>NC_088243.1:69967537-70290037 GCF_036934945.1 Oncorhynchus masou masou | reverse complement strand
TGATTATTTACTCCTAAATAGTGTGGATGTGCTGATTATTGACCTGTAAATAGTGTGGATGTGCTGATTATTGACCTGTAAATAGTGTGGATGTACTGATTATTGACCTGTAAATAGTGTGGATGTGCTGATTATTGACCAGTAAATAGTGTGGATGTGTTGATTATTGACCTGTAAATAGTGTGGATGTGCTGATAATTTACTCGTAAATAGTGTGGATGTGCTGATTATTTACTCCTAAATAGTGTGGATGTGCTGATTATTTACTCCTAAATAGTGTGGATGTGCTGATTATTGACCTGTAAATAGTGTGGATGTGCTGATTATTGACCTGTAAATAGTGTGGATGTGCTGATTATTGACCTGTAAATAGTGTGGATGTGCTGATTATTGACCTGTAAATAGTGTGGATGTGCTGATTATTGACCTGTAAATAGTGTGGATGTGCTGATTATTGACCTGTAAATAGCGTGGATGTGCTTATTATTGACCTGTAAATAGTGTGGATGTACTGATTATTGACCTGTAAATAGTGTGGATGTGCTGATTATTGACCAGTAAATAGTGTGGATGTGTTGATTATTGACCTGTAAATAGTGTGGATGTGCTGATAATTTACTCCTAAATAGTGTGGATGTGCTGATTATTTACTCCTAAATAGTGTGGATGTGCTGATTATTTACTCCTAAATAGTGTGGATGTGCTGATTATTGACCTGTAAATAGTGTGGATGTGCTGATTATTGACCTGTAAATAATGTGGATGTGCTGATTATTTACTCCTAAATAGTGTGGATGTGCTGATTATTTACTCCTAAATAGTGTGGATGTGCTGATTATTGACCAGTAAATAGTGTGGATGTACTGATTATTTACTCCTAAACAGTGTGGATGTGTTGATTATTGACCTGTAAATAGTGTAGATGTGCTGATTATTTACTCCTAAATAGTGTGGATGTGCAGATTATTGACCTGTAAATAGTGTAGATGTGTTGATTATTTACTCCTAAATAGTGTGGATGTGCTGATTATTTACTCCTAAATAGTGTGGATGTGCTGATTATTTACTCCTAAATAGTGTGGATGTGCTGATTATTTACTCCTAAATAGTGTGGATGTGCTGATTATTTACTCCTAAATAGTGTGGATGTGTTGATTATTTACTCCTAAATAGTGTGGATGTGCTGATTATTTACTCCTAAATAGTGTGGATGTGCTGATTATTGACCTGTAAATAGTGTGGATGTGCTGATTATTTACTCCTAAATAGTGTGGATGTGCTGATTATTTACTCCTAAATAGTGTGGATGTGCTGATTATTTACTCCTAAATAGTGTGGATGTGCTGATTATTTACTCCTAAATAGTGTGGATGTGCTGATTATTTACTCCTAAATAGTGTGGATGTGTTGATTATTTACTCCTAAATAGTGTGGATGTGCTGATTATTTACTCCTAAATAGTGTGGATGTGCTGATTATTGACCTGTAAATAGTGTGGATGTGCTGATTATTTACTCCTAAATAGTGTGGATGTGCTGATTATTTACTCCTAAATAGTGTGGATGTGCTGATTATTTACTCCTAAATAGTGTGGATGTGTTGATTATTTACTCCTAAATAGTGTGGATGTGCTGATTATTTACTCCTAAATAGTGTGGATGTGCTGATTATTGACCTGTAAATAGTGTGGATGTGCTGATTATTGACCTGTAAATAGTGTGGATGTGCTGATTATTTACTCCTAAATAGTGTGTGGTGGTGCATGTTTTTTTCTCAGAGCCTGGTTGTGTGGCTCTTTCTGGTGAGGAGAGGCAGAATGGCAGTATATTCAGACCACATGGCCAGTGTAATTATGTCAATTAAGATTTGTTTTTCTCCCACGGGTCCACAAGAACCTTTTCAATTAGGCTTTTTGATGGCAACATCGCTTTTCCTGGGGCTTGATACTACAGCTTTGATTGTACTTCTGGGAGTCCCAGCTCTCCGTTTCCTATTAACAGCCCCCCAACAAAGACCCCAGTTCAGAGAGCAGAAAATTGCCTCGCCTTTTAATCGTCTGTTAATTGCAGTCATTTGCAAAAACAAATCAACACACTAGTAACGGGTGGCAGGATCATTGACTTTGCTGACAAAAAATGTCAAAAGGAGAGAAAAGCAAACAGATGAGAGGGCAGGTTCAATAGACACTTGTGGTTGACACAGATAGCAGCACTCCATTATCCTCTCCAGCTGTTTCATTAAGGAATACTAAGGAGCACATTTTGTTCCACTTTCTGCCAGTGCCCATGCTGAAGACCACCTCATCCCCCACTGCGGTTCCTTTTTATCTGCAGAGGGAATAAGATGACAGCTCGGCAGATATAGGCCTCAGAAACTATGACATTCCATCTCTACAACTTAGAGGACTTATGGGTCGCTGTCACTGTCTCTGGTGGTTATTTTCCTCAATGTTCAGCTGTAGGCCATTATTACATGGACCAAATCTAGGATCTGGCTGTAATTTCGCCTTGGAGGGGAGAAAAGTATCAAAGGTTGATATGGGGCCACAATATCAAAGCCTGTGAGTGTTTGTTTTCTTATTAGCGTGTGAAAGAGATGTGTGCCCTATTTTATATTTAAGTGGCTAAACGAGCACAATCATTTAATAAAGGACTTGAAATAGATACAGAAACAGAAAGGCCATAGGGGAAAAGCGACAAACAGAAAAGCTACAAATTAAATTGATCATCCTTGAGATGTTTCTACAACTAGATTGGAGTCCACCTGTGGTAAATTCAATTGATTGGACATGATTTGGAAAGGCACACACCTGTCTATATAAGGTTCTACAGAGCAAAAACCAAGTCATGAGCTCAGAGACAAGATTGTGTTGAGGCACAGATCTAGAGAAGGGTACCAAAACATTTCTGCAGCATTGAAGGTTCCCAAGGCCTTCATCATTCTTAAATGGAAGAAGTGTGGATCCACCAAGACTCTTCCTAGAGCTGGCTGCCCAGCCAAACTGAGCAATCGGGGGAGAAGGGCCTTGGTCAGGGAGGTGACAAACAACCCAATGGTCATTCTGACAGAGCTCCAGAGTTCCTCTGTGGAGATGGGAGAATCTTCCAGAAGGACAACCATCTCTGCATCACTCCACCAATCAGGCCTTTATGGTAGAGTGGCCAGACAGAAGCCACTCCTCAGTGAAAGGAACATGACAGCCCGCTTACAGTTGACATGAGCATCTCGTCATTATATACAGATGTCTGGTTTCAGCTACTTGTGAATTGGAAAGGAAGGTTGGCGGATACTGGCTTCCCCTAAAGTAAAATGATATTTTGTCCAAATTATATAATTACTCCTGTCTAAATAAAATCATTGAAATACTTCACCAGAGAGCATGACTTAGCCTCAGAGGAACATTGGCTTCTATTTTTTTTGTCTGTGGATTGTTTCAAACACAAGTGCATAGGCCTGGGAAGCCTGCAATTTGGGCAGAACGTGGGAATAGGCCCAGCTGATTATTGAGTTTGCTGCTGTCAGTGAAAAGCATCTCAAATATGTGTGAAGATAATGTGTCTTGAGCAGTGGAGATTTTAGTATGTACATTTTGGTTGGGGAAAAAAATAAATGTGCGATGCATGCCAGAAAAGCCACTACACAACATAGTGCCACTACTGCCACTACACAATACATTAATTGCACTATGACGGTGACAAACAGTGCCCGCAAACTGTTAGGGCCTAGATAAAGCTATTCCAACAGCAGAGTCCCAACAGCAGTCCCAACACCTTACCACTGCTTCACCTGGCTATCAGCGGAGCCTTGTCTGGCAGCGAAACAGTTAATTCAGCCTCGGGACGCTGGCCTTCTAGGCAGAGTTGCAAAGAAAAAGCCATATCTCAGACTGACCAATACAAATAAAAGATTAAGATGGGCAAAAGAACACAGACACTGGACAGAGGAACTCTGCCTAGAAGGCCAGCATCCCGGAGCCGCCTCTTCACTGTTGACGTTGAGACTGGTGTTTTGCGGGTACTATTTAATGAAGCAGTTGAGGACTTGTCTCAAACTAGACACTCTAATGTACTTGTCCTCTTGCTCAGTTGTGCACCAGGGCCTCACACTCCTCTTTCTATTTTGGTTAAAGACAGTTTGCGCTGTTCTGTGAAAGGAGTAGGACACAGCGTTGTACAAGATCTTCAGTTTCTTGGCAATTTCTCACATGGAATAGCCTTCATTTCTCAGAACAAGAATAGACTGATGAGTTTCAGAAGAAAGTTCTTTGTTTCTGGCCATTTTGAGCCTATAATCAAACCCACAAATGTTTATGCTCCAGATACTCAACTAATCTAAAGGCCAGTTTTTTTTGCATCTTTAATCAGTACAGCAGTTTTCAGCTGTGCTAACATAATTGCAAAAGGTTTTTTAATGATCAATTAGCCTTCTAAAATGATAAACTTGGATTAGCTAACACAACGTGCCATTGGAACACAGGAGTGATGGTTGCTGATAATGGGCCTCTGTACGCCTACGTAGATATTCTATAAAACAAATAAGCCGTTTTCAGCTACAACTGTAATTTACAACATTAACAATGTCTACACTGTATTTTATATTATTTTAATGGACACATTTTTTTACGAGGAAATTGTGACTCCAACCTTTTGAACAGTAGTATATAAATAAATAAATAAATAAATATATATCTTTTTTTTGGGGGGGGGGGGGGGGGTTAAAATGTGTGGCTCAACACAGGTGAGGCTCTGCCCTGAATGATGGGACGCCACTGGTCTTGGGAGTATAATAAAAAATGTTGACTCAAGAAGAGGGGTGTGGCTAAGATATGGGTGTGTCTCTCTTCAGAATGCATGTGCTCAGCTCTCCAGAATGACTCAGCTGTCTCGCACCAATTCTTGCACATTCATTGTTTCAATGTGTGAATTGATTGCCCTTTATTTATTCTGATCAATTCCCCATTACATATGTGAACAGTAGTAAATGTACCGTTAATCTCCATCATTTGGTTACATTAATTTCTGTTAATACATATATTCATTATAGTAATTTACCGTTCTCATTCTCAGAGTGAAAATGTTGTTTGCAGACTTCAAAACCTGCTACACTTGCGACAAACAAGTTTATGTTCATTTCATGACCATCATTTATGAGTTTTGTCAATTTTTACATTTTTGTGTTGTTTGGAGTGCTCCATGTGAGCAATGAGCATGTTTCTCTGTCCTGGAAGCATGCGCACCTGAGCACGCATAGAAGTACCTGGCCTGCTGCACGCAAATGTAGGAAAGTGCCCATTTAGGGATGTCTGGATTCTTTTTGTCAGGGTCCCTGCTCATCCGCATCCACCACTAATAAGCTGAATTTCTCAGTAATTTTTTCTTCACCTCACACTGTAAGTCAACAAAATCTGTTTTATTAACATCCATTGCATACTATACTAGTTCCTCAATCCTCACAGTATATTAAAAATCTTTCCAACACTCTCCCCCTCAATAATCACCAAGCCTTGGAGTGAATGAGCAAAATATCATGATCTGATTATCCCATATATCAAGTGGAAACGTAGTAAAATACCTGAAAACTTTTCCCCAAAACAGCTGTCTGTTCCAAGCTCACTGCCATGGGAAACTCTCAGGGTAGGGCCTGGAATAGGCTAGTTGATACAATGTTGCAGGTTCACTAGCAGCAACTTCAGGCCAGACCCAGTTGATTGATTTGATACCATGTGCACGATAGTTCAAGACCTATAGAAAGGGAGGCAGACAGGTGGAGTAGAGGGATGAATGCGATTACAAGAACCTGAATTTTCATCAGGATATTTGTCGGCTTTATGTATTTTTACTTCGTTGACAATGGAAGTGATAGGCCTACTCCTGCATTGGCCTATAGGCAATCTGAGTCTTGAACTGCCAATGGTTCACGATGTATCAATGTGTCCATATGGCATTAGTTGAATTTTACCTTTTAGATTTTTAGCATTTTAATTCAGACTTTTACTATTAAGTGAATGACAACGATTGAGAAAATAATATGTTAGTTTTGAAATGAAACTGTTCCACGAACATATGCATATGAAAATCATAACTGGCACACAGATCTGCATAAATGGTTTTAAATTGTAAGCTTCCCCAAACTTGAAACTCGCGCATCACCTATTGAGTGATTTGTTTGGGAATCAGATGAAAGTATCATGACTGGTGTTTATGCCACATTGAAATGTAATACATTTTACTATAAAAACCCATTTAAAAAAAATGTGCACACATTGGAGGTCCCATGAAAAAAAAAAACGTGCCCCCCTATGGAAATCAAATGCCCTATCTTTCAGTTCCAGCAACTACGGTGGATGTGTAACCAGACCAGTGGAGTACAGTACATCTCATCTCAGTTCTATGAAAATAGTATAGAACTGAATCAAAGGCCTGATTGAAGACCATAAGAAAATATCATAAGGAATGGATAGAAATGTACAGAATGGTTACTTGGATGAAAATGGGGAGGGTCAGGCTTTTTCAGTTTCATTCAAGGGCAGGGTTTAATATGTTTTAAATCTAGTACAGGGGAGGGTCATGCAATTTGTAATTAATGAAACATCAATATTTCTCAGTGTTTCTCAGAATTAGTTGCTTATTAGGTTATATATCGATGTGTGCCTGATGCCACCCCTCATCTCTGATTCTCCACTGGACACACAATATCAAGTGCGCCTATGGGCTATTTAGTGTGGTCTCAATCAAATTATCCATAGCCTATAGGCTACGAAGTGCATGCTCGGAGAAGCACAGCACAAAGTTATATTTCTAAGATATCTGCTGGGATGGGGTAAATACAACTGGGCTGCATTACACACGCCAATGGATATTCCAACTCTGAACCCCGGCCTGCTCTGCTCTTGCTGATCCAAAACTATTGTGTGCTGCCTAACCAATGGCTGTGCTGCGTAGGCTTCTTCAGAAAATAATTGTTGATTAGGCCTAGTCCCAAAAATTCACTATCTTGCGAGTGGACTAGCCTATAGCCTGTGTTCTGTTCAGTTTGAGAAGGAACGCGTGATGATGAGGACCGGATGTCAACTTTGATAGCTTGCTACTACTAGAATAGATTTTTATTAAAAACAAAAATGTTTGTCACGTTGTATAAGGATCGGAGACAGGCACAGGAATCCGTAATAGGGGTTTTTAATACTCCACCCAATTTACACAACATGCCATGAAAGGCACGGGGACCCGTAATAACAATTGCACGGGACGAGACCCGTAATAACAATTGCACGGGACACGCAGCACGAAAGCCAAAACACAGGTACTCACAGGACCAACGGACATAATAACAATAACCGACCAGGACACTGGGTTGAACAGAGGACACATATATACAATTACTAGTCAGGGGAAATGGGAACCAGGTGTGCGTAATTAGACAGTTCATGATGCCTAGAAGCGGGTGCTGTAGAACTCCGGAGCTGGTGCACAAAATGAGCAGCAGTACCAGGGGAATCCGTGACACGTGGTCTACCACTGCGAGGACAATCAGCTGTCCGTCCTGTCTCCCTGTAGTGCTGTCTTAGGCGTCTCACAGTACGGATTTAAAATACCAGGGAAATATGTAACTCCGATACATATGGGAGTGTCATTGTTTCATTTCATTGACATTCAGAGGCTGAGCTACAACCTTCTACAGCCAGGGAGATAAAAAATAAACTTTGCTTGGGAAGTAATCTAATTCTGTCACTATCAATTGATTAAGCTATTCACTTTTTGAACAATAGATGTTTAAACCCAGAGAGCTTTTAGGGAAACACTTGTGACCTTCTCTCGTTGGGTTAAGCCATGGAAGAAGAGCAGCCAGCAGTTAAAACGTACATTTTTCTGCGTCGGTAGGCCTACTCTGTCTGGGGTGGAAAGTTAGGCCTAACTTTTGAAAGTACCATGCTCAGATTCCTAATGACATCTCAGATTTAAGTATTTGCAAACAGGGGCAGTTTCGGTGCAAACAAGACACACTGACTTGGCATTGTAGAAATATGATAAGATGAACACATTAGGGTTCTCTCTCTTTCAATTCTTAGCCTTTCATTTTGGCCATTAAAAAAGATTCTACTAATATGTAAAGTGAAGTAGAATTGCATGAAATGTTTATAAAAGGCCATTTTTTTCTCAGACCTGCAAATACGATGATGATTAATTCAATGCTTTTACTATAAAGGAGATATTTCCACCCCTACTCTTGTCCATGGTGACCTGTGAACCAAAAACCTTCTGGCCCGCAGCCCTGCCCGCTATCAAAAATCCTGCATTGCCATATAATGCTTACAGGACGAATAACAGTTTCTAAAACTGCATATCTAAGGCTCTGGTCTCTCCAAGAAGTGAGGGTAAACGGTAGACATGCTCTCTAATATCCAGTTTGTTTAATTATTATTTTGGGTACAGGGTTGGTTTGCCTAAAATATATTTTGCTGAAGGGAGGGCCATCCATTTTCATTTGGGAGAGGTCCGATTTTCTCCATGTAACCCTTATTATAAATAACGTTCACTCCCTAAATAAGACAAACCTTGAGGGCATAAGATGTGGAGCCTTGTAAAGGACAGGCAGTGCTGTTTGTGCAGCTCCAAGGTCAGCTGATGGCTGTTCCCTGAGTGACTCAGAGCTAGAGGTGTGCGTCCCCTATGGGCCCTGGTCAAAAGTAGTGCACTACATAAGGAATAGTGCTATTTGGGACGCAGCCAAGGAAAGTCCTCAGCCAGGGCTAACTGGGCCAATAGCATCCCTCACGCAGATTGGGTTGAAGCGGGAGAAAGGGTCAGCGAGGCATTCTAATGAGCCCCACTGATATGGACAAAGAGGTACAACTAAACACCATGAAACACTTTGAAATGACAATGGAAAACTTGTCAATGTTACTCTACTCAGGGCAGACTTACTTTGAACAATGGGTGATAAAATAAAAAGGCCAACATCGTTTATTTCAATGATCCTTAGGGGAGGAAATATTTTCTAGTTCACTAACTCAAACCCTTTCAACCTTTAGTTAATTGGCAGACAATGAATGGTCATGAAGATTATGCCGCTTTGGTCAGTGTTATGTTACGTGACTGTGACCAGGCAGGACTGGGGAAATGGTCAAGGTTTTTCAATGTAGAAGGACCCATAAGCTTCAACATGTGAAGTTCATAGGAGCATGTCAAATTGGGTGTCATATGAAAGGTAAGCAAAGGCTATGATTTCTGGTCAAACAGATGGAAAAAGGGTCATTGAAAACGTCAACCAGAATTTTAAAAAAAAGATATTAGAAATACATGAAAACCCATTAGACCATGTAATTGTTGAATACTCGTTTCTGATTGGCTTGAAGGGCATTCTAGAGCGTGCATTATTTCCCTAGAACGCATAGTATATCAGCAAGGTAGAATTCATATGCTATAGCTAATTCTTACATATTATATGTTTGAGCTGCTATTGAAAGCAATAGTCGAATTGAAAACATTGGCATTGTTGAATTCGATTTTCATAATAGCAGACTAGGGCTGATGGTTTGGTTAGCTAAACTAGCAAGTCTGTTGATTTGGTTACCAAGGCAACTACTTTAGCTGTCTGGTAAACTTGCTATCAGCTTCAGTGGATGTTGAACACATTTCTACCTGCAAATTATAAAGTGATAGCCATGGTATGAAAGGGATAATCACCTATGCGTTCTCTGGAAAATACTGCGACTCCAGGGAAGGTTAGTTCCACTCCACTAGCGTGTGGTGAAACACACCTTCCACGTTGTTCATTAATTTCCATAGAACGCATAGCACCCCATTGATTATCCCTTACATAATGTTGAAGTAAAGACCCCTGCCAACTAATATCAAATCTTACATTTAGTTTGGGACATATAATTCTGCCTTCAGTAAGTTAAAGAATCATTGCCTTGTGCATTGAAATTCCTTTACCAAAAACCCACATATCTTTAAGATATTTTCTAATTCCCTCCCCCATGAGGAGGGAGGATAATTTAATTTCACAAGTAAAGGTAGACCTATTAATTAGTTATAGTGTTTTTACAGATATAAATGTTGTTTATATAATGGAATTGCTGAAAAATCGGTAACAGAATTTCTGCACTTGAATTGGCTACAATGGGAATTCATAGTAATCACAAGCCACAGTTGGGTTCACAAGTTTGGACAGCACAGTACAGTATAGTTCAGTACAGCACAGCACAGAATAGTACAGTATAGTTCAGTACAGTAGAGCACAGCACAGGAGAGTACAGTACAGTAAAAAAAAAGTAGAGTATAGTTCAGTACAGTCCACAGGAGAACACACTAAAGTTGAGTACACTATAATGTACTGTACTGAACTATAACTGACTACTGAATATACTGTACTGAACTCTACTGTACTCTACTGAACTTTTCTCTACTGTACTGTACTCTACTGAACTCTACTTTACTCTACTCTACAGTACTGTACTGTACTGTACTAAACTCGACTGAACTCTACTATATTCTTGTTTGGCATACATTTTAAGTAAAAAATCTGAGTCTCAGCGCAATTCCGTTTCCATGGAATTGCCCTCAACTCTGACTCACAGCAATGACTGTGGATGACTGCAGCCACACAGAACTAACAAAGAGAGAGGTGTAGGCGTATAGCTGAATGGAAATGCATCCAATGCACATAGCCTTCAGCTGAGTCACTCTCATAGATCTGCCAAATGAGGTGATGATGCGCTGACCATGGGATGATGCACTGGATTATAATCTGCAGATGGTCTCATGTCTCAACTAGTAACCTGACATGACACAACCATTGCACCTGGATGCAGATTAAGTTAAATCTCAACCAGGATAGAAATTGAGCGCACAGTACAGTATAGTTCAGTACAGTACAGCACAGCACAGAATAGGTTATAGGTCTCCAGGTTATTGAGGCATCCGAATATTCCACTCATGTGATAACATTTAACACGTCCTGGAACTTCCTGGTGATGATTATATGTTATTTTGTAAGACTGCAGCCCATTTTGTGTGGTAGTACATCCTTACACAAATAATGCGAGCACTCAACTAAACCTGCAGTTTATGGCTGGGCATATTTTCAGTAGTTAAGAGCAGAATATTCGGCAGGAAGGAGGAGCCTTCCAGCCGAGCCACACAAACACACACCCTTCACATAAAATGCATCCCATTAAACATTAAACACACACGGCAAGGCCAACATTCCAGACAGTCCACATCAAACCTCTGTGAACAGTATGCGCTACCTGCAGTCTGGACAAAGACCAGAGCCACCTCCACCGAGGCTAATTGACTGACTTTGTGTCTGTGGAAGAACTCTCCTTTTTAATGGCTTAAGAGCTGCTAACACTGGGCAACAGCTGAAAGGACTCAAGTTTGGTCTAGTATACAGCTTTGCCATTTCATAACAAAGTATTTTGTTCACATTCAGTGTATATAATGTCCACGGGCTTTGGAAGCATACTGTTGAATGAACACCCAATAGTAGAATGTAGTTATTAAATAATTCAAATATCAGGCCCGAAGGAGGGACAGTCTGTCACTATAGAACTACCCTCAGAAAAAAAACTTGCTGCATAGCCTATATAGTGTGGTGACAGATATAGGACAGTAACTTAGCCTATATAGTGTGGTGACAGATATAGGACAGTAACTTAGCCTATATAGTGTGGTGACAGATATAGGACAGTAACTTAGCCTATATAATGTGGTGACAGATATAGGACAGTAACTTAGCCTATATAATGTGGTGACAGATATAGGACAGTAACTTAGCCTATATAATGTGGCGACAGATATAGGACAGTAATTTAGCCTATATAATGTGGTGACAGATATAGGACAGTAACTTAGCCTATATAATGTGGTGACAGATATAGGACAGTAACTTAGCCTATATAATGTGGTGACAGATATAGGACAGTAATTTAGCCTATATAATGTGGCGACAGATATAGGATAGTAACGGCTTCTCTGTGTACGTGACGAGCTGCTAACTGGCTAACACATGTTGTCCAGCTCACTCTTTAAGATGCCGTCGCATTTCACACTTGAACTTGTTTGACGCTGTGGATCAGCTGAACGAGGTGAGATCATCAGACACATGGTCAAAGGCACACACTGACATGACTTTGCACGTCAAGCTTTCATGACAGACACATTAGTAGCACTCCACTGATCGACATGCTTCCTAACACATGGCAACAACACAAAGCACCAATTCAAATGACAGTGTAAGCAGAGAGAGAAAGAGAGAGAGAGAGAGAGAGAGAGAGAGAGAGAGACAGAGAGAGAGAGAGACAGACAGAGAGAGAGAGACAGAGAGAGAGAGAGAGAGAGAGAGACAGAGAGACAGAGAGAGAGACAGAGAGAGAGAGAGAGAGAGACAGAGCGAGAGAGAGAGACAGAGAAAGAGAGAGAGACAGAGAGAGAGAGAGAGAGAGAGAGAGAGAGAACGTGATGCTCCTTGTGGTGATAGGCTGCTATGTATGTGGTTAGCTTAGCTGGCTATTGTTTGAGCATCACACTCTAGTAGTCAAACCACAACCCAGCCACCCCCGCCCAATTTAATCAAGCATCAGATACATAGTGTGCTGACTAAAAATACCCAAGATACATACACATCAGTCTCAACAAAAAGTACCCGGACTGAGAGGTGCAACCTTGAATTTGCACCAATCAGATGGTGCCAACAGACGATGACGTGCCAGAAACGAGACAGCAGAAAAACCTCTGCATCAGTCTAGACTGATTGTCAATCACTATTGTGGTTGGTCATCTTTTGCCACCATAATGTTTTAACAGAGTAATAACTGAGTAATGGCACCGTTTCTAAACCCAGAGGAGCTGGGAACGCTTGCGAAACAGGCCAAGCAGATCAAGCCCGGGTTTGGGGTTTGAGAAGTCAATGAGAGAAGTGAAAAATTCTTCCTTAGTTTTTGAAATATATAAGGCACAACACAACCTAAATTCGAACCAATGCCTTGAGTAGTTGAACATCTTATTACTCCAACCTCGTGAAACTGACAAATTGACATGTTTTAATTTTCATCAAAAATAACTTCACATTGAAGGAGTGCCTTTGATTTGACAGCCTGCACATGCTGCATGAGCTTAGCTAGCCAATGTTGCTATAACATTGCCTACAAGTGTGATTGGGGATTTCAATTGGAGAAGGAGTTTCTGCTTATCTTCATGCTGTACCTTCTTTGGTAATAGCCTATATGTTTCATGGGAAGAAGAGCTATATATTCTGGTCATAGCAAAGTTTACCAAGTCTTAATTAAAGCTACTGCTGAGACATTGCATTGTTATTTTGGAGCTGGTTAACACATATATATATATATATTTTTTTTACCTTTAATTAACCAGGCAAGTCAGTTAAGAACAAATTTTAATTTCAATGATGGCCTAGGAACAGTGGGTTAACTGCCTGTTCAGGGGCAGAACAACAGATTTGTACCTTTTCAGCTCGGGGGTTTGAACTTGCAACCTTCCGGTTACTAGTCCAACACTCTAACCACTAGGCTACGCTACGCTATATGACCTCTAACATCAGTATATCTTGGCCAAACAAGACACGTTATGTAGTTTACAAGACATCAACACTGAGGTTAACCTGATGACAGTACATATGGAGATATGGAGTCCATTTTTATTGTTTGGAATGGAGTCAAATGCTTCATATTGTGTGAGGCAACATGCAGGCTGGATGGGGTTACAGGTGGAATTTCCCCTGGCTCCCATTTCTCTTTGACGTCACTTCTGCCGCTTGGCTGTAGCGCTGCCTACTGAGATATCAGAGGACGAAGAACTCAGGTGACAGAGCTGTTGAAACCAAATCACTGTGAAATAAGGAACTTTACAAAGCAAGTTCCCCCACTGTCTTTCAACAGAAACGGGCGGCCACAGTTAGATATCTTCGGTGTGAAATAGGGAAGTATGACGATTTTGTTTCAGGTTTTCTGTGTAAAGTTGGTTCCTTTATTTGAGTGAGTCACTTCACATTTTGGTCAACTTACATACTTGTTTACATAGACAGAGAAACATATAAACATTGCCACCTTGTGGTTACTTGAGAGGTGTCAAATGACACTAATTTACCTTAGAGAGACTGATCACTGGACTTGATTGGAAAGAAGATATCAAACCAGGCATCTCAAGAGACATTACAAGGGCATCTAATCTAAAGCTTTTTCAGAAGATGCGATAGAGCATATGTTTCCCACATCATCTGACTTGAACACTGACCAAAAAGGATATGACAAACACAAGAGTCATTTCATTCACTCACCTGTCTCTGTCAAGACCACTATGTAAGGTATCTGTCCTTTGTGAGGCTATAGTGGTGCTTCAGACACAGCATAAAAGTCTGATACAAGTGAGCTGGTAAGATCGATATCCAGGAGCCCATTAAGGCAGCTCTCTGCCGGTTAAGAAAAATCTCAAGACTGAGGCCGGGACAATGACAAGAACCCTCAATAGTTATGGAGTACAAAGGAGCACAGCTCACCCATTGTCTGGAGACATCGTCACCCAGTCACTCCTCAGCGGCTAGGGCTGCTATGCCCTGCTGATGGTGACATCACGGTCACACCATAAGTACCAGGGATACCATTTGCCCCAGCCAGGCAGTCACAGAGGCTAGTGTTCCAAGTCAGTGTGTATAAACACACTATCAACTGCAACCTGATGCCTGGCCTGTTCTCATCAGGTTAATCCAAGCACTGTCTCATGAAAGGCGAGGGAAGTTAGTCCCTCAAAGTACCGTTGTGCGGGAGAAGTCCCTTCAGCAACAAAGTTCAAAGGCAGAGAAGGCTGGGTCATTGATGCACATGACTATCAAGGCCGAGAGAGAGAGGGAAGGACGAAAGAGGGTGGGAGTGAGGCAGGCACCATGGGATTTAAAAAAAAACTATGCATGAAGTCTGTGCATGCAACATATGCTAGAGACCACTACACTGCAGACAAGCATATTTAGGAGCTCTTGTTGGAGATAATTGGTTTCAGAAGACTGAGATTTCCAATTATCTGCCAGGCCTCTGGGATAGGCTGGCTGTGTTGCAGGGAGGGGGGGGCAGTGGAGGAGAGGTGGGGTCAGAGGGACCAGCTGATATCTGTTGCTGACGGGCTGAGCTGAGAACCACAAGAACCCCACCCCCACCCCCCACCGGATAACAAGAGCACAAGTATTCCCCTGTCTCACCCCTCCCTTTCTCCAGACAACAGCAGGCACGGAAGGCCAATGAGATTTCTCAGCTTGCAATGTCCCTGAGGCCAGCATCTTAAGCGAAAAATGTAAACATCTGGCAAACATTTATATTGGCCACAGATATGTTGAGGAGCTCAAGTCATTTGAGAAAACACAGTTTAGTGGAGATCCAAGCATCACATTTTTTGGAGGGTGAAGGTTGTTTATTACATGAAAATAAGCATGAACATGTTAGATGACCCTGATGAGCAGACATGGTTCAGACAAGTGCCCCAGAAAGAGGGGGTCTTTCTCAACCTCTTGAACTGAATGACAAACTTCAAGATAGAGTAGTGGAACATTGTTAATGGTACCGCATGCCATTTCTAATAATCAGAGGAAATTAGAAGCACTGGTGCAATGACAGACTATTATCCAATAGTAAATTCAGAGTCTGAAGAGCTATTGGTTATGCTTATTAATGTGATGTCTAATACTTCGGATCCACAATCCATTTCTTTCAGGGCTGTATAATTGATCCCTCACACTCACATGAAGCACAAATGGCCACTGGACCCAGGAGACACTGGAGACAGGCTAGCTCTGTCAGCAGCACACAACAGCTTCACACATTTACCACACAGCACCCCTGTCACAAGGCAAGCATGGTAGTGGCACAATGACACAGCTTCTCCGTAAGAGGAGGGTTAATAAAGCAAAACAGTAGGTCATTCAGACTGGAGGCTTTTCACATCAAATGTGGGGTCAGTGGCAGAACATTGGTTTAATAGAAATCTTGAATTTGAGAAATTAAAGTAGTCCATATCTGTAGTAGCCTAGGTGAATATACAGTATAAACTTCTTATTTACTTTGTTGTGGATGTACATAAATAAATACCTTATGTATGCTATATGAAAATGAATTAAATAAATATAACACGTTCCTAAATAACTCTCATAAACTTATTGAAAGGGAGGGTTCTAGAAAATAAGAGACTGCTTGGGAGGGACTGCTTGGGAGGTGGTAACACAACTGTTAGATTAATACACATTCCAGACTAATAGTCAAGACAGCATTAAAAAAACAGAAGTACATCATTAGCTATTCGAGTAGCGAAGACTCACCTTTAGTCCTTATGTTATAGCCGAGCGTCAGACATTTAAAATTCCAATGTCTTACGCCTCATGAATGATGGCTTCATCAACATCGGACAGTAGCCAAATATCGTCAGTAGGCACTTATCAACATCTTGGTAATAATCCCCCAAAAAGATGTAATTCTTCAAATGTGAGATGAAAGCTCGACATCATCGGTACAGCACAACGACTGAGGCAACTCCAGTTTCACTACTTTCTCGTGCTTGACGAAAGGTTACACCGTTTTTTTCTTGTTTTTTTTTCTTACGGAAAGCTGATGCGTGGGGAATTCCTACCAGTCACATTTTCCCTAACCTGACGTAACAGGCGTAAAAGAAACCATAAAACATGATTGTCTAGCATTAAAAAACTATGGAGAAACAGGACGTTATGAAAAAATAATGTCATGTTGGTTACTCTTATTGAGAAGACTAAAAATTTACCGGTATAGACTAGAATAAACTAGGCCTATCTGAATTTCAACTGAACTGAAAATGATATAGACACTTCGTTTTTATAATTTGAATTATTCTCTATAGCAGATTGTGTTACCACCAACTAGATTTACAATCGCGAACATTATGGAATTCCATGCCTATTAAAAAAAACATTAAATATAGAACGCCTAGCATGTGGCTCAGATTGATACATTGAAACAGATAAATGCACACTGTCCCTTAGAATATCAAAATACCAGTACATTTTGACTCACGCCCACTTCAGAGGGATCGCATTTTCGGTACATTTCCTACTTCGGGAATGTACTTAATCTTGTAAAAAGATGGTGTTGTCCAGTTGAACAATACACATTCCAGACTTCAGATATTGTTGCAGAGTGTTTAGCATATAATTGATACACACACTGGTCCTGCTCTCTGTGAGCAGTTTTACAATTTATTGTGAAACAAATACATGTTCCTTTTCATGAACGAGACCAGATTAAAATAATTAATTCCCATACCGGGAGTCGAACCCGGGCCGCCTGGGTGAAAACCAGGAATCCTAACCGCTAGACCATATGGGAATAGATACGTCATACGGGCAACCGTATAGATTTATAGTAATACTTGTGAATACGTCAGTTATAATCAGCTGACTCTCCTAAACTGGCCTACATAGCCCCTTAGGGTCATTGTTTAAAGAGTTCTACCCTTATAATGTTCTAGATTATTACAGATAGGTAGCCTGTAGGTAACCTTGTTTTAAAAAAGTCTGAATTTAACACATCTCGACAGTTCTGCTATCCATGTCAATTCAACCCCACCTAGTGTCGACTTCATGTAACTTGTGCCATGTACTAAAACACAGTAGCTATAAACAGAGAGGAAAAGGCGAAGCAAGAGGGAACCCAACATCTGTTTTCTCCTGCAGGTTGCTTTTTTTTCGATCACCAAACGAGTTGTTGTTGTATGGAGGTCAATGAGTGTCGAATTTAAGTAACTATAAGTAGGACACGTAACATCCCGGCAACGTTGAGAAAAAACACTTTATATGGTCTCCCGAGTAGCGCAGCGGTCTAAGTAAATGTTTTTGTTTGGTTGTCTTTTGGAAATTGTAGAAATAAAACATTTTCCTTATTCAGACGTTACAGCTAGGCAGGCTAACATTAGTTAGATAATTAATTTGCTAGCTATCATACAGTAGGCATATATTAATAAATATATTTTTAATATATGTAGACATGCAATCATAATTGACTGTAGTGCATATGAAGCACCCACAAGTTACCGGTGGCTGAAAACACAATCATCGCATGATGAAGGAGTGACGAATTTCCAGCCAAGGGTGGTCCATTTTAAAAATCATTCCCTTCCTCCAGGATGTCCCGGGCAGGCACCCACACCCACCCACCCACCCATCAGGGCTGGAGCTCTCCCAGTTTTTTTTATTTTATCTTTATTTAAATAGGCAAGTAAGTTAAGAACAAATTCAGGTACTGCAGGGTTTCTTGGACCCGACGAGCCTCCAACAGACGCCGGACCGTGTAGGCTGGGGGACCATCAACAAGTCGAGCAGGCGGAGGTGCAGTTGTGGGGGGAGAGAAGGGTTTGGTCCTTACCAGCTTGAAATGGGAGACATGGAAGGATAGACAGACCCTCATAGACCTGGGAAGCTGGAGACGATAGGGTTGATGCGACTCAGGATCTTGAATGGTCCTATGTAGCGTGGAGCGAGCTTCCGTGAGTCCACCTGTAAGGGAAGATCACGGGTGGACAGCCACACCCGTTGCCCCGGTCAGAGTAGCCCGAAAAGGCCTTTGGTGACGGTTTGCCTTGGTCTCAGGCAGAGGAGTGGAGCAAGGAGGATCGCGCTATCAGCTAATGAACGCCTCGGCTGATGGCACCCCCGCTTCGGCCTATTTATTCAGGAAATAGGGAGGCGGGGTCGAACCAGAACTGACACTTGAGCGGCGAACAGTCCAGTGGACGAGTTCGGCAGTGTGTTGTGAGCATACTCTGCCCAGACGAGGAACTTGCTCCAGTTTCTGGCCTGGGATGGAGACAAAACAGAGGAGAAACTCCTCCAACTCCTGGTTGGCCCACTCCGTTTGCCCATTCGACTGGGTGGAACCCCAAGGAGAGACTCAACCGACAAGGCTTTCCAATATCGTGCGACGAACTGGGGCCCACAATCCTAGACAATGTATTGGGGAAGTCTGTATAGTCGAAAGACATGGGTAATCATGAGATCAGCGGTCTCCTTCGCTGAGGGCAACTTGGGTAAGGCGATGAAATGGGCTGCCTTGTAAAACCGATTGTTGACCAGCAGTATAGTGGTAAGACCTTGGGATGTGGGTAACCCTGTGATAAAGTTTACAGACAGGTGGGACCAGGGCTGGCTGAGGATGGGCAGGGGTTGGAGCAACCCAGCCAGTCACAGTCGTGAGGACTTGCTTTGGGCACAGGTGGAGCAGGCCTTAACAAAGGATCTCACATCTTTAATCATGTTGGGCCACCAGAATTTCCTCCTCAGGAACTCCAGTGTCCGATTAACCTCTGGATACCCAGTTAATTTAGAGGAGTGTAGTACTCAGGAACGGGCTGATCGCGGAACATAATGTCTGTTAGTGGGACCCCTGCCGGGGTCAGGTATCACTGGGGCCACAATGCGGGAGCTGGGGATGATGGGCTTGGAGTCCCTCTGTCACGACCGTCGTCAGGGTGGAAATGACCGGACCAAGGTGCAGCATGGTGAGCGTACATTTCTTTTTATTATAAAAATATCGCCAACAAAACAAAGAATAAGGAAACGACCGTGAAGCTTACTTCGTCTATACAGGCCACTAACAAAGACAACTAGCCACAACTAAGGTGGAAAAACAGTCTGCCTAAGTATGATTCCCAATCAGAGACAACGATAGACAGCTGTCCCTGATTGAGAACCATACCCGGCCAAAACATCGAAACACAAAACATAGAATGCCCACCCCCACATCACACCCTGACCTAACCAAATAGAGAAATAAAACGGCTCTCTAAGGTCAGGGCGTGACACCCTCTCCTTGTTAGAGACATCATGTTGGCAGGACAGGGTGTCTGCTTTCTGATTCTTGGATCTCGACCGATAGGCTAGTGTGAAGTTGAACCTATTAAAGAACACAGCCCACCTAGCCTGGCGAGCGTTCAACTTCTTGGCTTCTTGAATGGAGACCAAATTCTTATGGTTTGTCCATTTCATGAAAAGGATTAGGTGCTCTCTCCAACCAGTGTCTCCACCCCCCAAGGGCCCACTTAACTGCCAAGAGCTCCAGGTTGCCTACATTGTATTTGCGTTCCGTTGGCGAGAACCGCTTGGAGAGAAAAGCACATGGGTGCAGTTTCTTGTCCCCCTCGTTCCGCTGTGAAAGGACCACCCCTGCTCCGGTTTCTGAGGCGTCAACCTCTACCACGAAGGGATGGGTAGGATCAGGATGGACTCTCACCTTTATGGGGTCCATTTAGATGCCAGCGGTAGAGATAATGTGGCCCAGGAAAGAAACTTTGGATACATGGAACTCACTTCTCTATCTTGATGTATAGTTGACTCTGCAGGAGGCGTCTCAGGACTGGGGCGGGCGTGCAGGATGTGTTCTGGAAGAGTCTTGGAGAAGATCAGCATGTCGTAAACAAAAACAAACCCATTCAACATATCCTTAATCGTGTCATTGACCAATGCTTGGAAGTCTGCCAGTGAGTTCGATAATCCAAAGGACATAACTAAATACTCATCATGGCCACTTGGTGTGTTTAAGGCAGTCTTCCATTCATCTCCTTCCTCGATTCTCACCAGATTGTAAGCGTTGTGGATGTCCAGTTTGATGAAGAATTGGGCCCCAAGGGCCAATTCCAAGGTGGCAGATATCAGGGATAATTATTATTATTTATTTTTATAACATTTAACTAAGTAAGACAGTTAAGAACAAATTATTATTTTCAATGACGGCCTACAACTGCAAAACCCAGGAAACACTGGGCCAATCGTGCACCTCACTATGGGACTCCCAATCAAGACCGGTTGTGGTGACGCCTTTAGCACTGATATGCAGTGCCTTAGACCACTGCGCCACTCGGGAGCCCACTCTTAATCATAATCCTGTTCAGCCCTCTGTAATCATGCATGGACGCAGACCTCCATCCTTCTTTCCCATGAAGAAGAAGCCTGCACCAGCTGGGGATGTAGAGGAGTGAATGAAACATGCCTCCAGTGACTCCCAGTTGTAATTGTACATGACTGCTGTTTCAGGAAGTACAGACGGCCCCAGGAGGGGTGGAGCCAGGAAGGAGTTCTATGGCACAGTCATATGGATGATGAGGAGGGAGGGTGGAGGATTGCCTCTTTACTGAAGGCCTCCCGGACGTTGAAGTACTCGGGAGGGAGAGCGGAAAAGTTTTGGTCTTCAATTTATCCGCGGGCCCGGAGTCCACGAAGGCTTGAATGTGGTGCTGACGGTTGTCCGGTTGTAATGTCGGTAAGCCGTGAATTACCTCCCACACCAGTACAGTAGGTGGCGGTGTATGCACCTAAAAGTTGGATCCGATCCGCCATACAAATCTTGAAGAAGAAGAAGAAACAAATCAAGAAAAAAAAGAACCATACCAATACTCACCCATCTTTTCCTTGTGAGTGGTAACGTTAGTAGTGGCTCGCCCAGCCAGCTCCTGTCTGAGGGGTAAGAAAGACTCGTGGGAAATATAATCATTACTGTGAAAATCGTTTGTTTCAAAACGTGGACTTGCAACCATATGCGTACGTTTTAGTTCAACTGAATAAGATGTCAACTCCAGCAAGACGACGTTTAATGAGAGATTTTAAGCGGTATGTGTGAGGAGCAGCTTGCTAGCTAGCTTGGATGTCTAGGTGAAGCGTTTGTCTGACTTGCTAGCTAGCTGAATTGTTTGTTTTTTTTGCGAAATGTTATCAAACATCTATTAACAGTTACTGGATAGCATAAGTTACTAGCTACTTGATAAATAAGTCACTAACACATGGATTGTTAACGTAAAGAACATTACAGCTGAATATTTGGAAGTTGTAGTTAACTGGCCTGGCTACTACTGCTAACGTTAGCCTATTTTAATTAGCTAGCTTGTGAACTACTAACGTTTACTAATTAAGCATCGAAAATAATATTATTTCTCAGGCTTCAAGAGGACCCTCCTGCAGGAGTTAGTGGAGCCCCGTCGGAAAACAATATCATGGTATGGAATGCCGTAATTTTTGGGTAAGCGACTGGACTATAAAAGTAGTAGCTAACGTTAGATAGCTAGAAATAGATGATTAACGTTACCCGCAAAACCAATGACATGTCGTAACATGTATCCAAAGTAGGGTATTATGAATTATCTGTTAATTTTCAAGAAATTAACATTGAACCTCTTGTCCCTAGCATATTAAAGTTATCAAACTAACATTAGTTATCTAAAGTGAACTGTTTTCTCTCTTCCCCAGCCCAGAGGGAACACCTTTTGAAGATGGTAAATAGCTCGCTAGCTCTGTGTTTCCTTTTTTTTTGTAGCTAGTACATTCTTGTGCATGTGTTTGACAATTCAAACGGAAGTGATCAGTACCATGATATGGACTATTTAATTGCATGGGAGACATGTTAGTTGGAACAGTACGTAGACTAGCAGTACTAGTACTACTGCCGTATGTACATAGCCAGCCATTGAACACTGGTCACTTTAATGTTTACATACTGTTTTACCCACTTTGTGTATACTCTGTATTCTAGGCATGGCTCATGATCATCCTATATAACTACTGCTTTACACACCTTTTCTATTCATATACTGTCCATACTGGCTGTACACACCATTCACATGTATTTATATTCCGAACTCTAGTCTGGAAGCTCATTTCCTGCATTTAATCAATTTTGCCTTTTGCTGTATTTAAATACTGTATTCTTGACAGTTTATACTAATATTTCTACTACTGTACATTGCATTTTAGTTACTGTTTATACACATCACATTTATTTATATACTGGATGCTTGACATGGCTCACTGTAATATATCTACTGCTGTGTGTGCCATTTTTAATATATTTTGTTTAAATTCACCCAGTGTACATGTATAGATTACAGTTGGATTACTTTTACAGTATTAATTGGATTTGTTCTGACAGTACAGCATGGCACCGAGTTCTTAGGAAACTATTCAGTATATATTTTTTTATGTATTATTTCTTACATTGTTACCCCAGGAAATCTTAAGTTTTATTACATACAGCCGGGAAGCACTTGGATATAAGAGCAACATCAATTTACCAACATTACGACCAAGAATAGGACTTTCACGACACAGATCCTCTGTTCGGACCACCAGCCAGGACAATGGTGCTAATTCCAGTAGGCGATCCAAAACAACGACGTCGCAGATGAAGCGGCCACCTGGCCAGGCTTCGCAGACGTGCACACCGCTCTCGAGTATAGTACTCGCCAATGTCCGGTCACTTGACAACAAGGTAGATGAAATTCGAGCAACGGTTGCCTTCCAGAGAGACATCAGACTGTAACATTCTCTGTTTCATGGAAACATGGCTCTGTCTTGATATGTTGTCAGAATCAGTTCAGCCATTGGGCTTCTCCATGCATCATGCCGACAGATATAAACACTTCTCTGGGAAAAGGAAGGGCGGGGTGTATGCTTTATGATTAAAAACTCATGGTGTAATCACAACAACATACAGGAACTCAAGTCCTTCTGCTCACCCGATCTAGAATTCCTTCCAATCAAGTGCTGGCCATTTTACCTACCAAGAGAATTCTCGTCAGTTATAGTCACATCTGTGTACATCAAGGAACTTCACTATATGGAAACTGGAAACCATACATCCTGAGGCTGCATTTATTGTAGCTGGGGATTTTAACAAAGCAAATTTAAGAACAAGGCTACCTAAATATATCAGCATATTGATTGCGCAAAGCGCATGCGCAATACCCTTGACCACTGCTACTCTAACTTCCGTGATGCATACAAAGCCCTCCCCCACCCTTCCGGCGGCAAATCCGACAATGACGTCATCTTGCTCCTTCTGTCTTATAGGCAGAAACTCAAACCAGATGTACCAGTGACGAGAACCATTCAATGCTGGTCCGACCAATCGGAAGCCACACTTCAAGATTGTTTTGATCATGCGGACAGAAATGTTCCACCGCATTTAACCATGGAAAGAGGTCTGGGAATATGTCTGAATATAAACAGTGTAGCTATTCCCTCCGCGAGGCAATCAAACAAGCGAAATGCCAGTACAGGGACAAGGTGGAGTCGCAATTCAACGGCTCAGACACAAGACGTATGTAGCAGGTTCTACAGGAAATCGCGGACTAAAAGAAATCTAGCCACGTAACTGACACCGACGTCACGCTTCCAGACAAACTAAACACCTTCTTTGCCTGCTTTGAGGATAATACAGTGCCACCATCGCGGCCCGCTAACAAGGACAGCACACCCCAGTCTTCTTCTCTGTGGCTAACGTGAGAAAAACATTTAAACGTGTTAACCCTCGCAAGGCTGCTGGCCCAGACGGCATCCTCAAAGCATGTGCAGACCAGCTGGCTGGTGTGTTTACGGACATATTCAATCGCTCCCTATCCCAGTCTGTTGTCCCCACATGCTTCAAGATGGCTACCATTGTTCTTGTACCCAAGAAGGCAAAGAACTAAACTAAATGACTACAGCCCCGTCGCACTCACCTCTGTCATCATGAAGCGCTTTGAGAGACGAGTCACAACAGGGTCTCAACCCCGCCCTGTGCAATTGGGTCCTGGACTTTCTGAACGGCCGCCCCCAGGTGGTGAAGGGTAGGAAACAACATCTTCGCTGACCCTCAACACTGGGGCCCCACAAGGGTGTGTACTCAGCCCCCTTCTGTACTCCCTGGCCATGCACGCCTCCAACTCAATCATTAAGTTTGCTGACTACACAACAGTAGTGGGCTTGATGACCACCGACGACGAGACAGCCTATATAGAGGTGAGGGCCCTCGGAGTGTGGTGTCAGGAAAACCACCTCACTCAACGTCAACAAAACAAAGGCAATGATCGTGGACTTCTGCAAATGGAGCACCCCCCCTATCCACATCGAAGGGACAGCAGTGTAGAAGGTGGAAAGATTTCAGTTCCTTAGCGTGCACATCACCGACAAACTGAAATGGTCCACTCACACAGTGTCGTGAAGAAGGTGCAATAGCACCTCTTCAACCTCAAGACAAATTTCTTCAGCCTCCTGTCACGCAAAACCCTCACAAACTGTTACAGATGTAAAATTGAGAGCATCTGGTCGGGCGGTATTACAGCCGGGTACTGCACCACCCTCAACCGCAAGGCTTTCCAGAGGGTGGTGTGGTCTGCACAATGCAGCACCGGGGGCAAATTACCTGCCTTCCATGACACCTATAGCACCCGATGTCACAGGAAGTCCAAAAAGATCAAAGACATCAACCACCCGAGCCACTGCCTGTTCACACTGCTACCATCCAGAAGGCGAGGTCAGTACAGGAGCATCAAAGCTGGGACCAAGAGCCTGAAGAACAGCTTCTGTCTCAAGGCCATCAGACTGCTAAACGGCAATCACTAACTCAAGAGGCTGCTGCCAACATTGAGACCCAAACAGTAGTCACTTTATACAATGCAGTCTAAATAATGCCACTTTAATAATGTTTACATATATACATACAATGTATTTTTTTTCCATCTATTTCACCTTGCTTATGCCGCTCGGCCATGGTTCATCCATTTACTTACATGTACATTTAACATTCTCCCCTTTAGATTTGTGTGTATTAGGTAGTTGTGGAATTGTTAGATATTACTGCACTGTCGGAACTAGAAGCACAAGCATTTTGCTACACTCCCATGAACATCTGCTAACCTTGTGTATGTGACAAATAAAATTTGATTGGATTCTTTCTAAATATTTGTTTTAATTATTTGTGTACTTGTTTGACATTGTACTGCATTGTTAGGAGCTAGTAACATAAGCATTTTGCTGTACCCACTATAACTGCTAAACTGTGTACACAACCAATAAACCTTTTTGATTTGACATTGGAGACCAGGTGGTGTCTTATCAGAACTACTACAATAATCCAGTTGACCTGTTAAATCGCTGAGATGAGATTACTGCCTGCCAGAAAGTGAATGAATCCTGTGAAATATGGGTTAACTGTTGGTCAAAACCAGGGGATTGTATCTGTTTCACATCATCTGTCAACGAATATGCATATCAGACCCACCAGTAATCCTCCATTCTAGCAAATGTCCCTCATTGAGTTGCATTTATGTACATTTGTGCTTTAGGATGTGTATTTGTTATTTTATTGAAATGGTAACAATTTTGTGGCGAATTACAATATGCTATTTGGTTGCTCAAAACATTTTGCAGCAAGACAACTTTGAATTTGTTTTAAGCCATTCTGTTTTGGCCTGGTCCCAGATCCATTTGTGGTGATTGTCAAGCTAACCGGTTACCATTGTGTGATTGATTGTTTTAGTGGCCACTTGATAATTAATATTCTCATATCCTTTATTTTCAGGAACTTTCAAACTCACAATAGAATTCACAGAGGAATACCCTAATAAGCCTCCAACTGTGCGTTTTGTCTCCAAAATGTTTCATCCAAACGGTACTTTTTAATTTTTTTTTAGAAACATGCTTATTGCTTACACGATCATTTTATAGTGGAACAGCTGAATCTTTGTCAACAAGACAATCCACCAGTCTTTGTTATGGAGTAAATGTATGTTCTGTGTTGTACAGTCTACGCAGATGGTAGTATATGCTTGGACATTCTTCAGAACCGCTGGAGTCCAACTTATGATGTTTCTTCAATTCTAACTTCAATACAGGTATACACAGCATTAACCATGAATCTTCATGAAATACTTGAATTGTATAAAGCTCCTTTTGTGCTTACATTTTTTTCTCTCAAATAACGGTGTTTTGAAACAATTTGAATTTAAAAAATCTAGTCAAGGGTGCCAGAATACTATTGCTACTGAAGTGTCTACTATTCATCGTCTTAGTCTTTACTGGATGAGCCGAATCCCAACAGCCCAGCCAACAGCCAGGCGGCTCAGCTATATCAGGAGAACAAGCGGGAGTACGAGAAGCGGGTTTCTGCCATCGTGGAACAGAGTTGGCGTGATTGTTGACCCCCTCACAAAGTATGAACAATATCCAGCCTCAAGTCAAAAAGAGAACAGAAGAAAAATATCTCAAAGGAAATGAAATACACATGGTTTGAATATTTCTCTGCAGTATGTTTGTTTCTCTTCATGCATAATGCTCCTGGACAAAAGCACATCAAAGTAAATGTACCTTGTTATATCTAGGTTACTTACAATGTAATTTATCCCCATATTTTTTTTAATCCTGGCACATAAAGGTACTGTGGGGGGGGGGGGTTTGAGTTACTCTTGTCATTTCAGTGTTTTAAGTCTTTGGCTTGTAGTGCGATTTTGCTGTATTCAGATAATTTATGTCCAGAGAATTTTTGCTGTGGTTTGGCTGTTTTGTTTCTAGCTTTCACACGGTTGCCTTTTTGGAGCTATAGCATGATAGTATTCCAACTAAGAAACAATTTGATGAACACCTGTCATGGACTTTTTTCCAACCAATGTAAATTTCAAAACCCTACCTTTTTACATGCACAAACCATGTTCTTGTTGGGGCTTTGTTTTATGAATTGAATGATATCTCCAACAGGACTCAAGTGTTTCGGAAAGGCACATACTTGGTGCACTTTTAAATACAAGTCCTGTAACACTAGTGCAAAAGCATATTTATGAGGATGATTGACAAATTGCCTGCTCTGAGAATTTGTGGTAAACATTTTCTCATGCACAGAACTCAATGTATCATGGCAAAGGTTGTCTGTACTTAATGCTCAAATCTTATGGTTTAGATGCCCATATTACTTGGAGTTCCATTTATTTGTATCATTACGTAATTACAAATACCACATGGGAATGTTGCAGTGTCCTTAACACCATTCAAACTGTATATTGTCTTGTAAATAAAAATGATACATTCAACGTGCTTTTCTTGAGGGATGATGGAGTGACATGATTTACTAAGTTTCCAGCTGGTCTCAGATCCCTCCCTTTTCTCCACAATATTGCTGCAAACATTGGAGGGGTATGGTTCAAATTGCCACTGATATAGCAGTTAAGAAAACATTTTTGTAATAACCAGTCAACTCACATATTGAAGTCCAGACAGTAGACTTAATTTATTAATTAGCGTTATTACAGCTGTGAAAACAAGCAGACGAGTGAACTGTATTCACACAGGCTTATACATCTGACATTCCAAAGGGATCACAGCTTGCACTTTTACCATGTGACAAAGATCAAATTCAAGTCATGGAAGCAGTTTATTTGTAAATCTTCTCAACTATCTGAGGGGGGGGGCATTACAAGTATTGTGACAGGGATGTTTCAATGTCAGCACATAGTTAGATGTTTACACCTGTCATCACCTGAGGTGATGCCAACGGTATATACATTTCTAATGAAACTTTTGTGAAGGTGAAATGGCAGGCATTCTGCTGGTTAAGGCTATTTCTGTAGCCATGAAAAACATTTGCTAAAAATTGAGGATTTCTGTCAAAAGATACAACACTAATCAACCGTAACAGCACAAAGCAGTTCAAGACTAGCATATTGTGCAAATTTGAAGCTGACAGAAGACAAAATACTGGAATGACACAAGAAGCGTTGATACAATGTCAGAAAATATGCAATTGTATGAAAAGGAATGCAGAAACCACAAGTGTTTCTCCAAAAGACAAGCCTAGAAGATTGAAACATTTTACATTCAGAAACTTTTCTCAGATCAGGTGTGATTTTTTTTTGTGGTAAGTATTGTTGGAGCTATAACATATCCAGTCAGTGTGAGGCCTGAGGTTTCACCAGCTCGTAGCGTCCCACCTGCCCTTCCTGCAGGAGCTGGCCAATGAGCTGGTCTTTGTGCACTTTGCGGCTGACGATGAGAAAGCGCAGCCTGCCCTGGCCGTATGACTTACTACGCAGGCCATACTTCTGGGATATCTGATGGATCTGCTTACGTTCATCATTGTTGAGCTCAGTGGAGAAGCGCAGGTCGTCCTGGCGGTCTGAACTGGCATAGTTACGGATGATGTCCTCTATGTTCCGTTTGGTGAGCTGATTCCCAGACTTGTCCATGTCCATACCCAGTCCCTCTCTGGAGAATTGCTCTTTGACCTTGATGGGTTCAGAGATGCCCTCCCCTTCCCGGCCCAATCCGCCACCCTTCCAGCCCATCTTGCGGAGTAGCTGATTCCCGATATTGTCCTCCTTGATCTCCTGTCTCGAGGACTCTTCACCAGAGCGAGTCAGAATCTGGTGGCGAGAGAGGGCGTCAGCATTACCCTCCTTCCTGAGGTTGGATTTCACCACAGCCTGTGTTTGCCGGAGTGTGGCCAGGGCCTCCTCTGCTGCAATGTGCTTCACCGTTTTCTTGGGTCCGATGCCTGCCGCTACGTATTGACCCTCCAGGAACACCTCACACCTCCAGCGGTGGTCTGGTAGCACTGTGAACTTGTAATCGGCAGATACCTTGTTGAACTGGGCAGTGTCATTGATGATGCAGATGGCATTGTCCGAGTTCTCCAGGATGACCAGTTCGCTCAAGTGTTTCTTCCTACCACCCTGGTTACCGAAACGACCACCCGACGGGTCAGAGTGATGGTTCCCTCGAGAGAACTGCTGTGGTTGTTGTTGTTGCTGCTGCCGGGCTGCCTGGTTCATGCGTAGTTTCCTCACTGCCTCTTCAGCTGCTGTATGTTTAGACGTCTTCTTACTTCCCCTGGCCTGTGCCACCAGTGCATCCTGCAAGTACACGCTACATTGCCATGCACTGCTGTTGGGGACCACGTCGAACTTGTAGTCAATCTTCATGCGGTTGAAGGCGGCAGAGTTGTTAAGAATGCAGATGGCATCATGAGCGTTGTCAACAACGACAAAATCTGTCCAGTGCTTGCGTTTGTCAGGCTCGTATTGACCCTTGGAGCTAGGCGTAGGCTTGTCCTCTGGGTTACGCAGTGCCGGTAGAAACGCAGGGGTAGGGCAGTGCGTTTGGCAGACCACAATATCATTGACCAAGGAGTGTTTGAATTTGCGCTGCACTACACGGACCTCCACCAGTTTAAAGAAAAGCTTCATAGCCTGCTCAGAAGCACGGTCCCTGGCCCCGTTTTTGCTGCCAGAGTAGCCAGTAGCAAGGTAAACACACTGGCATCTCAGCTCACAGGCATAGCCATCAGTCGGTACTTTCCTGTTCTTGGGTAGGTCTGCTGGAGGGATATCCTTGAGGTTGACATAGACATACTCCGGATTTGTTTTACAGGCCTGGATGCTACGGCTCAGCATGAAATTGTAGTTAGGAGATTCAGCTCCACACATGAACGCAGGGTCTCTTAAAGTGACAGCTATGGCGGATGCCACACTATTGATCAGCCTTTGCTTTTCATCCAGCACGGCTTGAGATATGGGGATGGGTTGTGAAGAAGACCCAGAGACAGATGAGGGGCTGCTCCTCCCTGGGCTGCTGTAGACTCTGCTGAATGGTCTGCTGGATGTGGGTCTGTCCTGCTGCCTGAAGCCAAGGCCTTGGCGTCCTGAATCCCCCCAGCCCCCTGATCGACTGCCCCCTCCATATCCATCAAATCTAGGGGCATGAGTGTATGTGTCCGGATGCCTAGTGCTGTGGAACTCGTATCTGGCCGAGTAGTCCTGCTGCATTTTAGTCATATAATTTGAGGCGGATCCTTGGCTTCCATGACCTAAACCACTTGTACTACCTGAGGGTATGTCTCTATCTCTTTCTCTATCCCGCCAAGAGTCAGAAGAACCGTATGATGAAACTCTGTCGAACGCAGGCCTAGCTGCAGAGGAGTCTGGAGCTCGGTTGCTGCCATAAGAGGGACGGTCAGAGTCTGAGTCCCACTGTCTCACACTGTTCACCTCACTCCTACGGCGCTCCTTGTCATTCTCCTTCTCATCATTGCCAGACCTGCCACCACTAACAAAGTGCACAGGCTCAAATCGTGGTCTGGAACCAAATTTGGACACCGGCATTTTCCTCATTGGCTCTTCTCCTAACATTAAAGAACAAAACAGAGAATCAATCAATGACAAGCGTATAACAATCAATGAGTAATTTTTCATCTTCCAGTAAATTAGAAAAATACTTTAAAACAGTGGCAAGGAGTTCAATTTGATGAACCAAAATCACTCACTGCCATCTGATGAATTGGGTCGCTTCTTTGCTTCAGCACTTGGAACCAGGTCAAAGGAGGGCATTTCGCCAATGTCAATCCTTTCAGCCATGTCCAGCACCTCTCACCTCAGATCAGAGCCATACCTTTAAAAGAAAACAGAGCCATATAAAAAAGGTAAACAAGCATAATGTGTATTTCTATGCTAGCACAGTAAAACAGTTAACAGCTCTACTACCGGAAATACTCTATTAGGGAAAGAACTTTTGTTCCCACATAATTCCCACATCAAACTGAGGGCTAAAAACAAATCTGTAGGCTACATATGAACACAGGTTCATATTTGGCCATGATTCCGACAAGGTGCGCCTATGTCCTTATCCAGGTGTCAGGAAAGGCCTTGTGGACAGAGAAGACCATCCTGCACCACATGAACAACGAGAACTACTGAGGCTGCTCAATTTTTTATTTGCATTTGTTTCACAATAAATTATTTTATGGCCAATCACTGTTTCTCACTTTCGAAACGTATTGACAGTGACTTGGCTCTGTAAAGGTAATTATTGGAATGATGGCAAAAAATAACTAGTGCTAGCTAACAAGATCAGTTTACAGACTGCAACAAAGAAGATTAGCGAACGTTTCCAGGAGTGTAATCATTACCCAGACATGTTTCTATTGGACAAAGTCAAGTAGGCCCCTCCTCATTTCGTTTGAGAAACGTTTTGCAACTGAGACAGCATAATGAATACGCCCCAGCTGACAGAAAGGCCACCATCATGAGTCGCTAAGAATTAATGTTATGGCTAACGTTAGATAACTAGCTAAGAATAGGCAGACTGATGTGGATAAAAATGCTATTATTTATGGCAACATTAACTACATTTCTGATTAATTATTACTCCTTTGTGTGCACAACTTCTCAAAACCGTATTTCCTACGAAGTATAACCACATAACTTCTAAACCCAGAGGGGCAACTTCGCCGGAACGCTTGCGAAACAAACCAGGGTTTGAGAAGTGAACAATTATTCCTTAGTTAATTTTCTCAATCTAAAGACACAACCTAGATTCAAGCCAATGTCAAAAGCCAAAAACAACTTTACATTGACGGAGAGCCTATGATTTAACAGCCTGTATGTACATGCGCAGTTCTGCAAGAGACGACCGTTAGCCCCGATGACGTGTCTCTACGCATGAGCTTAACTAGCCAACGTCGCCATGACATAGCCAACAAGTGAGATCTGGGATTTCTATTGGAGAAGCAGTTTTGGCCTATCTTCATACTGTACTGTCTTTGGTATAACGTTATCGAGTTAACTAGCACGCTACGTAGCAACTAGCTAGCTAACTTTAGCATAACAGCTAGCTACGTTATCATTGACGCACACAATCAAGTCTTCGTTTGCTAATTTGAGTTGTCTACTGATTAAATGGTATAACTAACAATCTATTTTAAAGTAAACCAGATTTTAGCAGACGAAACAAGTGACGCAGTAAACGAGCAAAGATGGCTGGCTAGCTAGCTAGCTCATTGAAAAAAGATTGATGCATCATCTTGCACGGGAATGTGATATGGAGCACGAGACAGATAGCTAATTGTCGAATTGTTTTTAGCTCAAATTAATATATTAGCCACTTACCTCAATGCAAAGTAATAAGTCCGATGTTTCTTTGTGCCCTTGGTGTCAGTCTTCCACTAACATAGTTCAATGTCTAGCGAGCGGCTTCGCCTTTGGTCATCACCATAACATCCGGGGGGGTCGTCAGTAAAATCATCACAGTCACAAAGTCATAATTATGGATAAACACCAACATCGCCTATTTATTTCCTTAAAATCTGATTTTAAACCTAATCTTAACCACACTGCTAACCTTAAATTAAGATCAAAAAGCTATTTTTTGTTTTCATTCATTTTTACGATACAGACAATATTGACTTTGTAGCTGTAGTAACTAGTGACAACCCGTCAACGTCCCATAAAACCACAGATAGAACAATGAGACAGATATTTCAGCGAATGTATAAGTGTGAAGCATTCGGTTGGCGTATCCACTCACTACCACATATGGTGGTGAGAGGAAGCCCAATAGACAGTGGGAGAATATTGAGCAGATTAATTTTTGCCAACATTATGGACATTTTCTCATCGATGAAACATTTGGTTTCAATACCGTTTTCTGCTCCCAAAACTATATGATACGAACGGAGTGGACTGCGTTTTGTAGATTTTACGAAAATGTTCGTTGTTTCGGAGTGCAAGGGCGAATTGAGCTATTGCACACGCGCACTCTACAAAGCAGGCGTTCCCTAACAGAAATATGCAAATACATGCTACAACGCGCCAATAGGATATCGCTGCCTCGTACTTGGCTCTGCCTCCCTACTTGATTCCTCTGCCCACTTCCTCATTTTGTTCCCATTGAAAATGACGTGTGGTGGTCTTTCTGGGGTTAGTCATAAAAATCTTTGCTTTTACAACCCTCCATTTTCTAGTCCATCTAAAATCATGGCGTCTGGAATGTTTCCGCATGCATGCGCTCCACCTGAGAACCAGAAGGTGTCAGTCTTCCTCTTTACTTTCAAAGTGCACCAAAAATGTGGGCTTATTTCAATGTGTGAATATTTATATAACACCAATGCTTATTTGCACAACTAAGTAATTTGGCTTAACAAAACAAATGCACACTTTATTTTCATAATTTTATTGAAAAAGTACATCAATGGAATCAAACTACAATAAAATATTTCAGAATTAATTTGTGGCGTGGACAGATAATTCACTAGGAGGGGTGATTATGGCAGATGCTAGAAAAATGTATGACAATTTCTTACACCAAAATGTAACTACACAGAGAGAAGAGTCACATCCAAAGAATATATCTCATATCTCATACTTCAATACACAAAATATATCCTTATAAATTATACAAATATTTCCATCTGTACCTAGGATTCAACTCCATCTCATTGTAATATTTGGCAATATGGATGCTGAAAATTGTGGAGAAGGGTATAACAAGGAGTAATACACAAGATAAAACTGATCCAAACAATATAGAGCACCAAATGTGAAATAGTGCAAGACGGCACTGTTAGGTGAGAAAACAGCCATGGGAGCAAAAGGTCAAGATCACAGAAGTGATGAAACAAAATAGAATTAGACATGCAAAATACAGAATAGGGTGATGGTAGTTAAAGCACAATGTGTAAAGGGCATTAAATGTGACCTACATGGTATTTCAGAACGGAAAAGGTGTTTTCACTAAATAAGTGCCTGACATGAATACGTCTCTGGCTCTTCTAAGTTGCAATGAAACAACCTATGCAGTGAACATAAAGAACACTGTTTTGGATCGCAATTGTCTTTTGGTTTCTAACTGACAAAAGTATCTACTAGTCACACATGTAAGGTTAGATGTCACACATTGCTCTATCAATCACCAAATTAATGTATTTTGGTTTTATCAGTGTTTTATTGAGATCTGGGTTATGCTATTTGTATTCAAAACTAACTCCCCCTTTGAATGAGGAGCACATTAATCATATAGGCTATTTGTAATAGTATTGGTTATTTCAAACAGAATAAGCCCTTCTCAAAATGGATGTAATATATGATTGAATGTTATTACATAAAGACTTCCTTAAAATTAACTGTCAATGAAATTCAGATAGTTTTGTGAAACATAAATTAATCCAGAGCCTTGGCTCTGTTACAATTGGTATGACAAAACTATTGATTAGATGTGTTTCTCTTGAACAACCGTTTAGGATCCTACCTGAGCAAAGCTTTGTTCATTCATACACCAAGACGGAGCTGCAAAATATTAAGTGTGAAGGTCTCCCACTAGCCAAAGTGTACCTTGATTAGGTGACAAAACGTAAACTATCCAAAAATACCATGTGAAGCCCACATTAGGCCATGGTCAACAAAGCAGATGAGATAGAAGTTTAAAAAAGGTTGATGCAGAGAGAAAAGACAGGAAGAGGAAACGGGTGCTTAGTTCTCGTTGAAGCTGCAATCCCCTCTTCAGACAGGTGGGCAAGACAGATTAAAAGAAGCTAAAGAGAGGAAGAGACAAATGCAAAGTTACAAGAGAGGCCCAGGCAACAGTGCTTACCAAAAAGGCAAGGTTCAAGATAAATAAGAAACCAGGATTACTGACATTTTGGGAGGAAAGACAGAAAGTATTTGTTTTTTCCTAAGGCATGTATAGTTGCTACTGTACTTCAAATTACACAAACTACATTACAAATGTACTGTCAGTGTCGTAAAACAATTACTAATATAATACCATACTATAGCTGACGAATTCGATTTGAGCATAATACTGATTTAAAACATTTAATAAATAGCTTAATCTCTTCATCGAGACAAGTCTAATTAACTGCTCGCAGCAGATATTACGTCCTCTGAAAATCCCAAAAGGGTATTCAATGTCATTTAATAAATCAAACATGGACAATATTAATACACCTAATATGATGGAGAAACTACCAAGACGTGCACAACAACATAGTCCAGAAATGTCAATCTTACAGAAACAAAGAGCAAATGCTGATATTAGTCATCAAAGTCAGCACAGCAAAAACACACGACATGACAAAAGGCATAGCCATAGACAAGATATTAAGATTAAGCCACATAGTGAGCACATATAGTTAGAGCAGCAGTGATATACATACAGTTGAAGTCGAAAGTGTATATACACCTTAGCCAAATGCATTTAAACTCCGTTTTTCACAATTCCTGACATTTAATCCTAGTGTTTTTGGTCAGTTAGGATCACCACTTTATTTAAAGAATGTGAAATGGCAGAATAATAGTAGAGAATGATTTATTTCAGCTTTTATTTCTTTCATCACATTCCCAGTGGGTCAGAAGTGTACATACAGTCAATTAAGTATTTGGTAGCATTGCCTTTAAAAATAAATGGTTTAACTTGGGTCAAATGTTTCAGGTAGCCTTCCACAAGCTTCCCACAATAAGTTGGGTGAATTTTGGCCCATTCCCCCTAACAGAGCTGGTGTAACTGAGTCAGGTTTGTAGACCTCCTTGCTTGTACAGGTTTTTTCAGTTCTTCCCACAAATGTTCTATGGGATTGAGGTCAGGGCTTTGTGATGGCCACTCCAATACCTTGACTTTGTTGTCCTTAAGCCATTTTGCAACACATTTGGAAGTATGCTTGGGGTCATTGTCCATTTGGAAGACCCACTTTAACTTCCTGACTGATGTCTTGAGATGTTGCTTCAATATATCCACATAATTGTCCTCCCTCATGATGCCATCTGTTTTGTGAAGTACACCAGTCCCTCCTGCAGCAAAGCATCTCCACAACATAATGCTGCCAGCCCCATACGTCACGGTTGGGATGGTGTTCTTTGGCTTGCAAGCCTCCCCCTTTTTCCTCCAAACATATGGTGGTCAGTATGGCCAAACAGTTCCATTTTTGTTTCATCAGACCAGAGGACATTTTTCCAAAAAGTACGATCTTTGTCCCCATGTGCAGTTGCAAACCGTAGTCTGGCTTTTTTATGGCGGTTTTTGAGAAGTGGCTTCTTCCTTGCTGAGCAGCCTTTCAGGTTATGTCAATATAGGATTCATTTTACTGTGGATATAGATACTTTTGTACCTGTTTCCTCCAGCATTTTCACAAGGTCCTTTGCTGTTGTTCTGGGATTGATTTGCACTTTTCGCACCAAAGTACGTTCATCTCTAGGAGACAGAATGCGTCTCCTTCCTGAGCGATATGACGGCTTTGTGGTCCCATGGTGATTATACTTGCATACTATTGTTTATACAGATGAACGTGGTACTTTCAGGCATTTATTTGGAAATTGCTCTCAAGGATGAACCAGACCTGTGGAGGTCCACAAATTCTTTTCTGAGGTCTTGGCTGATTTCTTTTGATTTTCCCATTATGTCAAGCAAAGAGGCACTGAGTTTGAAGGCAGGCCTTGAAATACGTCCACAGGTACACCTCCAATTGACTCAAATTATGTCAATTAGCCTATCAGAAGCTTCTAAAGCCATGACATCATTTTCTGGAATTTTCAAAGCTGTTTAAAGGCACAGTCAACTTAGTGTATGTAAACTTCTGACCCACTGGAATTGTGATACAGTGAATTAATCTGTCTGTAAACAATTGTTGGAAAAATGAATTGTGTCATGCACAAAGTAGATGTCCTAACCGACTTGCCAAAACTATAGTTTGTTAACAAGAAATTTGCGGAGTGGTTGAAAACAAGTTTTAATGACTCCAAACTAAGTGTATGTAAACTTCCGACTTCAACTGTATAGGGGTATCTTTTAGTTAGTACATTGAGCAGATTAATGTTTTTTGAAACCAGGGTCCGCAATGCCTCTCCTCAGCCTTGGGGTACCGGCTACCCACAATGCCTGGTCCCTTAGCAAAGCTTGAGGGTGGAAGCACCTACTCAGTGCAGAGCCAGGGATTACTGCAAAGGAAAGGTAAATACATAGAGCAGTGAACAGCGGGACTGAAGCAGGGTGTGAATGACACCACACACCAAGGCACACCCTGCCAACCCAAAGAGCTGAGGACAACAGTTCCCCAGAAATGTTGAGACAAAGAGCAACTTGAGAAGGGATTGTGAGAAGTTGTAAACCATACCTACTACACCCTTGTACAAGAATGTGTAAGCGTATAAGAGACCATTTCAATATATTTAGATGGAAACAAAAGGCCCACATCTGTGGACACTCGTCAGACCAACTGTCCCACATGATTATATTGAGCAAGGACACACAGACATGTTTTTGGAGGGTGGAAATGTTTTTCTGATAAACAACACCCTGTCCTCAAGATACAGATGTGAAGGAAGTGGATTAGAAAATAAAACCCAACAATCTCATTGGCACTGACACTTATCTGCCAATTAAAGGAGTGTTCCTATCCTGTTTCTCCAGGAGGGATGGAGAATGACTGCTGGCTCAGTTTGTTCAGACAAAAGCAGTGCAGTAGTATAAGGCTGAATACTAAAATGCTCATGCAAGTCTCCCACTGAATTCAATTCAGGATTTATGTGAAATTCCAAGTTACGTGCGCATATCCCAAGTTAGGATCCAGCCCTAAGAAATCAGGTTAGCGGACAATTTTGCTCTGTAAAGCTCTGTAAGGAGAGTTGTTTTGACAATAACAATGGCGTGATATCTCAAAACCCTTGAATGAGAGTTAAATATGTAGACCAAAGCTAGTGTTTTCAACTGTAATCAGAATCTATGTGAAACCCTAATATCCTCACATGCAGAACCCACTTACATACTATGTTATTGCTCCATTAAATATTTCATACACAATAATCGTGGCCACAGTTGAAATATTTGGTGAAATTCCCTCTTTATTTCCCTTGGAGATGAAGTATTTTTTGTGTAACACTGATACAAGTGCAATACTGATCCCTACATTATTGTTATTTGGTTAAAAGGCTTCAAATATGATGTTATATGTAGAAAAAAATCTAAAAGTCACAATTGCACTGGAAATATACAAAATCACATTTGTGTAAAATGTGCAAACGTGAAAAGCTAACAAGTATGCAGATAGCGTACAGTATATGAAAAACAATGAGGAATGTGCAAAGACATGACAAGAAATCATTAATATTTGCACATGCACTAGGCTAAGATGAAATAACATCAGCAGTTGACTAACACTCACTCTCTCCGTAGCCTGAGTGCCAGTCTGTTTGTGCTGTCATGCCAACTCCCTGTAACTCATTATTCATGCCATGTTATGAGCAGGCAAAAGCACAAACAGATCTGGAACTAGGCTACTCTCTTGATAGGTGGTGGACAACATACCCTCATTCAAAACATACAATAATAGTATCTTAATTTTCAATAATTACACATTATATTGCAACACGATATCAGCGCACATCGTCATAATGTCATACTATTGGAGTGGTTGATTATACCCTGGTAGTGAGTAGAATAGTGGTGGTCTGAAACATGGACCTGAAGATGCTAATGAGTACGCACACAGACAGCTGTCTTACTATACTAGTGAGGTCTTTTGGGGGACCAACAACTGATTTCCATTCAAAATCAAATTTTCCCTAACCGCTAACCCTAACCCTTAACCTAATCTTAACCTCTAACCCTAACTCTTAACCTAATCTTAACCTCTAACCCTAATTTGAACCCAAAATCTAACCCTAAAATAGTCATATTACAAGTGAAGACCAACAAAATGTCCTCTCTTCTCTGAATGTTAGTTGGTTTACTATTCTTGAGAAGACTTCAGGTACTTACAAGTATAGTAAACACGTGTCCACACACACACACACACCACACACACCACACACACACACACACACACACACACACACACACACACACACACACACACACACACACACACACACACACACACACACACACCACACACACCACACACACACACACACACACACACACACACACACACACACACACACACACACACACACACACACACACACACACACACACACACACTCCACTGGCCTGGTCAGACCACAGCTGATATACATTTCACCTTAGCCTCCACAAACTCCTGCCTGTCACAACAGTAGTTGTGCAGTAGTTGTGCATGTAAAAGTAAAAAGCACACTCAGACATGCAGAACAGGTCAACAACAAAAACAACAAGAAAATAAATCTACTTTCCAACAGAAAGCAAACAGGCAAACAGAGGATGATGGCTCGTAACAAAAAGAACGTACAAAAACAAGCATCTTTAGCGCAAAAAGGATGTGTTTGAGTCAAGGATTCCCATTCACAGTAATGGCTGGATTCTTCCACAGTGCAGGGGCATGTGTGGGGTTTGGAATGGGGGAGGGGGGGGGGCTGGAGGGCACAGAGAACAGCATGGCACTGCCAGGGATGGGGTGAAAAATCATTCCTACAGGAATCCTTAACTGGAAATGAGAGAGAAGGACCATTACTGCTTTGTAGGGGTTAACGCTAACACTGGTAGATACCACAGGAGGCTGCTGAAGGGAGGACGGCTCATAATAATGGCCGAAACGGCACTAATGGAATGGCATCAAACACATGGAAACCAGCCATTACCACGAGCCTGTCCTCGCCAATGAAGGTGCCACCAACTTCCTGTGATAGACATACTTTTTAATCAACTGACAGAATCACATTCTTCATGTTAGTGGTAAAATGTCACGTTGAAAAGAACATGTACTTAGGTTGTTACTGTTTATAGGACTTATGAGTGAATGGGGGTGGGGAGATTTAGAGTATCTGTTGAAACTAAATTGACTTGGTATGCTAATAGACACCACACCAACTCAGTGGCCTTGTGGTTAGAGTTTCCGCCCTGGGATTGGAAGGTTGGGAGTTCCATCCCGGCCAGGTCATACCAAAGACTATAAAAATGGGACCTGATGTGTCTCTGCTTGGCATTCAGCATCAAGGTTTGGGGGTAAGGTCCTGTGATAGACTAGTGTCCTGTCCAGGGGTTTACTTCAAGCTGACTCACGCTACAGAAACAGGAGATAGGCTCGTGCAAGGCTCCTTACTTTATGGACAGCCGAAGAACCCTTTTGGAACCCGTTCTGTTGATGAGTGTATGGCTGAGGCTGTATGAATAGCGAATCTCTCAGTGGGTTTTTCTTTTGTATCAACAAAGAGGTGGGTGTCAAACAGCTGAAGGATCAACAACAAAAACATTGCTATAAAAAATCCTTGTACACAAGGATTGGCACTGTAGCTGAACAGAGCACTAGCGTGACCCTGCAGTTTCTACAGGACTCTGAATGTCTCTTTGTGTAGTGGCTGGGCAGGGTGGACCACAAAAGCAGATTGTTGTGGTGTTGATAGTAGACATATTGTTGCCTGCATTTCTACCAGCTGCTAGAAGTTAAAATACTTATTGAAATACATTTCTAATTATAATTTGAGGACTCCCTTCTCATTTAAGTTCAAATATGTGTTGAACTCACATCTGATTAACATGTATTTAAACATTGATTTATGTGCTTTTTGTCATTGGTTACCAGGGGAACAGTTGAGTATGCAAGCCTTACCAGGACAAGATGCCTCATGCAGCATGCAGCAAGTGGAGGAGTTAACTGTAAAACAGCATGGATGAACATAGGTGACACATGCACTCACAGGAGAAATATGGTGCATTCAAGACAGCTTGGAAACTAGGTTAAATATGTTTTTTTTTTGTGTAGAACTTTCTATTGGCTGATTCAGATATTTTCAAAGTGGGAAACTTGGGCCTCATCTTTCTACAACCGAGTTGTCTTGAACGCGGCAATACATACACATGTCACATCTACACCACTCACTAAAACATGCCATGCTCATGTCCTTTGGTTCCTGAACAAAACATTAATTTGTAGCATAAGCTATCTACAGGCTTATATTTTGCACTTAGATAAGGAACTAGAAATGCTCCAAGTTTGGGATCCATATGTTTAGCAAACGAGGAAGTATTAACTATCATTCATACGGCCAGTTTCTCAGACAAGATTAAGCTAGGCTTTTTAGTCTAGGTCAAGCCTTAATCTGTGTCCAGGAAACTGGCCAATAATGTTTTGATCAGTAACCCAGAGACATGAAGTGAATGGGGAGGAGAGTAAAGTGAACCATGTGAGGTGGAAAAACAGCTGCCTGGCAGGGGGGAAAAGTCCAGAGTTCAGAGATAGTGGAGAGAAAGGACAGAAGAACTGTAAAGAAAATCATTTAGAATGGAAAAAAAAACTTTCTCAGTGCAAGTGTCTTCTTTCTTTCTAACGGGGCCGGTGACAGGTCTCACATCAGCTTGAATACACAACCAGGAGTGATTACCAACATGAAGGGACCCACGACAACAACTCTGTCACCATGGCCCTAATACTGCAGCCCTTATACTACAGATAAAACAAGCTGTAAAAATGACGACCAACATTCCTATGGGATATAGGCCTATACCAGCAGTGTCCCTAGTCTAGGGTCAATACAATCAGATTCCTGTAATACCAAGTCTAATATAGATGAATCTGGTTTACATCTGGTTTAGGATGTTACTAGATATAGCACTCCACCTCTAGAATAGCAAGTCCACCTCTATACCATAGTTATAAAGGAATAAGAGCAAAGGCTTGCTAGACTGTTAAGCTAAGCATCACGACATCTATTGCTCCTCCATTTCAAAGTAATCAGTCAGTTCCGTTGATTATCACTCATCCATTAGACTGGGGAGAGAAACCACTTAGTGCTCAGTGACATTAACGGCCAGGCAAAGAGTTCCTGGAAATGCATCGACACAAGGCAAATTAAAGCTTCGATAAGGAGTTTGTTGTTTTTCTAGGTGTGGTGTGTGCCAGGCTTCTTTATATCTGAGGTGCAGTGATGCAACAACAGCATACAGTGGTCCACATACATACAGCACAGAATTAAATCACATTTCTATTTTGATCAGTCCATCCCACTATCTGTATCACCAAATACACATGCGTGGATAGGGAAGGACAGTACTACATAATTTTGGATGGCACCTATTCTAAGTGGAATGAATGACCCAGTGTTCCCCTATTATTGTATAGGCGGAGCACCCCTCATTTTGGTGAATGAGGCTCTGAATGTTGATTTGGGGGCCTTTGTGCTCAGCCTGGAAAACAATCTAGGGGAAACACTATAGTCACAATATATCCAGTTGGTCTTTGATCCTCCTAGATCAGACTGCTCCAGTCTAGTATCCCTAAGGAATCCTCAAGTATAGCTGGGTTGTGTTCATTAAGGCAGGCAACATGAACCATGTTAAAGCGTTTCGAACTAAACATGAAAATGAGCATTTCTCATTTGACAGGTCCAGGGAGTCCCTCCCTGTTTCAGTCTGTTCAATTCTGTTTGGGTGCCTAATGACCATGACCCCGAACACTGCCTGCTGTGTGAGTAGTAGGGAGGTGAACGCAGGAGACACTTACTTTTTCCTCTCCTTGTCCCTCTTGAGTGTGGTGGAGCCCCCTGCCTGCAGAGCCTGGGACTGTAGGAGCTCAGCGGCCGTCTTTTTCTGCTTGAACCCGTTGAGCTCGTCATCCAGGGATTTCTTCTTGTCCTCCAGCTTCTTCTTCTCATCCTGGTGCAGCTTCTTGAGCCGGTCAAACTTCTCGTGCAGCTGTGTTGCGAGGGAGAAGACTTACATCTCAGATAGAAACTAATTTTGGTGTGATATCTGTAGCAAACAGAGATGTCGCACATGTAACCCTAGTTCTTCTTAGGTTGGTAGGATTGGTGATGACAGGGCAAAATTACAGCGTTAACTAGTAAAATAGATACCTTCCTGTATACACACATACACAAACCTCTTTCTCTGCCTCCTTCAGCTCAGCCTCCTTTTCCTTGACTCTCTGGACGAACATCTGCCTCATCTCTTCCTCTTTCTTCTGCAGCTCTCCCATGAACTCGTTCCTCTTGGCTTCGTACGTCTCCTGCAGACTGGGGTCCACACATAAAGAGGAAAGACATAAATGATGTCATACTAATGAGTCATATATGTTAGTACTATGTCTATCATTACAGTGGAATAGAGCAGATTGCCATTTAAATCAAAATGATACAAGTGGTTGTGATTAACTAAGGGGGTGGTAGAAAGTGGAAAGTGGTGCGTACCGTTTCTTCACCCTTCTCCTAAAGAGTGCTCTGGCACACTCCTCGCCATGGAGTTCAAAGCATTGGAATTATGTTCGGGAATTGACTGGAGGGAGTTCCTTTATTTTTTTAAACTATTTTAAAAAAAATTAAAAAAGGGTTTTCTACATGACTACAACACAAAAATAAAACGCACACTATACAAAGCATTCTTTAAGGTGGTCAACATATATTTTCCAAATTCGGTCAAACATGCCTGGTTTATGTTTCATTTTATAATATATAGTCTTATGGGATTGTAGCTAGATAGTTCAGTCCTCCTGTTTGTTATTGAAGGCTTTCCAATTGATGGGGTTCCATTTTTTGCAGCAATTAGACCTAGATTACAAAATGTCCTCTGATATTGATCACCAATATTTACATTTCCCAACAGACATAATCTTGTATAAATATATATGAATGACTAAACACAATGAAACGATAGCACATACATTGTCATTTTACCACAGGACCACAGCATATGTAATAGGGTTCCTAGGGTTCCCAGAGATGTGGCATTTCTGGGTGCATTAGATGCATTCTGGCAGGAGTGTAGTAAGTCCTATGAATTATATTAAATTGCAGTAGTTTCTGTCTACTGTTGTAGGAGCAGGTATGAATCAACCTGGCCAAGATAAAGCAAAGCAATGCGACACAAACAACAACATAGAGTTACACATGGAATAAACAAACGTACAGTCAATAACACAATAGAAAAGTCTATATACAGTGTGTGAAAATGAGGTAAGATTAGGGAAGTAAGGCAATAAATAGGCCATAGTGGCGAAATAATTACAATTAAACACTGGAGTGATAGATGTGCATAAGATGAATGTGCAAGTAGAGATACTGGGGTGCAAAGGTGAAAAAAAAAACAATATAGGGATGAGGTAGTTGGGTGGGCTATTTACAGATGGGCTATGTACAGGTGCAATGATCGGTAAGCTGCTCTGACAGCTGATGCTTAAAGTTAGTGAGGGAGATATGAGTCTCCAGCTTCAGTGATTTTTGCAATTCGTTCAAGTCATTGGCAGCAGATAACTGGAAGGAAAGGTAGCCAAAGGAGGAGTTGGCTTTGGGGATGACCAGTGAAATATACCTGCTGGAGCGCGTGCTACAGGTGGGTGCTGCTATGGTGACCAGTGAGCTGAGATAAGGCGGGGATTTACCAAGCAAAGACTTATAGATGACCTGGAGCCAGTGGGTTTGGTGACGAATATGAAGCGAGGGCGAGCCAACGAGAGCATACAGGTCGCAGTGGTGGGTAGTATATGGGGCTATGGTGACAAAACGGATGGCACTGTGATAGACTACATCCAATTTGCTGAGTAGAGTGTTGGAGGCTATTTTGTAAACGACATCGCTGAAGTCAAGGATCAGTAGGATAGTCAGTTTTACGAGGGTACGTTTGGCAGCATGAATGAAGGATGCTATGTTGCGAAATAGGAAGTAGATTCTTGATGACATTTTTGATTGGAGTAGCTGGGAGGAGAGTTTACAGTCTAACCAGATACCTAGGTATTTGTAGTTGTCCACATCTTCTAAGTCAGAACCGTCCAGGGTAGTGATGCTGGATGGGCGGGCAGGTGCGGGCAGCGATCGGTTGAAGAGCATGCATTTAGTTTTACTTGCATTTAAGAGCAGTTGGAGACTATGGAAGGAGTGTTGCATGGCATTGAAGCGCGCCTAGAAGTTTGTTAACTTCCTTGGGATAGGGGGCGGTATTTTGAAGTCCGGATGAAAAGCGTGCCCAAAGTAAACTGCCTGCTACTCAGGCCCAGAAGCTAGGATATGCTTTAAAAGTTTCTAAAACTGTTAAAATAATGCCTGTGAGTATAACAGAACTGAAATGGCAGGCACAACACCGAGGACAAACCATCCCACCCCGAGGACAACCCCCCCCCCCAAAAAAAAGATTTCAATTGCTGGCACTTTTATAATAGGGCGAAATTGTGCCCGATTGCAGTTCCTAGGGCTTCCACTTGATGTCAACAGTATTTAGAAAGGGTTTCAGGCTGGTTTTTGGAAAAAATGAGCCAGAAATTGTAGTTTTTCTAGGTGGCTCCCATTTTGGCTGTAGTGTTTCCAGTCGTGTGAATGAGAGCGCGTTCTTTGGTATTTTTCTCCGGTAAAGACAATAACGATTCTCCGTCTTAAATTGTATTGTTTATTTGCGTATTAGGGCACCTAAGGTTTGATTATAAACATTGATTGACTTGTTTGGATACGTTTATCGCTAACGCTTGGGATTCATTGTGTATGCATTTTGAAAGAGGAAACCGAGTGGATTATTGACTGAAGCGTGCCAGGTAAACTGAGTTTTTATGGATATAAAGAAGGACATTATCAAACAAAAGGACCATTTGTAATTTAACTGGGACCTTTTGGAGTGCCAACAGAAGAAGATCTTCAAAGGTAAGGCATATATTATATCGCTATTTCTGACTTTCGTGTCGCAACTCCCTGGTTGAAAATGATTTGTTATGCATTTGTGTGCTGGGCGCTGTCCTCAGATAATCACATGGTTTGCTTTCGCCGTAAAGCCTTTTTGAAATCTGACACGGCGGATGGATTAACAACAAGTTAAGCTTTATTTTGATGTATTGCACTTGTGATTTCAGGAAAGAAGGAGAAATGGGGGAGGATTGGGCAAGTTGCTGTGGGGGGTGCAGATGAGGATGAGGTCAATATCCCTCCAGGATTTCCGGGCCAGGTTGATTAGAAAGAACTGCTCGCTGAAGTGTTTTAGGGAGCGTTTGACAGTGATGAAGGGTGGTCGTTTGACCGTGAACGCAGGCAATGAGGCAGTGATCTCTGAGATCCTGGTTGATGAGAGCAGAGGTGTATTTAGAGGGCAGGTTGGTCAGGATGATATCTAAGAGGGTGCCCGTGTTTACGGACTTAGGGTTGTACCTGGTAGGTTCCTTGATTATTTGTATGAGATTGAGGGCATCCAGCTTAGATTGTAGGACGGTAGGGGTGTTAAGCATATCCCAGTTTAGGTCACATAACAGTACAAACTCTGAAGATTAATGGGGGGCAATTAATTCACATATGGTGTCCAGGGCACAGCTGGAGGCTGAGGGGGGTCAATAACAAGCGGCAACAGTGAGAGACTTATTTCTGGAAAGGTGTATTTTTAAAAGTAGGAGCTCAAACTGTTTGGGCACAGACCTGGATAGCATGACAGAACTCTACAGGCTATCTCTGCAGTAGATTGCAACTCCACCCCCTTTGGCAGTTCTATCTTGGAGGAAAATGTTGTAGTTGGGAATGGAAATTCCAGAATTTTTGGTGGCCTTCCTAAGCCAGGATTCAGACATGGCTAGGACATCAGGGTTGGTGGAGTGTACTAAAGCAGTGAATAAAACAAACTTAGGGAGGAGGCTTCTAATGTTAGCATGCATGAAACCAAGGCTTTTACGGTTACAGAAGTCAACAAAAGATAGCGCCTGGGGAATAGGAGTGGAACTGGGGACTACAGGGCCTGGGTTAACCTCTACATCACCAGAGGAAAAGAGGAGGAGTAGGATAAGGGTAAGGCTAAAGGCTATAAGAACTGGTCATCTAGTGCATTGGGGACAGAGAATAAAAGGAGCAGATTTCTGGGCATGGTAGAATACATTCAGGGCATAACGTACAGACAATGGTAAGGTAAGATGTGAGTATAGTGGAGGTAAACCTAGGCATTGAGTGAAAATGAGAGAGGTTTCATCTCTGGAGGCACCATTTAAGCCAGGTGAGGTCTCCGCATGTGCATGGGGTGGGACAAAGAGCTATCTAAGGCATTTTGAGCGGGACTGAGGGCTCTACAGTGAAATAAAACAGTAAAAACTAGCCAAGGCAGCAGTAGACAAGGCATATTGACCTTAGAGAGAGACATAAAGCAAACACAGGTGTTGATCAGGAGAGCTAAGATAACAATGGGTAATTGGCGATGAATGGGCGGGCGGGTTAGTTAGGTACATACAGGACCTAAGTTTGAGGCTGGGGCCGACAAGTAAACAAAAAGAGGTACCGTGTTATTGAAACAGTCCAGAGTGCATCAGCTGAGTAGCTGAGTAATCATTGGGTCAAAGGGTCAAAGGAGCAGCAATAGGTGAGTCAGGGTGCCGTTCTGTAGTCACTACTACGCTAGGCGAGCAGGGGACACATCGTTCAGAAAAGCTAGCGGGCCGGGGCTAGTAGATGATTCTTCGGCGACATCATAACAGAATAGCCTGTTGAGACCCCCTCGGACAGTTACGTCGGTAGACCGGTCGTGATGGATCGGTGGGGCTCCATGTCAGCAGGAAAAGGGTCCAAGCCAATTGGCAAAATAGTTATTGTAGCACAATAATTGGCTGGATGACCTCTTTGGCTAGCCGGGAGATGGGCCTAGCTCGAGGCTTGCTCCAGGCTAACTGGTGCTTGCTTCGAGACAGAGACGTTAGCCAGGAGTAGGCACTCGGATAGCAGCTAGCTGCGATGATCCGGTGTAAAGGTTCAGAGCTTGCGGTAGGAATCCAGAGATGTGGTATGGAAAAAGCAGTCCAGTATGCTCTGTGTTGATATCGCGCTGTGCAGACTGGCAGGAATTGACCGGGCTGAGGCTGGCTGATGTCCGAGTTAACGGTGATGACCGCTAGCACTGGCTAACTGACTACTAGCTAGTAGCTAGTTAGCTGGCTAGCTTCTAATGGAGGTTCCAGTTCCAAAGTGTAAAAGAATTGCAGATCCGTACCACATTGGGTGAGGAGGGTTGCAGGAGAGTATGTTCAGTCCGTAGATGGAAATTAAGATTAAAAATATAAAAAAATATATACGAATAAAACTATATATACATGGGACGGGACAGGCCAAATAGACATCCGACTGCTATGCCATCTTGGAACATATCTGTGACCAATAGTTCTCCTCAATTTCTTCCTTTAGATCTGTTTCCCATGGTTTCCATCTAGGTTCTGAACCATCTGGTAGAGTTTAAATCAACCCTTGATATAACTTGGCAATCAACTTCTTTAGCGTAGCAGCCTTTTTCCATATTTTTTCTATGCTAGAAGCCGTCGGTTCATCTAGATTCTGTTGAAGTGATTGAATAAGCTTTCTGAATGGAAGAACTTAAAAGAAATCGGCCTTGGATAATCCAAGTCTTTCTTGTAATTGATTGAATTAGTAGAGATCCATGTTCAAAATTCATAATGCCACTTTGGAACAAGGACATAAAGGTGTTATCATTAAACACTGGAGGTAAGGTGGGGTTATTCCAAATAGGGGTGCCTGGCGATATTTGTTCCACCTCATGAATTAATGTACATTTTCCAAAACATTAATGACATTGAGAATCATTGGACTGTCTGTTTTTAGTAGTGAATATAGTGAATATATTTTAGATCACAACGTATTACATGTACGGCTTCAATAGGAGGATAGACTGATTTCCATTGTTTAAGTGAAAGCAGTTGTACAGCCCAGTAATACATCTTCCTATGAGTTAGTCCAAGACCTCCAGCTTTCTAGAGGAAGTGTTAAACAGTCAATTAGATTCTTGAGGTCTTTCCATTCCAATTAAAGTTGGAGAGCAGAGGCCATTTTATTTTAAACAGTTGGATGGAATTGAAACTGGCAGGGCCTGGAATAAATACATCAACCTTATTAATGTATTCATTTAGATTATGTTGACCCTATGCATCATAGTGAAAGGGAGCGAGCTCCATCTCTGAACATCGGATTCAACCTATCTACTAAAGGAGAGTAATTGATTTTATATGCCTCCTCCAGACTGCATGGTATCACTACTCCCAGGGATGTCATATGTCTTTGTCTATTTCCACTTAGATGTATTTTCGAAGCTTGAGAAGTCATGATTACAGATGGGCATTATTTCAGTTCTCCCAATTTACTTTGAATATGGACACAGCACTATGTGTCCAACAGTAATAAAAGGCATGTCAGAGAATGTTCTGGTTCAGATCAATAAAGTAAAATGTAATCTGCATACAATGATGTCACATGTTGATCTCCACCAATCTCTATGCCCCGGATTGAGCCATGAGCTCTAATTATTGTTGCTAGGGGTTTTGTGGCTAAAGAAAATAAATAACCAGACAAAAGGTTTCCCTGTGGAGGCAGTTTACACCATTGTTAAATCCACGACAAGGAGTGTGCAGCAGGGTGGAGAATCGGGATGCAGTCTCTGAGGGATGTAGGGAGTTAAGAGGAAACAGGAAGTAAGGAGGAAATATGGAGAGAAGCAGCCTCACCTGAAGGGTTTGCAGTCGGGGTCTGTGTCCTTGAAGCCCATCTCCTCCAGCTTGCAGCGACGGTAGAGCTCGTAGTGTCTGGTGTGAGTCTGCTCTCTAAGATCCTCCATGTTCACCCTGATTAGCATCTCTCTCAGCTTCACAAAGTCACAGTGGTTTTCATTCTCCACTGCCGACACACACACACACACACACACACACACACACACACACACACACACACATACACACACACACGTCAGACAGCTACTACTCAACAGCGTTTGATTAAAACACTACCACTGGTTGACAACGTGGGTCAATCCATTAACCACTACAGATTGAACAAACAACAGCCATTGTAAAAGACCAGAACCACACATTCACAACTCACATAATTGCTTGTTTTAAACACATTTCTGATTTAACTGTGATTGAAATGTGCAGGCATGTGTAATACTCAGTGAACACTAATAACAAATGTACACAGCTCCATTCATGCCCTATGGAGGGTTCATTTCTGGTTTTAGAATCTAGTGGAGGGCCACGTAAGGTGGCCAAATAACAAATTGACAGGTGATAAGGTGTGGGAATATGGAGGAAGTGTCATATAATTTGAATATCTTGTCATTTGATATACTCAGAATACGAGATGTTTCACATCTGTATTCCTATGGTAAATCAGTGACTTACCCTGATAATGCTCACAGGTTTCATGACCTACCACTTTTCAAGCATCATTGACTCGTTTGAAATAAATCAATCCCATAGAACCCTAAGACATTTGTGACATGACTCAAGCAACCGCTGCTGTAGCTCATACAGTTATGGAAGAGTGGGCGCATGCATTGTTAAATAGACAAACTTGAATGAGATTACATAAGCAGTAGTGATAGCTTCCCTCTTGACGGTATGAATGTAGTTGTTAAGGGAGTTGGGGCAGAATGAGTGGGAGGGAAATGGTGGCCAAAAATGGAAGGACACCCCCCCTCTCATTTCCCCTGTTGTACGTGACCTAGCTTACCCTGTACCGTCCCCCAGGGGTACTGCCGCGCTTTCACCATCTTGTTGCCAATCTTCACTTCCTCCGTGCTTCCCACCACGGCGAACGGCAAATGGGCCTGCGGAGCAGAAGGGATTCTCGTTAATGCAGTGACACCTGAGTCCATCTTTCTGCCTTTCTCTCTTTTTATCAAACACAGCACGCATATCACACACATCATGCAAGCACACACACTATTGACACATCCTGCAATTATCATCCCATGTTATCACTCCATTACACAACTTGATTATTTATTTGTTTAGATTTGGATCAATTGGAGCACATCTCTTGACAGGCAAAACAATTGGCAGAGTGAACCTAACACAAAGTTAATTGCAAGTGATGTGAATCATGTTAGGTCTATACTGCAAGTTAATACACGTTCCATTCATCCAACAGCAAGGGCTTCTGACTGCAGTGATCGGAGTGGATGGCCTTTCTGCCAGAGTGGTGGCGTCTTCGTGAGATCGGAGGGCGAGAGTCTTGAGAGCTAATTGACTAACGCAAATCAGCTGGGTTCTGCTCAGTCAGAAGCATTGGCATTCTCCACTCGCTTATGTCACTCCTCATGGTCCGCTCATTTAACCCCGGCCCGTTAGTCAGCGGCCAGGGGCCCTTTCCCACACAGAGCTTCCTGTAGCAAGAGCTAGCTGATTGTCATACACTGTACTGGACTGGTTGAGGAGGAGGACACAGATGGTGCTCGTATCCTGCTCTAGTGCTGCTGTTTCAATGTTCTGAGAATTAACAGAATAAATGACTCACAACTCATAGTGAAAGGAAACTCACTCGAGGGGAACAGATACACAACTACATCTACTCCTGTAGATGTACGTATATTGTATTACTTGGCCTCACAAAAAAAAAAATCCATGAAAAGCATCAACTATCGTATTCACTTGATATTTCTTCCTAACCAAACCTTGTCAGTCAATCTCATACTTCTCAACTATAACTAGTAAGTCTGTATAACTTTCTGAAATGCTGCTGAACTAAAATGAGCAGCATCATAGAAGGGTTATCTTACGTTCATGGTGGAGTTGATCTCTGCCACCGTCTCATCGTCGATGGGGAATTGGTAGATCAGAACACCGTTGCTGACCAGCTCACTGGTGATCTTGATCTTGAACTTGGTCAGCTCGCTTTTGGAGATGGCGTCTGATTTGGCGATGATGGGGATGATGTTGACCTGTTGTTTGAGGAGATGAAATTAGATCAGAAAATGTTATTAGGCTATCCACTAATGAGGAAATGATATGTGAAGGTGTAACAGTATTAGCTTCCGTCCCCTCGCCCGACCCGGGCTCGAACCAGGGACCCTCTGCACACATCAACAACAGTCACCCACGAAGCATCATTACCCATCGCTCCACAAAAGCCACGGCCCTTGCTGAGCTTGGGGAACAACTACTTCAGGTCTCAGAGCGAGTGACGTCGCCGATTGAAACGCTATTAGTGCGCACCACCGCTAAGTAGGTAGCCATTTCACATCGGTGACAAAGGCACATAGACAAAACAATCATTCAAAATACATACTAAAACACAGGCATTGATTTGTTTGTTTTTTACAGACTTGCATCAAGTTTTAAAATCAGGATTACAATATTTAGTACAAAGTGCATGTTAGCAGCTAGGGAGCAGAGCAGATGAAGGATTGTTATGATGGGCTGACAGTGACAAGGTGTGAACAAATAATGCCCACACATTGGGATGTAGCTAAATAAGGAACAGCTTTGAGGCTCATGTCAAATGCAATTTTACAACCCTCCACTTTCAGCAGGACTAAAAAAACTACTGAAACTAAATTGGCTGTACTTTCAAATCAGAGCCCATGAAAACAATGTAGATCAAGATAATCCTATAATCATTTGATCCAAAACCTCTCAGCTCCACACATTAAGGGTTTGTTTCCCAGATACAGATTAAGCCTAGTCCTGGATTAAAAAGCCCTTTTCCCTGGAGCTTCTGCATTGATAATTTGTAAGTACAAGACTAAGCTTAATCTATAATAAGCACATACAAAACACTCCCATTCGAAAAATAATAAATTGGAATACATTTCAATAAAATATATACACCACCGGTCAAAAGTTTTAGAACACCTTCTCATTCAAGGCTTTTCCCTTTATTCTTACAATTTTCGATATTGTAGAATAATAGTGAAGACATCAAAACTATGAAATAACACATATGGAATCATGTAGTAACCAAAAAAGTGTTAAACAAATCAAAATATATATTATATTTGAGAATCTTCAAATAGCCACCCTTTGCCTTGATTACAGCTTTGCACACGCTTGGCATTCTCTCAACCAGCGTCATGAGGTAGTCACCTGGAATTCAATTAACAGGTGTGCCTTGTTAAAAGTTAATTTGTGGAATTTCCTTCTTAATGTGCTTGAGCCAATCAGTTGTGTGTGACAAGTTGGGGGGTATACAGAAGATAGCTCTATTTGGTAAAAAAACAAGTCAATATTATGGCAAAAACAGCTCAAATAAGCAAAGGGAAATGACAGTCCATCATTACTTTAAGACATGTTCATATCATATCTTCCAGTCAATACGGAAAATGTCAATAACATTGAAAGTTTCTTCAAGTGCAGTCGCAAAAACCATCAAGCACTATGATGAAACTGGCTCTTATGAGGACCACCAAAGGAATGGAAGACTCCTCTGCTGCAGAGGACACGTTCATTAGAGTTACCAGCCTCATAAATTTCAGCCCAAATAAATGCATCACAGTGTTCAAGTAACAGACACATGTCAACATTAACTGTTCAGAGGAGGAGACTGTGTGAATCAGGCCTTCATGGTCAAATTGCTGTAATGAAGCCACGACTAAAGGACACCAAAAAAAAAGAAACTTGCTTGGGCCAAGAAACACGATCAATTAGACCGGTGAAAATGTGTCCTTTGGTGTGGAGTTGGTCTGGAGTTGGTCTGAAGTTCCCACATATGCTGAGCACTTGTTGGCTGCTTTTCCTTCACTCTGCGGCCCGACTCATCCCAAACCATCTCAATTTGGTTGAGGTCAGGGGATTTTGGAGGCCAGGTTATCTGATACAGCACTCCATCACTCTCCTTCTTGGTAAAAAAGCCCTTACACAGCCTGGAGGTGTGTTGGGTCATTGTCCTTTAGCTAGCTAGTTCCCAATTAAATTAAAATGTGTTCATGAACATGAGCCATCTAGTGTGGGATTGTTTCAATGACTTTGTCTCCATAGCCGTGGGAAGATGTTTGAAGCTGGGGGTGCAGCAATGATTTAGCCGACTCCATCTCTGCATTATCCACACGGTAAGTGTCAACTTGTGAGTCTGCAATCGACACTGGAGGTGAAGGAATCTGCATTGTAAGTCTCAATTTAATGTTCATGAACATTAACCCCTAATTCTTTAACTTGTGTGGAATTGTTTCACTGACTGTCTCTGCATTATCCGCAGGGTAACTGTCAACTTGTAAGTCTGAAAATGTACATTGGAGATGAAGGAATCCGCATTTGATATTCAGAGGCATTATGTTCAAATAAAGATGTTAAGTGCAAAGTGGTCATTTGTACATTATATTTTGTGTTTCAGATTCAACCTGTGACTCCCATGCCACAATTCAACAATAGACCAAGTTATTTGAGCAAAACATTTTGAAAGCACTCTTTTAGTTGGTCATTCAAACTTTTCAAAGTATACAATCACATTTATTTATAAAGCCCTTCTTACATCAGCTGATGTCACAAAGTGCTGTACAGAAACCCAGTCTAAAACCCCAAACAGCAAGCAATGCAGTTGTAGAAGCATGGTGGCTAGGAAAAACTCCCTAGGGCATGCTGTTGTGATTTAGTGCTGAACTATGTAGTTCTATGCATTTCATTTTAATGTAGGCTAGCTACAGTACGTGGTATAAAAAACTAAATGGTCCATTCGTAAAATACATGGCAACATACAATGTACAAAACATAAGGAACACCTTCCTAATATAGAGTTGCACCCCCTTTTGCCCCCGGAACAGCCTCAATTCGTCGGGGGATGGACTCTACAATGTGTCGAAAGTGTTCCACAGGTTCATGTTGACTCCAATGCTTCCCACAGTTGTGTCAAGTTGGCTGGATGTCCTTTGAGGGTGGACCATTCTTGATACACGCGGGAAACTGTTGAGTGTGAAAAACCCAGCAGGGCTGCAGTTCTTGACACACTCAAACCGGTGCGTCTGACACCTATTACCATACCCCGTTCAAAGGCACAAAAATATTTTGCCCATTTACCTTCTGAATGGCACAAAACCACAATCTATGTCTCAAGGATTAAAAATCCTTCTTTAACCTGTTTCCTCCCCTTCATCTACACTGATTGAAGTATATTTAACAAATGACATCATTAAGGGAGCATAGCTTTCACCTGGATTCACCTGGTCAGTCTATGTCATGGAAATGGGTCCTAATGTTTTGTACACTCAGTGTCTATTTAAGCAATGAGGCCTGAGAGGGGTGTGGTATATTGCCAATATATTGCCAATATACCACGGTTAAGAGCTGTTCATATCCACGACGCAACACATTGCTAGGACACAGCCCTTAGCCGTGGTATATTGACCATATATGACAAACCCAGAGGTGCATCATTGCTATTATAAACTAGTTACCAACATAATTAGAGCAGTAAAAACAAATGTTTAGTCATACCCATGGTATACGGTCTGATATACCACAGCAAACCACCCAGTTTATAATTCTGAAATATATTTGGGAATATATTTTACAACCAACCACAGCATACTGTCTAAATCTATTTCCACAGCATATATTTAAATACAGAAACATATGTAGAAATATATGAAAACAGACATTTTTTTAATGGCTTAAACATATATTTATATCTGTAATTTACATACACTTAAATACATGTACATATATGTTGGTTGTTAAAATCTAGGTTATTATATACTTTTTCTGTATGGGCTACTAAACCCATATCAAACCAAAGTTGTACCCAAGCTGCTGGGTTTAGCCTATATTGTGCAGCAGCATCAAGCTGGTGTTCTGATTGTAGAGTGTACCCAGCTAGCAAATAACCAAAGGAGAACCTTCTGGGAACATTACGGGTACGTTCTGTGTTTGCTGGGGAGACCTCAGCTGGAAGGTAGCAGAGCGGGGCCGGATGATGCGAGCATCTCCTATGCAGCCAGGTCATTACATCACAGCTAGCTAGCTAAACCCCCTGAGACAAGTGGGGAACATCTGGCCAAGACAGGATATAAATAGACCTTGAGATCTGGGCCTACACCTCCCTTTCTTATGCTTCTCTGGATGCCTTGTGCCTTGGTCTACAGCAGGGATATCATGCAGACGGATACAACAGCTAGAAATGTATGTATTTTTATATCTGAACACCTCTAGCCTCTACTAGCTTCAGGGATGTTTGATTTGGGCATATCTATGTGCATTTCTGCCATAATCAGAGCTTGGAACGAAGCAAAGATAGAAAAATTGACAGCAGAGCAGTAAGAGCATTTACCAGAGAGGGTAGTACTAGTTAATCTCTAACGCAGGATCTATCTCGTGAAGAGATCTCCAAACACAATGCCAGCATATCTGCTTCAATGGAGGCATAGGACGAAATAGGAGGCCTGAGGATGCAGGGGGGTCTTTGTCAAACAACACCCACCACCACTTCTCACCCATAAACTCAAGAGACACTGCACTCCTATCTACGCAACAGGCTTTGTTTCATTGTTGCTGCCTGCATACACAGGGAGGCTTCTGCTTTGGATCACAGAGGCTGGAAGGTGGCTAGGGTACAGCTGCCCTGGCAAACACTCGAAAGTCAGGAAGTTTCTATGCAAATAGGGCCTTTCGGATTGGCCTTAGAAAAATAGAGTTAGTGTCACCATGACGACCAAGGGCCGTTTCACGGCTGACCTACACCGTCACGGGACAGGAGCCCATCTTTGAGCGTGCAAATGGTGTAGAAGAGTTTATGAGCCACGATGCTCTGTGATGACATCAATGATGCCCTGCATCTACATGGTGACATCATCTTGAGGCTAGAGAGCATTCTCTTTTCCCCCTGCATTTTATAAATAGCTATGAATTTTTTTTTACTCTTCAACCCGAGGTTATCATATTAGGGAAGCTGCTTTTCAAGTGGCACTTCAAATCAGCAGAGTTTAATGAATGACTTGCATAATATGGTAATTTAGCAGATATCTTTTTCCAAAACGGCTTACAGAAGCCAACCTTGACAGTGACACATATAGGTCAACTCAGTGTACTATATCTGTCCCATGCAGGATTTGAACTCAGTGAACCATTGGAATCAGTGTCATTAGCTAGCCTTGCAGCCCACCTTGCTGTCCAGTTTCTTCATAGTGACCAGGTCCAGGGACTTGAGGGAGTGTCCGGTGGGTGCGATGAAGTACAGACAGGCATGGATGCGTGTGTCATGGTAGCTGTGTAACGTGCGCTTGATTTTCAGCTCCTCCTGCAGATAGGCCTCAAACTGGGTGTCGATAAACTCCACAATAGACTTGTAGCTGTGGAGAGAAAAGCATGTGTTTCAAGGTGTTATAAACACACCATAAACAGCTGATAAGGAAACCGGAATGAAGATGTAGCTGTGCACCAAAAAGAGAAAATGTGTCTTACTATAGTCATATAGGATTAAGGGTAGGCTATACCTTTATCTTTCCACCACCATAGAATACGAGAGGGTGTTGTAAAGCCTCTCTTAAAGGGATTTTGGCAATGAAGCCCTTTACCTATTTCCCCAAAGTCAGGCGAACTTATGGATACCATTTTTATGTCTCTGCATCCAGTATGCCAGCAGACACACACATGGTTAATCTGAATCTGGGGGAGCAGATAAAGGGCTTCAATGCCAAAATTCAGAAGTATCCCTTTAAGTGAGAGATTTAAGCCAGTTTGTACTTTAATCCCAGAGTGTTGTCAGTGGGAGGTAGCTAGATGCTAAGTGAGTACAGCTCAGCTCCATAATAGTGATCTGCTGATCCATCATTCAGCTGAGCTGGGTCTCATTAGCTGGGAGTCATCAGGCAGAACATGGTGGGGAAGAGACGTGGGACCGCACGGATCAGGGAGCAGAGGAGAGGCATACCATCGCCAAGGAAGGGGAAGATTCACCGCACAGCCGAAGGCGGATAGGAACCTCTGATTAAACACAGGTTTTACCTCTGCCCTTCAACACACACACGTGTGAGTGCACAGACACATACACACACACACCTCTTCCCACACACTTCTTCCCACCTCCACCCCCCCCCCCCCCCATAAGAAACTAATCCGACGTAAACTGCTAGCCCTTAGCTCACCCTCATCCAGCCACCATTTGATAGTGATGTGAAGCAGTTTGAACCTGGAGCGCTGACCTACATGAGGGTTCCTGTAACTAGCACAGCGTCCCCCTCGGGGCCCTAACCAGAGCAGCTAGAGAGGTCTGGGACAGACTGAGGACTGAGATTAGAGAGAGCTGCCTGGTGCTCACATGACATCATCCATCCTCTCTCTGATCTCTCATGACGAGGAATGAGGTTCACATGACAGGAGGGAGGGAAAACGTAGCCCTTGAGACTCCTGGCTCAAGTGTCAGACTACTGTTATCCATATTGTCTAACAATAAATCTATCAGTGACTCACTGTTTTCATAAGGTATGGGAGAGGCATCATAAGAGTAGTACCTAAAGTTCCACCAGACTCCAAAGGGGATGACCTCAAGTCCACACTTCATAGGGGGCATCTCAGACACATGAAGCGGAACCTGGGGCTTTAATCCCAAAAACAGACAGATAGACAGACAAACATACAGTATATTCATGTTTACATACATCATTGTCTCTCACCTGTCCTCTTTGTTGATCTGGTCTCCAAAGCCCACAGTGTTGACCACGGTCAGCTTGAGGCGCACATTGCTCTCCTGGAGCTCGTAGGTGTTGGACTTGAGCTGCACGCCCGGCTGGTTGTGCTGGGTGGGTTCGCCCTCGAACTTGGTATTGAACAGGGTGTCCATGAGAGTGGACTTGCCCAGGCCCGTCTCCCCTAAAATACACACATACCTTTCAGTTCATTCACCATTGTGCAATTTTTTTGTGGACTCTACTATCTGGAGTTTGGGTTTGTGTGAGATAGTTTTACTTAGCTCATTAGGCATTCATAAACTATGTTCTTGGGTATAGGTCACAGTATATCATTAATCATTAATGAAAATTAATGGAAATTAGCATTGAACAGCAGGGAATATTCCAGATTGGGCCATTGTCAGAATAAATGTGGCCTTAAAATATTCTCCCATACTGTACATTACAGGATTTAGTACATCCTGTTGAAAATACTTCAGTTTTACCATTTGGACTCGGGCTACAGAGCAGATCTCTCCAATGCCACCAGAATGTTAATGATATGGACTCTTCCCATTTGTCACTTCCCTATACATTTAGCTATGTGAGCCCCTCCCTCTGGCTCCTCCACTGCTTTTGGCAGGAGGCGCTTTTTAATGGAATAAAAAAGATGCGCTGCAGAAATGTCTGATAACTTGGGAGCCTTTAGGAGGGACTACATTGAATGTGACATCTTGCATCGGCGCAGCACAACAAGCTAATCCTATGGCCACCAGAGTTGATATCTAGAGCAGACCATCCTAAAAATGGCTGCATGGGTCTGAGTCACGGATGTCCTGATGCGTTCTGACAAACTCACACTGTTCAAAGCTGTCAGTCGAGTGAGAAGGCACCTTCCTTTCCCAGTGCAAGAAAATCTAGTTGTACATCCCAAATGGCACCGTATTCACTAAGTAGTGTACTATATAGGGAATAGGGTGCCATTTGGGATGCCACCCTAGGCTTACTTCTGTTCATCAGACACCACATCTACACTCAGAGCACGCAGAGCTCTACACTGCCAACGATATATTAGTCTTCCTTTCACAAGGCATCAGGCTTTCACTCTGAGTGCACACTAAATAGTGTAGGGGGAGGGGGGTTAGAATGGAACAGCACAGTGCCAGATTCTCCCCTCCCATTTCCTGCATCTGAAGTTAAGTCCACCTCAGGTCATCGTCAAGATGTTTCCGTGGTCTCTCATCATCCTCATATAAAGGGCTGGATAAGCATCTCGCTTGGCAGGGACCCACGCTGAACCCCATGCTAAAGATGGGGCCCTGCCATCCAAAGGTTTCCATTTGAATGTACCAGCAAAAAGCATAAGAAATCTAAGTCTCGTGAAGACAAAATGTTTTGCTCTCGATTAAGTTCTTGCCACATGCCTCCGGATCACATTTCTGGGGCTTGAGCTATAGGCAGCAATTTTACAACAGCTTTGATTTCTGGGATCCACACACACCAGACTCATAGAGTAGACTGTAATAATAGAGGTTCTAGGGCTTCTGCCATTGCTTTTTAATGTTTTGAGTGCCACTGATAACTTTCAAGTAATTCAGAGTATGGAAAATTGAGAGAATTATATTATCTGTTTCCTACATTCAACAAAATTGACAAAATTGACCATTTACTTTAAAATAAGGCTAATATATTAAAACTATATCTGTCAATAGGCAGGTTTCCATTGAGCCAGGTTTATTTAGACAAAAGCAATGTCACCAAAATAATGTTTGCGACATGTGTAATGGAAATGGCTGTCCAATCAAAAACGCATATTTTGACCAATGAGTAAAATTATATGTTCATTGTGTAGATAATACTCTAATAAAACCCATGGTCCAAACCTCATCTCTATCAAAATATGTTCAAAACTTATTGGTCGTTTTACCCTTGTAGGATGGCCAAAAAAAGGCCAAAAAAAGGCCAAGAAAAGATGAGCGACCCAGGGATGTGTGTGCTTTGGGGACCTTTAACAGAATGTGACTGGCAGAACAGGTGTTGTATGTGGAGGATGAGGGCTGCAGTATATATCTCAGATAGCGGGGAGTGCAGAGATGTGTCCTATAAGGAGCACTGGTGGCAAATCTGATGGCCAAATGGTAAAGGACATCTAGCCGCTCAAGAGCACCATTACCGATCTATACATTTAGTCTCCGTAATCTAGCATGGATAGGTTGGTCATCTGAACTATGGTTAGTTTGGCAGCTGGGATGAAAGAGGAGCCATTACGATAGAGGAAACCAAGTCTAGATTTAACTTTAGCCTGCAGCTTTGATATGTGCTGAGAGTAGGACAGTGTACCGTCTAGCCATACTCCCAAGTACTTGTATCAAGCTCTAAACTCTCAGAGGAGGTAATCACACCAATGGGGAGAGGGTCCTTCTTCTTACCCAACCACATGACCTTTGTTTTGGAGGTGTTCAGAACAAGGTTAAAGGCAGAGAAAACTTGCTGGATATTAAGAAGCTTTGTTGTAGAGTGTTTAAGACAACATCTGGGGAGGGGCCAGCTGAGTATAAAACGGCATCATCTGCATATAAATGGATGAGTGAGCTTACTGCTGCCTGAGCTATGTTGTTGATGTAAATTGAGAAGAGCGTGGGGCCTAGGATCAAGCCTTGGGGTACTCTCTTTGTGACAGGCAATGGCTGAGACAGCAGATGTTCTGGCTTTATACACTGCACTCTTCAAGAGAGTTAGTTAGCAAACCAAGCCAAAGACCCCTCAGAGACACAGTATCTAAAGTCAACTGCATCTAAAACTTTAGCCAAGTCAATAAAAATAGCAGCACAACATTGCTTAGAATCAAGGGCAATGGTGACATCATTGAGGACCTTTAAGGTTGCAGTGACACATCCATAACCTGAGCGGAAACCAGATTGCATACCAGAGCGAATACTATAGACATCAAGAAAGGCTGTCAGTTGATTATTGACAGATTTTTCCAACACTTTTGATAAATAGGGCAAAATCGAAATAGGCCTATAACAGTTAGGATCAGCTTGATCTCCCCCTTTAAATAAAGGATGAACCGTGGCTGCCTTCCAAGCAATGGGGAACTCCCCAGCGAGGAGAGAAAAAAAGGTTGGAAATGGGCGTGGCAATGATAGGGGCAGCAACTTTAAAGAAGAAAGTTGCTGCCAGATGTTTTTTGGGGGTCAAGTTAAAGGAGCTCCTTTAGCACCTCGGACTCAGTGACCGCCTGCAGAGAGAAACTTTGTAACGGGCAGGGGTAAAAGCGTCGCATTAGAAGGGGTGAGAAATGAGGAAATGTTGGACGGGCAAGGAGGCATGGCTGAGTCAAATAGGAATCCTGACTTAATGAAGTGGTAATTAAAGAGTTCAGCAATGTGCTTCTTTTCTTGTCAGTAAAAACCACATCAACAACATTGAGGGACATGGGCAGCTATGAGGAGGAGGGTTTATTCTCTAGGTCTTTAACCGTTTTCCAGAACTTCTTTGGGTTAGACTGAAGAGAGAACTGTTCCTTAAAGTAACTAACTTTGGCCTTCCGGATAGCCTGAGTGCACGTATTTCTCATTTGCCTGAACGAGAGCCAGTCAGCCTGAGTATGCGTGTGCCGAGAGATTTGCCAAATGGAATTCTTGAGGTGCAGTAACTCTGCCAGATCACGGTTGAACCAGGGGCTGAACGTGTTTTTAATTCAAAATGTCTTTATGGGCAGGGTAGCCTAGTGGTTAGAGCGTTGGACTAGTAACCGAAAGGTTGCAAGTTTGAATCCCCGAGCTGACAAGGTACAAATCTGTTGTTCTGCCCCTGAACAGGCAGTTAACCCACTGTTCCTAGGCCGTCATTGAAAATAAGAATTTGTTCTTAACTGACTTGCCTAGTAAAATAAAGGTAAAAAAAAAAAATTAAATGGGGGCGTGTTTGTTAACAATACCACTGAAAATATTAAAAAAGAATGTCCAAGCATCTTCGATAGAGGGTATCAAGCTGATTCTATACCATATACAGAGGCCAGTACATGAAGGAAGACTTGCTCATTAATGTTTTTTAGCAAGCATTTATGACAAATCAGGACAGGTCAATTCACGGAGCAGCCATTACGAACACAGGCTGTAAAACAGTGACCACTAAGGTCATTACAAGAAAACACCAGACTGATACCTATTAGGATTATTTGTGAGGATAACATCGAGGAGAGTAGCCTTTTCTGGGTGTTTGGAGTCATACCTTGTGGGACTGGTAATAATCTAAGAAAGATTTAGGGAGTCCCATTGCTTTTGGTAATAATCTAAGAAAGATTTAGGGAGTCCCATTGCTTTTGGTAATAATCTAAGAAAGATTTAGGGAGTCCCATTGCTTTTGGTAATAATCTAAGAAATATTTAGGGAGTCCCATTGCATTTGGTAATAATCTAAGAAAGATTTAGGAAGTCCCATTGCTTTAAGACTTGGTCAGGTGGTTTAAGCATGTCCCAGTTTAGGTCATTGAAATGTTAGCACATGAAAAAATGTTCAACATGTAAAATGACTTTTAATCCTTCCGTCTACATATTTGAAGACATGGCATATGGGCCTGTAGTGAGATACCCAATGGGCTGGACGATTGATTCATTCTCATCACTCATCTTGAAAAAACGTTAACACAATGAAAAAAGTGGATTTATTATTTAAATATTTAAATAGCATAGGCAACAGAGAAAAACAAATCGATACAATTTAAGGCCAAGTGGCAAACACTAAAGCAGGCACTAGGGATGGGAGCATGCAGGCACTAGAAGCCTGGGTTTTCTGCACGATAACACTAGAAGCTTATTACCTCAAATGTATCAATTGAAAGTGTGGGTTCACAGCTCTTATCCAGCCAGATGTGTTGGTCATTACTAAGCCATGGTTAAGAAAGAGTATTCTGAACACTGATGTTAGCCTTTCTAGTTATTATCTTTTTCGGCAAGACAGATCTTCCAAAGCTGGTGGAACGTCAATCTTTACCAAGGAACCCGGTCAGTGCTCGGTTGTCTCCACAATTTGATTTGCTGGTTTTAAGCATTAAGCAAATAGCTCTTTGTTGACTGTTGCTGGGTGTTATCATCCACCATCAACACCGACCTGTACCCTACCTGCCCTAAGCTCTCTCTTGGCCCCACTAAGTCTGAATTTGTGCTGCTAGGTGACATAAAATGGGAAATGCATAAACCACCTTCCTTCATGGCCTGGCCTGAATTGGTATAGAATCCGCTTGATCCCCTCTGTCGAAGATTCTTGAATCTGCTTGATCCCCTCTGTCGAAGATTCTTGGACCTTCTTTTTTAATATTTTCAGTGGTATTGTTAACAAGCACGCACCGCTAACCCCGCACCACTGCTCCGTGAAGACCTGGATAATAAACCCTCCTCCTCACAGCTGCCCATGTCCCTTAATGTTGATGTGGTTGTTACTGACAAGGAGCGTATGGCTGACCTCTTTGTTGGATGCCTCTTTGCCAATCAAACACTTCCTCATCTCCCAGCCCCTCTAATCTGACTAGTCCTGATGCTTCTCCCTCTTTTTCCCCCTACACAGCTTCTCCCTGCAGGCGTTCACTGATTTTGTGGTGCTAAAGGAGCTTCTTAAACTTGACCCGAAAAAAACATATGGCTCAGATGATTTAGATCCTTTCTTCTTTAAGGTTGCTGCCCCTATCATCACCAAGCTTGTCTCTCCTCTCTGGGAATGTCCCAGTGCTTGGAAGGCAGGGGGAGATTAAGCTGATCCTAAATGTTATATTTTGCCCTGTTTATCAAAAATGTTGGGAAAACTTGTCAATAATAAACTGACTGGCTTTCTTGATGTCTATAGTATTCTCACTGGTATGCAATCTGGTTTCTGCTCAGGTTATGGATGTGTCACTGCAACCTTAAAGGTCCTCAATGATGTCACCACTGCCCTTGACCTGTAAGCAATGTTGTGCTGCTATTATACATCCCTGGGTCACTCCTCTTCTCAGTTCAGCTAGACTGGAACGAGCTGCAAAAACAACACACAAACTGGACAGTTTTATCTCCATCTCTACATTCAAAGACTCAATCATGGACACTCTAGCTGACAGTGGCTGCTTCGTCTGATTATTGTTGTCGCTACCTTTTTGCCTTTCGTGCTGTCTGTGCCTAACAAGGTTTGTATCATATGGTGCTGCTACCATATGGTACTGCTGCCATGTGGTGCTGCTGCTCCTCTATATAGTGTTGTGGTGTCTCTCTTTATGTGGTGTTGTGGTGTCTCTGTTTATGTAGTGTTGTGGTGTCTCTCTTTATGTAGTGTTGTGGTGTCTCTCTTTATGTAGTGTTGTGGTGTCTCTCTTTATGTAGTGTTGTGGTGTCACTCTTTATGTAACTGTTGTGGTGTCTCTCTTTATGTAGTGTTGTGGTGTCTCATGTTGCTACCATGCTGTGTTATCATGTGTTGCTGCCATGATGTGTTGCTTTCTTAGGTCTCTCTTTATGTAGTGTTGTGGTGTCTCTCTTATCATGTGTGCTTTGTCCACATTTTTATTTTTAATCCCTTGGAGAGAGAGAGAGAGGAGAGGGATGACTCAAAGCAGCATGGAGAGAGAGAGAGGAGAGGGATGACTCAAAGCAGCATGGAGGGAGAGAGCGGAGAGGGATGACTCAAAGCAGCATGGAGAGAGAGAGAGAGGAGAGGGATGACTCAAAGCAGCATGGAGAGAGAGAGAGCGGAGAGGGATGACTCAAAGCAGCATGGAGAGAGAGAGCGGAGAGGGATGACTCAAAGCAGCATGGAGAGAGAGGAGAGGGATGACTCAAAGCAGCATGGAGAGAGAGAGAGCGGAGAGGGATGACTCAAAGCAGCATGGAGAGAGAGAGAGGAGAGGGATGACTCAAAGCAGCATGGAGAGAGAGAGAGCGGAGAGGGATGACTCAAAGCAGCATGGAGAGAGAGAGAGGAGAGGGATGACTCAAAGCAGCATGGGGAGAGAGAGAGAGAGGAGAGGGATGACTCAAAGCAGCATGGAGAGAGAGAGCGGAGAGGGATGACTCAAAGCAGCATGGAGAGAGAGAGAGCGGAGAGGGATGACTCAAAGCAGCATGGAGAGAGAGAGAGAAGAGAGGGATGACTCAAAGCAGCATGGAGACAGAGAGAGGAGAGAGATGACTCAAAGCAGCATGGAGAGAGAGAGAGCGGAGAGGGATGACTCAAAGCAGCATGGAGAGAGAGAGAGAGAGGAGAGGGATGACTCAAAGCAGCATGGAGACAGAGAGAGAGGAGAGAGATGACTCAAAGCAGCATGGAGAGAGAGAGAGCGGAGAGGGATGACTCAAAGCAGCATGGAGAGAGAGAGAGCGGAGAGGGATGACTCAAAGCAGCATGGAGAGAGAGAGAGGAGAGGGATGACTCAAAGCAGCATGGAGAGAGAGAGGAGAGGGATGACTCAAAGCAGCATGGAGAGAGAGAGAGCGGAGAGAGATGACTCAAGTAGCGGAATAAACTATAAAAATGGACGTTACACACAGCGTTTCACATTTAACAAACCAAACATTAAAATACCGTTATAGAAGGTAAAGTAAAAACCCAAACCGGTCTGTGCATAAATACCAGTATATAGTCAAATACGGTATACCGACCAGCCCTACTATTGACCAGTGAGAAACAACCAAAGTGGGTCAAAGACAGAATGAATTAGGTTTACATTCACAGTGGAAACGCAATAAATAAATTGCGGCGGAGAATTGCTCCCATTTTGCCGTGAGGAGAAAAGGGAGGTTTCACGCATGACACACTCACCAATGCAGAGGATGTTGAAGCAAAAGCCGTGGTTGACAGACTTGTTGACCAACTGGTCAGGCATGCTGTCGAAACCGACATGGCCGGCGAGAGGGACGGCGCGAGCACCTTCTCCCTAAAGATAAGAGAATGATTTTGAGATTAGGAACACTGAGTAAAGATGTGTAATTAATTATTAACCACCAGGTATAATCACAGATACATATGAAACAGGGGTGGTACGGATTAGGCTATTGTAATTTAGGTTAACATAAGGCTGATCATAATAACATTATTATTTCACCTCAGTTTACACATTTCATGTAGAACATGATGACACAGCAATATGACATGTCAAACATTCCCTCCCACAACTACTGCTGGTGTGAATTCTAAATTCAAACTGTTGAAGTGTTAACCACAGCTACAATCTATGGTTTAAGCTACAATTTTGTTATTTTTGCCAGACTAGTTTCACACATTCCATTGTATTCTAGCAAGATAACGCTCAATTCTCAGGTTTAGAAACTCCCTCTGCAACTGGACTTCCTGATGGGTTGCCCCCAAATTGCAAGAGTAGGCAGAAACACGCTGATCCTTAACACTGGGGCCCCTCAGGGGTGTGTGCTTAGTACCCTCCTGTACTCCCTGTTCAACCACGACTGAATGGCCAAACACGACTCCAACACCATCATTAAGTTTGCTGACCGACAACAATGAGACGGCCTATAGGGAGGAGGTCAGAGTGTAGTGCGTACGGCCCAGTACATTACTGGAGCCAAACTTCATGCCATCCAGGACCTATATAATAGGCGGTGTCAGAGGAAAGCCCATAAAATGTCAGTCACCCAAGTTAAAGACTGTTTTCTCTGCTACCGCACTGCAAGCGGTACTGGAGCGCCAAGTCTTGGGCCAAAAGGCTCCTCAACAACTTCCACCCCCAAGCCATTAAACTGCTGAACAATTAATAAAATCGCCACTGGACTATTTACATTGACCCCCCCCACCCCCCCCCACCCCACCCGCTCCCTTTTGTACACTACTGCTACTCATTGTTTATTATCTATGCATAGTCACTTCACCCTTACCTACATGTACAAATTACTTCAACTAACCTGTATCCCGCACACTCACTCAGTACCGGTACACGCTGTATATAGCCTTGTTATTCTTATTGTGTCAATTTTTTACTTTAGTCTATTTGGTAAATATTTTCTTAACTCTTCTTGAACTGCACTGTTGGTTAAGGGCTTGTAAGTAAGCATTTCACGGTAAGGTCTACACTTGTTTGTTTCGGCGCATGTGACAAATAAAGTTTGATTTGATCTGTGCTCTAGTTGTAATACACTTCCTGTTTCCTGTATGCTGACATATTTGCTTAAAGCACAGCCTACTGTTGAAATCACAATGTCCATATATGGCAGGTAAAACATCACATTTTGAGGGGTACTGTAGAACAAGGGCATTGTTATGTGAGAGTAATACATGTATTATATCAGATGACCCAACTTGATACAGGAGGACATGAATCCTACGAATCCAATAGGAAATGTTGTAGGCCTTACCCCAAATCCATAAGGGCCTAATATGGATGTGTGTGTGTGTGTCTGTGAGAGAGAGAGTAGAAAGCTAGCATCATCAGACATCCTGTTTCAAGAACTGCACAGGGTGGTGGTGTCGGTAGTAAAACAAGGAATTTAGATGACATGGAACTGACATGTGTGCCATCAATAGTGAATCAACTGAAACACAGCAACTCCAACACTAAAATGCCTAAATGTAACAAAAATGTGCTTTTGAAATATTTTGAGGCAGACAGCAAAATCCGCTCAGCTAAAAGTTGAGGTTGAAAATAGTTACACAGACTTGGGTAAACAGTTGTCAATTATTTGGATAGTTTGAATTGGTTATAAAAGCTGAAAGGCTATTGGTTAAACAGACAGTATTTCTTGGTTAAACAGACAGTATTTCTTGACTCAACACACTCCTCAGCTGGCCTACATGTGCAGCATTCCCAAGCCCAAGGCCTACATGGGGTCACAATGACATAACGCGTGTTGTTGACTTCATTTTTTGAGACATTTGGGTTGAATTAATTGCACAAAAAAGCGTGGATGTAGGTGAACATAACCGGAAAACCTATTTAGTTTAGCCTACCAATCCTTCACCCAGTGATTTTTCAAGCTGACACATTCTGACATTAAGTAAATCCCTTTTGATGAATCCACATTATTAGCCTCGTTATTATTTAGTTGTATATCAATAATATTAATAATCCCCAAGCGGTTAACCTATATGATTCGTTATGCACACCAGACAACGCCCAGCGAAGTAACGGGACTGAGGACCAGAAACAATGTGATAGTCTACTAACATAATCGAACTCACGAGAGACGGCGGATATGCATGCAAATTGCAATGTCCATAAATAAATACAGTCATAATATCAAATCAATAATACCATATCAATGTTATGTATAAATAGTTTTAACTGCGAAATGGAGAAAGGATGAGGATACTAGATCGCAACGATAACCAAGTAAGGGAACGCACGCGGGCAATAGCCTAAATCAGACAATTGAATATTCGCGATCATTTTTTCCCCATAAACCATGCGGTTTCGTAATGAGCGATATTTATCTAGATACATTGTATCAATGCGATATTAACGTTGTAATAAAGAGGTAATTTGATATGGAGCTAGCTTGTAAAAACAGTACAACAACCATGGGGAGATGGGCTTTCCACCTACATGTATGTATCTATGCTGTTTGAGTTAAATTCACCCATTACTCGAATGTATTAATTTTAGCAAGTTACATCGATGCCCTAGCCAAAAGAGCAGGAAAAGCATCCTCAATTATAGTACTCACCGCTTGCCTAGCTATTTCAGTGGCCGCCATGGTTATTGTTTGGGATGAAGACCCTTATGCAGGAAGCTGCATACAACAAGAGTTGGCTTCATACACGAGAGAATGTACCACTTGTCCGCAGATATTTATATAAACAAAATAAAATATCCAAAATGGTAAGAGCATTAAAATATAAACTTTTGAAAACGGGTGGTAGCATACACCATGTTAAGCTGATAAAATAACGTTTGCATAACCAATTAATTACATACATAACATACACCTTAATTATATGGTATACCCCTATTTTTATTGGAACCTTCTGAGTAGGCTGGACCGGCTGGACCAGTAAGATGCCATGAAATACTCATCTTTTTGCTGAAATTGTAAAATACATGTGCCATTTTTATCAAAGCCAATAGCCTTTCATTCAAATTTTAAGCTTTATAATAGGAAGTGTACGATTTATCAAGGGGGAAACAAATAAAAGAGAGAGGGAATTTTATATCAGTGCAAATATTTTACATAAGTGAAAACATCAAGCTGTTTTAAAAAGTGAACAATTGATTTATGATATTACAGAGCAAGTTTATTATCAGAACTAAAAAAACACATTAAACACACTGTCTGCAGTAGAGGTGAATGACAATCACTAGTGTCATTGAAGTGTCATTGTTACAATGCAAGTTTGGTAGTTAACTGTTATCCTTGCTATTCGGGGTCCTTGGGACGTTCCAACTCCGACTTTACCCTGTTGACGTGGTGAAGGTACGGTTAAGTGAGTGTTATGGTTATTAGGGTATGGATGTCCCAAGGGTCTCGTATAGCACTAACCGTGCGACTGGCTCCCCCGTGCGCACGTAAACCAATGCAATGGGATGAAAAGGAAGCCGCGAAGACGTTTCTGCTTTATACAAATCAAAACAAACGGACAAGCCCATGATACCGGACACGAATACGATAAAATGCACCCATATGACCACTTGCCACCAAACGGCAAGTCCTCGACACGGTATAATTTAGCACATTATAATGTTACTCTCGGGGTTTGTTTTCTGGGTTGTCACAAAACTCAAGCGTATTTTGATACCCTGGTAGTTGATAATACTGTAACGACCCTGGGTTTATAAGCGCGGAAATCGACTCTGCCGCACGAGCATACTTTTGCGGCACAATCGATAGCGCGCCGGACCTCGGGCTCGAAGGTCGAGGGTACGTGACCTGCTCCCTGCTGTTTATTTACAATGGTGTCAGAAGTGGTCGGACCTTGCATCCACGGCAGTACGTGTGCTTGTCCGGTGAGCGCGTTCCTGTAAGACGTAGAACCGCAAGCTAGCGCGAGAACGCGCTCTTTGAAAAGGAGTAGCGTAACGACCCTGGGTTTATAAGCTCGGAAATCGAGTCTGCCGCACGAGCATGCTTTTACGGCACAGTCGATAGCGCGCCGGACCTCGGGCTCGAGGGTTCGATACCTGATCCCTGTTGTTTCATTACAATACATAGCCTAGGTAATTGTCTGAGATAGCTAGGTAACAATATTTTACTAATTAGCTACTACTTTACCCAAACAGGAAATGGCTTCAATAATCTTCGCAGAGAGAAAATGCCACCCTCCATACACCTGTGCTAAAGACGCGCCAGCGGTTGATATCTGCTCCAGGTAGTCTGCCCTATACCTACTCACAATTGTCAATCATTGACCTTTGTGTCTATCTTACTAGAGTTCTCTGTGATGCTTCATAACCTACATTGGTTGAGTTAATTCCAATGAGAACTCGCATGCACTACCATCCTCTTGAAGACTCCGCTGACAGGAAAAAAGTTGCATGTTCCTTTAGTCTGGTCGTAAGGCTTTGGGGGTAGTGAACAAGATCACCTCAACTCCAACTATAAATGGATAAAATAAACTCCTTGAGACACAGGTCACAAACTCAATTTCACAAATCATGTTAGCCAGGTGATGTGCTTATATATGTGTAGTGATCATAATGTTCTCATTATGAGTCATCTTGTGCTGGCAGGACTGGTATATCTTCCACAAATGCCATGTTTGCCTGAAGAGGACTTTGAAGTGCTCGAGACATACACACGTTTGTCTCCAATGAAGAACCTGCATAGGATTTGGGGTTAAATTCCATTGTGAGATTGTCAGTATATTGTCAGTCATATTTCAATTTCTCTCCTTTTTTTCTGACAATTGCACTACGGAATTGGATGCCTTCCTTCAAACTATCAACAGCTGACCATTGATCTGCCCCCAGAGATGAATGTATGAGTCTATAGCTTTGTACAGTTGAAAACTTAATCTGTATAATTGTTTTTTTATGAATAAAGTTTTAGCCTGAATAGTTTTCTAGTGAGTTTAATTGTATTTTTGTCACATTGGCTGCCAGAAATCTAGGACAGTTGCAATATGATAATGCTGAATGATCCCTTGGTAGTCTCACAAGTCAGTGTTGCCTATACCTAATCAAGGCTAATCCTTTAGGATATGTGTGAGCAGTGCTGTCAGTGATTCCTTGCCTGGTCCAAGACCTGTCTGTGCTGCTGTCTTGTCAACTCCTTTGGTAATTGTAATGCCCCAATGGCCATAGGAGTTGGCATGACTGCAGAAACAGATCTGGGGCCAGGAGACCTGATTCCAGAGACTGAGCATGACAATACAAGCTAGATAATGTAATTGCATGTACTCTCTACCTGCATGTAGGCTACATGGTATAGTCCACACCTAACAGTAACTCCTTATCTCTGTGTATTAATAAGTGATGAATTGGGAGTGAGTCAACATGGTGACTGGCTGTATTTTTTTTTCTAAGTTTTACTTCCCTCCCTTTGAGAAGTCCACTAGTGGTCACGTGTGCTTGAGGTTGTAGTGCTGTTGGTTTAATCACGAATTAGAATTGAACTTTGTCAGTTACTGTTGAGGCTAGGGGAGAGAGGAGAGAATAGGAAGTTACAATTATTTTAAAAAAATTTGGGAGGGCGAACTTCAACTTTAAAATAGTTACAGAGATCCTATCGGTGTAGAAGGGTGGTTGCTGTTGACAAAATAGGTTTAAGCTTGAATCGCTGGTTAAAGAGAAAGTTAAAATGACTCACGCTAAGAGGATATACTAAATGCTTCTTGGCACCAAGTAGACTGACTACAGGTGAGCGGAACTGTTATTTGTGACCCATCCAATATAAAGAAAAACAGCTTTTTTTAAACTTTGTTTACATGTGAGTCTACAAGAGATGTCACTAAACTGTCTGCTTATCACGATGTAGCCAATGCCTACAAGCCTGTGTAATTGGGCTATTGAAAACAGGAAAGGAAATGTCTAATTTGGTTTTTAAACGAGCAATGAAGGATTATTTTAAAAAATAAACATGTTTAAGTTTCACAAAAATGTAGGCTTATATGATATAACTTTATTGGGGAGAAGTACGTCTGCACTACCATTTTCTTATTTTCAAAGACCGAATAGAATTAAACGTTTTAGCCTATAACATGTATTTTTTTAACTAAATAATAAAATACAAAATGAGTGACCTATAGGCTAATAAACATTTTGTTGTTTTTTCAGAGACAATTATTGAAGGTCCAATGCGCAATGGAGACAAGCATTTCCTTGTTTAATGCTATCCAAAATACTTATATAAATTGAGGAAACGAGAAAAGGCAACTTAGTCAGGCAACATGTATAACGGCACCAGCATCAGAGAGCCGACAGACAACTCGGTGACACATTTCCAACCCCTGCAAGACGGAGGCGCATTGGAGTCTGGATCTGAAGAAACTAATAATGGGCAAGACTCCCATGTCAAGCAATCTGGACAGGCCAACGTCTTGGACCGCTTGTCTAGAGCTGGTGTGCGGGCATTCCCTGCCAGTGTCACTACTTATGCTTCGGCACGCAGATCAAGACTGCAGAGACAGCCAGAGGTGTGTGACACCAACAGTAGCTCATCCGAGAGAGGCTCGCTCACACCCGCCATGCGTAAAATATACTTGAAGGACTTATTTTTGAACTCGTCCGGTGGATTTGCAAGTGTTCGATCTTCGAAAGGTTCCTGTGCGTCTTCAAGGGAGATTGGTGAGGAGGTGGTGGAAGGTTGGGCTCTTTGCCCCATGGAGCATGCATGGATGTTGTCTGTTGTAGATGGAAACTATGAAACCATCATGGACTTTCTTTCCGAAGATTCTAGTCTACTAACCAGGAAAGATTTTGTCAGTGGGTTTACAGTGCTACACTGGTTAGGCAAAAGTGGCCAGGATGAGACACTAATACAATTGCTAAGGCATGCTGAAAAGGAGGGGATTCCAGTCAACGTGAATTTGAAGGGCAGTGGGGGGCTCACCCCACTCCACGTAGCAGCTATGCACAGTCAATACATGGTAATTAAAATTCTAGTCGGTGCGTTCGGTGCCAATATCGATGCCATGGATTACAATGGAAGGAAAGCTTGGCAATATCTGAAGGGCAACGCTCCTGAGGAGATGAAGGAGCTTCTTGGCACTTGGGATGATGAGCACCGTAGCGTGGGTCAGCAGAACACTAACAACAGTGCCACACTAGTGCCCAAGTCAGAATTGAGTGATGAGGAGAGAGACGACCTAGTCTACTTTGACCGGACTCGAAGGAATGGGAGCTGGCGCGGGTCATTTAAAAAGTTGTTGGCTCCATTCTTGTCATTTGTGAACAAAAATTAAAAGGTCAGATGGCCACATGTTTTCCCACGCGAAATCAAGCGTTTTCATCACGACTCATTGAGCATCGTTTGTAAAGACTTTTACGCACCCCAAGGCTTGGCGAAAAAAAGATTATGGGTTGCAGTGGAAAAGTTCTACGTTCCTCTTCAGAATGTTCTGTATTCAACAATATTGACATTAAATACACTTCTATTTGAAGGCATTCGCGCGTGCTCTTGTTTTCTACGCCGAAAGAGTTGTTTATCAACACTAATTTTGGCACTTCCTGCAAATTGTGTTAGCATAGGTATAGCAATTGCTACAGAACCAGATACATGTTATATTCTCAAATACAGCCTATCATTCTAAAAATGAACTTGTAAAGTAACAATTCTGCTTAGGATTTTATGGTCATTATAAAAACACTAGTCTTCGCTTCAATTACACACTGGTTTATTTGGATTGAACATTTAGACTTGCGCCCACGTAAACCCGTTCCTAAATAAGTCCGAATCACTGATCAATGCATTAGCCTCATTTAAGTGTAGGTTTTTTAGTGGACAAACATTACGCCGGCAGAAAGGGCACCATTCTCCCCCTGGTGGCTTAAAGTAGAATAATCTGACCATCCCATATTTTGGTTTGAGCAAACAATTCTGAAGTGACAGGGTCACTAGCCAGTCATTTAGTCAATTTATCATATGCCCTGTGACCCTAGAGTGTAATGGCTTTCTATTATCAGATGTAGAGCTTTGCACTAATGCCCACGCTATCAAAGTAGGTAACACCAATGAAACATGGCTGGCAAATATTGGGTAAGCGACATTAACTGGAAGCTTTCTACATTTCCATAAGCATTTCCTGAGTGAAGGATGTATTGCAGTTTCCCCAAACTCAGTCCTGAGAACCCCCAAGGGGAGCACAATTTGTTTTTTTGTCCCAACTAATCATGAAGCTTTGAATCAGCAGTTTGGTGCTATGACAAAACGACACGTGCACTCCTTGGGGTCTGCAGGACAGTTTGGGAAACACTGATTTATTGAGTTTTGAAAACTCACATGGCACAACAATCTAATTTATCACAAATCTTTAATTGTCAAACACAAGCATAACCACAGTATCTGTACAAAAAGACCACTGTTCCAGATAGTATGGCTTCCCCTCCAGATCAGGGCCCAGCAGGTGGAAGATGCTGGAGATCTGAAGACCTGTGCATTTACAAGCCCAACTTGGTCCTCCTCCAGTGTCTCCTCTTGGAGTTGTACCTGGAACATTGAAACAAGGAATGAGTTGGACTGATAATAGAACTACCAAGCAGTCTCCATGGTGGCGCTAGTAAAAAATAATATATTTTTTGAATCATTAAAGTTCCTTGGTATTAAGACAGGTTGAACTTAGGCTTGTCTAGCTGTTAATACTAGCTTGTTTCTATATGTAACTTAATAACTTGGCAGACATCCAATGAGTAATTCCCATATGCCCAAAAGCAAGGAAATGAGGTTGAGGTACAGCCAATAGATTACATCCACAATGGGGATGTCAGCCCCAATATGATTGAAAGACGTTCAACCTTACTATTGGATAAGACAGCTATGATACTTCTCCATTGCTCTACTAAAAGAGAATACATCACAGGTACTGTGAACTCCAAAGTAGATGGCACATTTAATTATTAACTACTTTAAATTATACTAAATACATCAAACTTATTTTTAACTGCATTTTTGGTTAAGGGCCTGTAAGTAAGCATTTCCCTGTAAGATCTACACCTTTTGTATTTGGCACATGACAAATACAATTTGATATAGATTAGATTACTCTCAGCAGGATTAATGACACCATTCCCACTGAATGGAAGCACTGTAATTGCAGACCTGCTTTAGACCGACATATCGTGCATTCAACACCAGTTACACCGTACAGAGGGAGGCTAGGCAGATAACACGCATACCTGATCTTGTTGCCAGTCTTCATTCTAATCCACTGTGGAATTGGCCTGTTCTGCTTCTGCTTCTTGGCGAGAAAGCGTTTGATCCTGAAAGTCTTGTGGGACGACTGAAATGAAGAGATGAGCCATGTTAACTAGCTAAACCTGCATTTATTTAATCACGTGCCAGGCGTAACTGACGTGTTTTTCTTGCTAAGCCTGCTAGCTAGCTTAGTGTTTTGCACTTATGTTACCGGTAGACGAGTGTAAGTAGAAAGGTCACAATTTTGACATTACATTTATGAGAATATTGTTAGTGTGACAACTGTTACTGTAGGCAGCTCTGTTTACGTAACATGCCATTTTTCAATAGAAACCGGCTTGGTTTACACTATACTAAAATGTATTTTTCTAAAGGACTGAATACTGCTATCGGAGACAATATAAAGGCTTTCGGTGTGGCCGTAAAAAAACACTTCGCGAATGATATTAACAAGTACGCATTTCACTTAGCTGGACAAGGATGTTATAAGATTTCAACTTACCATTTCGTGTACAGTCCTTACACCACAATGGCGGAGGCCGAAGAGAAAGCAAGAGGGGAAGCGGTGGTGATGTATGCAATCCGAACCAATCAAGAGTGGAGAAAATACTTGCGCTACGCGCCCACAGCGCCATCACGAGGATCCCTTCCGCATTGCATCATGATGTCTGTGTACCACTTGTAAAAAGTTCCGAGTTGTTTTTTCGTTCTTGAAACTATTTACAGTACATACCAATATGGAGTAATGAATAAATCCCATACACAATTTAGAACAAAACATTATTTATTGCGGTCATTTGTCATTGTTTAGCAAGGCTACATCAATTATGAAAGAAACACAAAATGTTTATTCCAATTAGAATTTTGTTAACCATACAGTAGCATTGTTTACGTATGAAGATGCATATATGTATGACGGGGAAGGCCACAAGTTAAGGTTAATAGTCACCCATTGGGGGTTCCTTGTAGTCTCAAATCAAGGCATAGCTCAGTTTAATATGTACAATTAAATGGCTATTTCATTCTCCCGAATCGGTGAAATAACATAACTTAATATTGTATTATTGTTTTGTTACCTGTAGACTATTTCTGTTGCTTATTTGAAAAACTAGATATCAGTCTTGTATACGTGTTTGGTTGTTTGTCCCCATGACACTGTAGACCCGGATGCCTATTTCACTTCCTCAATATCCCCAGAATGAATATAACATAACTTAAAATAATAACAGATTTTCAGAGTTTTTGCCGAGGATGTTTTAGTTGCGCGATTTTACATCTAAGGTGATTGGTAGTATTTCTCAAGTTTAAAAAACTAACAAAATCCACAAGGTGTTGTCTTACGTAAACAATGTCGGCGGTGCTGGGCAGGTCTGTCTCACTGTCGATGCTATTGGATAAAGCGCAATCACTGCAGCTGTTCACCCCATGTTATTGGGCAAATGGTCATCGTCAAATCAAAACGCAAACCTTAATTTACCCGTTGTGACGCACGGACTGACTTTATGACCAAATGTATCCAATTTACACTTTGTCCATTTTGACACTAGAATAACAGTTTTACTCATATCGATGCCACATTGGCCATCTTCAAAGGGATTTGTTGCTTTTTAAAGGCAGTCGGTCCTTAAATGTACAGAATATAAACCTAAAATATGCCTAAAAGTTAACAAAATAGATTTTAATAGATGCAACAGGACATCTTTAAATCAGTAATCTCCGATACTGTTCCGAAAGTAGAGAATGTTCTATTTTATGTGATAAAAAGAGAATACACAACCAATCAGGGTGAAAGCCTATTCAATATAAGAACCGTGCTTTGCAACTGTGTAGCACAGACTGTGTACCAATACTGTAGTAAGGTCACTTAAAATTCATGTGGTCCTAGAAAGCTTTGGCTTTGTCTCGTTGTACCCTATAATCAAACTCTCACAAACATTAAAAGGAAGTGCTAATTTTCCCTTGATTTTCTTCAGAAACAAAACTAAGAGGGGCACATTCAGGCACTGAGGGGGGCACCATGGTCACATCCCTGCCTCTGGTTGTGAGTGGGAGGATGGGATGTGGCTCTGCAGGATTATCATTGTAGGCGCCTCTCTGGCACCAGTTTGCTTGGCTCAGAGCAAGTCTCTCTCCCTCTCCTCACTCGTTTTATCATTCTTTATTTGTGGTCATTTTTTTAATCATTCATCTCCCTTCTCTTGGGATCTCTTGCTCTCACTCTCCGACTTTCTCTCCCCAGCATGAGATTCTCCTCCTCCTCCACCACCTCGAGCTCCTCGGTTCCTAGCACCTGGCTGGTAAAGCTGAATGGCAGGCCGATCCTGATGCACAAGGGAACAACATGACTATGGTTAAGAGACAAAAAAATGGACAAAAGTATTCAGGAATGTGATCGGGAGAAAATTGTATAAATATAATAAAAAGTATCCCGATTACCCCAAGTCAAAACATCAGGACAGAATTATTGATTGATACAGAAAAATGTATATTTGACTACATTCCAACAAAGACTGAAGTTACTACCTTGTTTCTTAAACGATCTCTTTTAGCTTTCTCCTCCCTCAGGGTTTCTTCTGACTTTTTAGGCTTATCGGTATGGCTTGAAGTATGGCTTACAGAGTCTCCTGTATTCTCGCCCTTTCTCTTTTCCCAGACACGATCTCCTTTCTCCTTTTTCCCTTCGTCCTCTCGCTTTCTGTACGAGTTCTCTCCGTCGTGCCGTTCCCTCCTCCTTCGTCGATCCTCATCCTGTCGTCTGATGCGCTCCTTCTCTTTCTGCCGCCGTTCCCTCTCCCTGTCTCGTTCGCGGTCCCTGTATCTTTCTATGTCTCGCTCTCTGAAGTCTTTGTGTCCATCTCTATGTCCCTCTTTGTGTCCATCTTCATCAGCTCTGTGAAAGACAAAACACATTGACATGAATACAATATAAGCCTTAAGGATCGTACCCCTTTTTTCAAATTTTGCCTAAAATGAAATAGCCAAATCTAACAGCCTGTAGCTTCGGACATGAAGCAAGGATATGCATATTCTTGATTCCATTTGAAAGGAAACACTGAAGTTTGTGGAAATGTGAAATTAACATAGGAGAATAACCCATTAGATCTGGTAAAAGATCATTCAAATTAAAAAACATGCCTTTTCTTTGTACCATCTTTCAAATGCAAGAGAAAGGCCATAATGTATTATTCCAGCCCAGGCGAAATTTTAATTTTGGCCACTAGATGGCAGCAGTGTATGTGAAAAGTTTTAGACTGATCCAATGAACCATTTGATATCTGTTCAAAATGTTTTATCATGACTGCCAAAATGTGCCTAAAAGGTTAATTAATAAATTTAAGTTCATAATTGTGCACTCTTCTCAAACAATAGCATGGTATTCTTTCACTGTAATAGCTACTGTAAATTGGACAGTGCCTTTAGCTTAAATTCTTGTTAATCTTTCCGCCCATATCAGATATGTCTATGTCCTGGAAATGTATTTTGTTACCTACGACCTCGTGCTAATCACATTAGCTCAACCGTTGTGCGGGGGGGACCGATCCTGTAGAGGTTTTAAAGACCTGTGACATCTGTAAAATAAAAATGGCAGTGACAACTTACTTCCGTGATCCCCTATCCTCCCTGCTTTCATGGTTTTGGCGCTTCTTCATATCAGAACCCCCTGGACCTCTGTCGTCTTTCATCTTGTCCTTCTCAGGTTTCTTTGACTTCTCTTTAGACTTTTCCACATCCACGTCATCTCCCCGGTCTGGTTTTCTCAGGAGCTGAACAGAGACAAACGCATTACCAACATGAAAAGAGCAGTCTTGTGTTATTCTGCTACAATCGCTTTGGGATCCCCTGTATCATCACACAGTTGAGTAGTTTGAAAGGATTCCTCCTTTCCTTACCTTGATTTTTGGCTCCTCCTTTGCCTGGTCTTTATCTTTCTCTGCAGTTTTGTCCCCTTTCTTAAACTTCTCGGCTTCTTTGCGCTTCCTCCTGTCCTCCTCCCTCCACTTCCGACGTTCCTCATCCCGCTGGCGCTTCCGTTCTAGCTCTCGTCTCCTCCTCTCCTCTTTCTTTTCCTCACGGATTCTCTGACCATCAGCAGTCAACGCCACATGAATAGTCTGTCCACCCTCATATACTATGCAAGAGAAGCTAAAATACACAGCTAAAATACATAGATTCCAAACTGGCTATACATACCTGTTTGTTCTTCAAGAAGTCCAAGAGGGGAGTCGTTTTCTTAGCTAAAGGCGGAGAAAATAAGCAAAATCCCCCATTACTGAAATACCCCTTTGGCAGACTACTTCATCTCACATTAACACTCATCTAGCGTGTTTCATCTGACTTGTGTTTCAACCAAATGGAACCAGAAAATGTTTACCGCCATGTTTACATACCCACTAGTTCCTTTGTTTTAGCCTCTATTTCCTCCAGTAGTGTCTCAGGAGTGGATGTAAACTTTTCATCATCGCCATTATAAATCTCCAGGAATTTCTTGTAGTCAGCATCTAATGAACAAACAGTGTCTCAGTGGGACATTACAGCTAGAGGATCTACAGTGAACAAAAATATTAAAACGCAACAATTTCAAAGATTTGAATTGAGTTACAGTTCATAAGGAAATCAGTGAATTGAAATAAATCCATTAGGCCCTAATCTATGAATTTCACATGACTGGCAATACAGATACGCATCTGTTGGTCACAGATACCTTTCAAAAAAATGGTAGGGGCGTGGATCAGAAAACCAGTCAGTATCTGGTGTGACCACCATTTGCCTCATGCTGCATGACATCTCCTTTGCATAGAGTTGATCAGGCTGATTGTGGCCTGTGGAATGTGGTACCACTCGTCAATGGCTGTGTGCGAAAATTGCAAGATATTGGCAGGAACTGGAACACACTGTCGTACACGTCGATCCAGAGCATCCCAAAAATGCCCAATGGGTGACATTGAGGATTCACCTATGAAATCACACTTCTCAAACATGCCATTGAAGGTGAGAATTTGTCCACTGCGGATGGTTACGATGCCGAACTGCAGTCAGGTAAGGATCCTGGTGAGGATGACGAGCACACAGATGAGCTTCCCTGAGACAGTTTGACAACTTCTGCAGAAATTCTTCAGTTGTGCAAACACAGTTTCATCATCTATCCGGGTGGCTGGTCTCAAACGATCTCGCAGATGAAGAAACCGGATGTGAAAGTCATGGCGTGGTTAGCTTCTTGATATGCTACACATCAGGTGGATGGATTATCTTGGCAAAGGAGAAATGCTCAGTAACGGGGATGTAAACAAATGTGTGCACAAAATATGAGCGAAATAAGTTGTGCGTGTACGGAACATTTCTGGGATCTTTTATTTCAGCCCATAAAAACATGGGAACAACACCTTACATGTTATATATATTTTTGTTCAGTGCATTTGGAAAGTATTCAGACCCTTTGACTTTTTCCACATTTTGTTACGTTACAGCCTTAGTCTAAAATTTATGACATACATTTTTTCCTCACCAATCTACACACAATACCCCGTAATGACACACCAAAAACAGGTCTAGAAATTTTAGCAAATTAATATAAAACAGAATTATCACATTTCCATAAGTATTCAGAACCTTTACTCAGTACTTTGTTGAAGCACCTTTGGCAGCGGCTTTGCACATCTGTATTTGGGGAGTTGCTCCCATTCTTCTCTGCAGATCCTCTCAAGCTCTAAGGTTGAATGGGGAGCGTCGCTGCACAGCTATTTTCAGGTCTCTCCAGAGATGTTCGATCGGGTTCAAGTCCAGGTTCCGGCTGGGTCACTCACGGACTTGTCCCGAAGCCTGCATTATCTTCGCTGTGTGCTTAGGGTCGTTTTGTTGGAAGGTGAACCTTCACCCCAGTCTGAGATCCTGAGCGCTCTGGAGCAGGTTTTCATCAAGGATCTCTCTGTACTTTGCTCTGTTCATCTTTCTCTGCACCCGAAGAACATCCCCCACAGCATGATGCTGCCACCACCATAGGGATGGTGCCAGGTTTCCTCCAGACATGATGCTTGGCATTTAGGCCAAAGAGTACAATCTTGGTTTCATCAGACCAGAGAATCTTGTTTCTCATGGTCAAGAGTCCTTTAGGTGCCTTTTGGCAAACTCCAAGCAGGCTGTCATGTGCCTTTTACTGAGGACTGGCTTCTGTCCACCATAAAAGCCTGATTGGTGGAGTGCTGCCGAGACGGAAGAACCTTCCAGAAGGACAACCATCTCCACAGAGGAACTCTGGAGCTCTGTCAGAGTAACCATTGGGTTTTTGGTCACCTCCCTGACCAAGGCCCTTCTCCTACGATTGCTCGAGGAAGAGTCTTGATGGTTCCAAATGTCTTCCATTTAAGAATGATGGAGGCCACTGTGTTCTTGGGGACCTTCAATTTTGTAGGAATTTTTGTACCCTTCCCCAGATCTGTGCCTCGACACAATCTTGTCTCTGAGCTCTACAGATAAATCCTTCAACCTCATGGCTTGGTTTTTGATCTGACATGCATTTCCAACTGTGGGACATTATGTAGACAGGTGTGTGCCTTTCTAAATCATGTCCAATCAATTTAATTTACCACAGGTGGACTCCAATCAAGTTGTTAAAACATCAAGGATGATCAATGGAAACAGGATGCACCTGAGCTCAAGTTCAAGTCTCATAGCAAAGGGTCTGAATACTTGTATATAAGGTATTTGCAAACATTACTAAAAACCTGCTTTCGCTTTGTCATTATGGGGTATGGTGAGTTGTTGATTATATATTTTTTTATTTTAACACATTTTAGAATAAGGCTGTAACATAACAAAAGTCAAGGGGTCTGTATCCAAATGCATTGTACATGGTGTGCAATTGCAACCATATAATGACTAATGTAACATTTTCACCTTCGTCGATTGTTCCACTTTTGGCATCCTTTTTCTTACTCCTTTTTTTGGCAATCTTTTGAAAGGGAGCAAATTCAACAATGGCTGGATACTCCTGCCCTGTTGAAAACAAAGGGGCAACACTAATACACAATTCACTCAGGAGTTGCTGCAATGTAGGCTTATATTGTGTGGTTCTTATTAGATGTCAATCTTGGTTTTTTTTACCCCTTTTTCTCCCCAATTTTGTGGTATCCAATTGGTAGTTAGTCTTGTCCCATCGCTGCAACTCCCGTACAGACTCGGGAGAGTTGAAGGTCGAGAGCCGCGCATCCACCGAAACACAACCCAGCGGAGCCGCACTGTTTCTTGACACAATGCCCACTTAACCCAGAAGCCAGCCGCACCAATGTGTTGCATGGCAACACTGTGCACCTGGCGACAGTGTCAGCGTGCATTGCGCCCGGGCCGCCACAGGAGTCGCTAGTGCGCGATGGGACAAGAACCTCCACCTCCCCTAACCCAGACAACGCTGGGCCCCATGGGTCTCCCGGTCGTGGCCGGCTGCGACAGAGCCTGGACTGGAACCAGGATCTCTAGTGGCACAGCTGGCACTGCGATGCAGTACCTTAGAACACCGCGCCACTCGAGAGGCCTTAACCGTCAATCTTTTAATGAACTGAAAATAATCACACCTCTATTATCAATGAACACATATCCATCAAACCGGTCTCTGAAAAGGACAATATCTTCCTGATTCTTGAAGTTGATGTATGCTCTGGCGAAGACGTGGGGGTACATGCTGTACAGGAGAAAAGCTAAGTAAGTAACCAGGGTACCAAATATGTGATTCTGACAGACAATGGTAATCAACAACAGACTATATGCACCTGCTGTCATTGGAGAAAAATTCGAGGTAGTCCACTTCTGGAAGTGGCTGCAATTGATCCTCCAGTTCCTCCTTGGTTATGCTAGGAGGCAGACGTCGGATAATGATCTGTGGAAAAACAAGACACTCAAATGTTAACCAACTTATCAATTGAATATCCGAGCCCTCAAAGCCAGATGGTTAAACGTATTAGTTAACAGACTCACTAGCTAAATACACTGAACAAAAATATAAACGCAACACGTAAAGTGTTGGTATCATGTTTCATGAGCTGAAAAAGATCCCAGAAAAAATTCTCTCAAAGTTTGCTCACAAATGTATTTACATCCCTTTAAGTGAGCATTTATGCTTTGCCAAAATAATCCATCAACCTGACATGTGTGGCATATCAAGAAACTGACTAAATAGCATGATCATTACACAGGTGCACCTTGTGCTGGGGACAAAAGGCTACTAAAATGTGCAGATGTCACAACACCACAGATTTCTCAAATTGAGGGAGCATGCAATTGGCATGCGACTGCAGGAATGTCCACCAGAGCTGTTGCCAGATAATTTAATATGAATTTCTCTAGCATAAGCTGCTACCAAAGTTGTTTTAGAGAATTTGGCATTTATGTCCAACCAGCCTCACAACCGCAGACCACGTGTATGGCGTTGTGTGGGCAATCGTTTTCATGTCAACCTTGTTAATAGTGCCTCATAATGGCGGTGGGGTTATGGTACGTGCAGGCATAAGCTACGGACAACAAACACAATTGCATTTTATTGATGGCAATCTTAATGCACAAAATACCGTTGGGAGATCGAGGCCCATAAGGTATGTGTCCAACAAATACATATCTGTATTCCCAGTCATGTGCAATCCATTAGGGCCTAATGAATTCATTTAACTTGACCGATTTCCTCATATGAACTGTAACTCAGGAAAACCAATGACATTGTTGCGTTTCTTTTTTTGTTTTGTATAACTTAAATATCTCTTCATTCAAAAGCTAGCTAACGTTAACCAAGTTCAATTATAAAGGTTAATCACGCCTGCTCTACTAGCTAGCTAGCTTGCCAGCAATACAGGAGTAGCTAGCCTAGTGAAACCCATGTAGCTAGCTAACGTTAGCTATTTGGCTTAGCTAGCTAAATGTTGTTAGCTGGCGTACCTTCGTCATGGCTTCTTTCTTCTCCGGCTTTGGCTTCTCCGTTTTTTCAGTATCTTCGCATTTTATCTCCATAATTTTCTCAATTGGACGAGTGTTTTCCTTGTCCTCTTTCATCGTTATGCCATAAACCTGTTGCAATCAACAGCCCTGTATCAACTTTTTTTACTTGCTTGTTTGCTAACGATTGTTGATTGGCTTTTGGGAGACCAAAGATTATGGATATACGGACGAGATACATCTTTCTACGCCCTAACAATGTGAGCCGTTGTCCACAAAGCTGCACGACGGGCTATCTAGCTCCCGCCTATCCTTTCTTTGGATTGGTGGATAGAGCTCATTATTGTAATCATGCTTTACTATTTGACGAGGGTTGTTGACGTCAACTGCCTGTATTTAATTGAAATGCGATGCTACTAACCTCGTGACATGAATATGCATAGCATTTTGAGACATCTCCGATATAAATTGTATTTCTCAATTTCCTGGATGTTACGTGTCCTACTTATACCACTCGTAACAACCTAAGCATTACGAAACTTATATTCGATCAAATAAACCTCACGAAGCAAATAAATAAAAACAAATTGTGGAGGGGGGACAAATTCGACACTCATTGACCTCCATTGAAACACTCCTTGGTGGGCGAAACATCGAAAAAACGTCACCTGCTTCGAGGGAGATAGATTTTCCGCAGAGTTGGGCCTCTCTCTTCCGCTTCCTCAATGTGAAACTTCCGGAAGTGAACGGATGACCGTGAACTATTCATGTTCGTCGACATTTTGTTAGCAAGTTAGCAAAATAAACTGTCGTATTTGGCGTGTCTGACAAATAAACGCCTTTGTCACTTGCGTCAACCACATTGCAGTTATGTGGTATGAAATTCTTCCCGGTCTCGGAGTCATGACTGTTTGTCTCATCCTTCCTGGGGTTTTCACTGCACAGATCCACAAACTCACCAACGGGGGGAAGGTGAGAGATATATGCTTAACGATGTGTTGAATGACAGCAATAGCTAGCTAGCTAAATGTGAAGTTTTGAACTGGTTGAAGTAATACCATTAGCTAGTTCTATATACTAAATTAGCTATGCTAACACTTCTCTTTGACTTTTAGGAAAAGAGAATCGCCCGGGTTCCATATCAGTGGTATCTGATGGAGAGAGACAAACGTGTGTCAGGAGTGGATTTGTATTACAAATCGAAGGTAAACAGGCAATGAATTCACGTTTTTGCAATAACGAAGTACTGTAACGTTATATTAATAGTGTCTGTCGGGCATTGCTTAGGCCTACCTAAATCTTTCTCATCTTTACAGGGACTTGAGAATATCCACTGATCCCAGATCTCACCTATGGAATGGATTTCTGTCAAGAATTCGTTGTACATTAAAAGTTATGAATTGTCTGAATTAACCAGTTTCTTTGTGTAGTTACTGCTGATTATGTTGAAAACCATATGAATTAACACGTCAGGTTTGCAGAGTTTTGAATGTATTCAATAGACAATTTGTAACTACTTTCTATGACTCCTAAGGAATTGCTCCTATTCACTGATATCAGGGGAGAACAGCTAATAATAATGGCTGGGCGAATGGCATCAAACACATGCAAACCATGTATTAGATACCATTCCACTCCAGCCATTACCACAAGCCTCAACTAAGATGTATGCAGATGTATGGTTCTAGATGACCCTAGTTGCTTGACTGGGCACGTACCAGGTTGTCTTTACTGCAGTCATGCTGCACATGTAACATGTGGTTCCTGAGATGTTAAACACTTGAAACAAATCACATTTAGTAATCTCAGAGCATAATGATATCTGAAAATAGTGTGACATGACTGCATCAACGATGGCCTGGAACACAGCTTATCGTTGTATTCAAGGATTGGCCTGAGGGTGCGTTCATAAATTCACTCTGGCTATCTACTCTGATTTCAGAGCACTTTTGAGTGTGCTAGAGCACATAATAACTGATGAATTTACGAACGCTCAACATCTGTTGAATATGGCCGGCATCAGTAAACGTCAGCATTAAATTGTAGCCAGCAGCACCGTTACAGTCACCAGTGCTCTGGATAACATAAAAACAACTTAACCAGCTCTGCTCGGGGTAGTCAACTGGTCAGTGAGATTTTCTCTAATTTAACTGGAAGTAGCTATCTAGCTAGACAGCTTGGATGCTTAACTGCTGTTGTGAGGTCAGAATGCTTGGCTCAACCCTACTCCTCCACCAGAGCGTCCAGTGCACACTCTGAACGCTCAGAGTGAAACGCTCAGAATAACGGACAATCTGACAACACTCTGAATTTACGAGCGCACTCTGAGTTGCAATCTTGCACTCCAGATCTCCAGATTCAATTTACAAACTCACCCTAAGTAACCTACTCCACAGACTCACTGATCTACAAATCTACCATACACTCAGCATTGTGCCATCTCTACAAGAGACTGGTGGTATTGAATTTCAAGGACATCATAAGGCTGCACAAGCACATCGTGGCAAATAATTACAATTCTTCCAGTCTAGACAGACTATTGGTATTGACTGTATTGACCTCCAACGTCATTTTAGAGAATTTTGCAATATGTCCAACTGGCCTTACAACCGCAGACCATGTGTAACCACACCAGCCCAGGCCTTCCACATCTGGCTTCTTCACATGCAGGATCGTCAGACCGGACAGCTGATGAAACTGAGGAGTATTTCTGTCTGTAATAAAGCCCTTTTGTGGGAAAAACTAATTCTGATTGGGTGGGCCTGGCTCCCAAGTGGGTGGGTCTATGCCCACCCATATCAGTTTATTTCAATATCCTTATATGAACTGTAACTCAGTAAAACTTGAAATTGTTGCATTTTGCATTTATATTTTTGTTCAGTATTTAATCAATTTCCCAGAGAAAGATCCAACCTAATTTTAAACATCAACTAAATTGACGTATTGCATAAAGCCCCACTATTTTTAAATTATTTATTAATTCTGAATATGTGATATTACATACACGTTTCCTACGTTAAACGTTACATAGGTAGAAGGTTCTGGGATGGATTGGATTTGATTTACAATGAGTGTACAAAGCATTAGGAACACCTTACTCATATTGCGTTGCGCCCCCATTTGCCCCCAGAACAGCCTCAATTCGTCGGGGCATGGACTCTACAAGTGGCGAAAGCGTACCACAGGGATGCTGGCCCATGTTGACTCCAATGCTTCCCACAGTTGTGTCAAGTTGGCTGGATGTCCTTTGGGTGGCGGCCATATTCAACGGGTGTTGATACACTGTTGAGTGTGAAAAACCCATCAGCGTTGCAGTTCTTGACACGAAAACCAGTGCGCTTGGCACCTACTACCATTCCCCGTTCAAAGGCACAGCAATCTTTTCTCTTGCCCATGCACCCTCTGAATCGCACACATACACATTCCATAACTCAATTGTCTCCAGGCTTAAAAATCCTTCTTTAACCAGTCTCTTCCTCTTCCACACTGATTGAAGTGGATTTAACAAGTGACATCAATAAGAGATCATAGCCTTCACCTGGTCAGTCTGTCATGACAAGAGCAAGAGCCTAATGTTTTGTACACTAAGTGGCTTTTGTGGAGCGATGGGTAACGATGCTTCGTGGGTGACTGTTGTTGATGTGTGCAGAGGGTCCCTGGTTCGCGCTCGGGTATGGGCGAAGGGACGGTCTAAAGTTACAGATGCACAATATTGTAATAGCCCAATACAAAATGTCTCTCCGGATGGGTCTCCAAATCTATACACCATACATCTGCATGGTCCAGTCTTGTGCTCGTCTTTGAATACGTTTGCTTTGTGACAAACAAGCACTTTCCAATATTCAATTGACTACTTTCTAAATAAACAAAATAGTCCACTGTGTCAGAGAGGTTTTAAAATATAAGTAATATAAGCCTAATTCCCAATACAAAGAGGAAAGAAATAACATTCTCAAATCACAAAACGATGAGAAAAAAAAACACAACGAAAGATAATGCCGGGAGAAAAAGTTATCCGAAGCTGAAAGTTCCCGAAAGAGGAACAAAAAGGCTAATTTGTCCTCTTTGCCTTTAGTTTTCCTGTACACCATTTCTCTGAAGCTCGAGAGGATTTTGCTCTCCCTCTTTCCTCCTGGTTGAATGATGCCGAGGCTCTCTTTTAATCCACACTGTTGATCTGGTTTTCCTTTCTCAGACGCACAGCCTCCATACGACGATGTCTGGAGGGTTACAAAATTGCAATGAGCGTTACAAAGCAGTCGACCAAATGTGCAAAAAATGATGAAATATTGGAAATGTCCAAATGAAATCAGAAGAGTAGTAATGTACCTGCTCCCGCTCATCACGAAGCCAGACATCTCAAAGGTTGCGATTTCGTCACTAGTCAACCTGATTTCACCTCTTCTTGGGATACGCTTGCTTGCTTTCACATATTCTGCCATAGCGGCACCCTCACCTGGCAGCAGGGCATGACCAAAATTAGGGGGAAAGAGAAAAATTATGTAAATCAATAAATCAGCCATTCATTGATAATAATTAAAAAAATAATAGAGCTGCATTTTAAAAACTGAATATATTGTGTGGCAATGTCATTACAAACTGTGGAAGCAAGTTGTATGTACCTAGTAGCACACTAAAATTAAGGCGCTTGTGTCATAGTCACTAAGAAATAAACTGGGCTACCTGAATGTGTCCAATAAGAAATGCTGGTTTTCGTTTTCAATCGCAAACCATTCTATTAAAGTGCAAAACATTTTGCTACAGTGTGCACTAACAAATATGGCCCTGGCTTTGTTTTCCACTTAATGCCACATAATTACAATGTGATTAACTACTGTCAAGAGTTGTAGACAGTGTGGAGTATCCCTTATAATGTTAACAATAGTAAGCTATTAACATCTCTAAAGTTATAATAAAACGTGGTAATAAAGTTACTATAATTTCATAACATCTGAGAGGAATTTCAAAATGTTTCCATAACTTTGCTATTGCATAACCCCAGCAACAGCACCAGGTAGATTATTAAATGTAAGAAAGATTACTCTATGCATACTTACTCGAGAGGCTTGTTGTCCTGGGACAGGTGGGTGAGTGGGGCCTCTGGGCCCACCATGTGTTTGTCAATGCAGGTCCACTCCACCCACAGATCCCCGTTGGTGTCCTCCTCCTCTGACCCGTCGCTGCTGGAGTTGCTCGCTGACTGCTTGCGGTTCTTCATAGTCTTCTTCTTTTTGAACTTCTTTGACCTGTGAAGAGAAGACAAAACACGGTTAAGGAAAATGCTGTAGTGTGTAGGTATGTCATGTATTTATGTTATGGACGGTTGACTAGAGGTAGAATGTAGATTCATTTACTTTTTGCTCTTCTTTTTCACTTCCTGATATGAAATAAAACAACATTAGAGGGTGAAATAAACTTAGCCAGACAAGCAGCCTTTATAATTGAATTGAACCTTTTTCAAGGTGAAACATTTCTCAACACCAGAGTCCGACTCTTCCTCGCTGTCATCGGAGTGTTTCTTGTTCTTTCTTTTGGATTTCTTCCTTTTCTTCTTCTTATCATCTATGAATTAGACTGCACTTGTCTTGATCTCTCCCCAATTCAAGGGTGTAATCAGAACATACATTTGACTTACTACATAATATAGAATTCCCAGTTTCCACTTTGTTCTTGACTAGTCGATGCATGTCATTCAGTCAGATATAGGCTAACTCAGGGCAGACTTTCATAGAAAAATTATTATAAAGACTACTACAGAAGCTAATTCAGCACACTCACCCGATGAGCTTGAATCTGAGCCTCTGTTTCCACATACTCTTCAACTGGTGAATGGTCATCAGAGCTTATTGGAAAAGGTCACAAAATTATCTAAATTTAGATCATTTGATAGTTGGTGTGTATAGCTCAACTCTTCATAATCTTGTACTTGATTAGTTCAATAAAATGCATAAGAATAAGTTACTCTGGCACCATTACTCTTGGTGAATAGCCCCAGACCTCAGGTCATCCAAGTTCACCAATTCTCTCCCTCTATTGTAACCGTTAAATTAAAAAATGAAATACTACATCATTCTGCAGCGATATGCCATCCCATCTGGTTTGCGCTTAGTGGGACTATCATTTGTTTTACAACAGGACAATGACCCAACACACCTTCAGGTTGTGTTATGGCTATTTGACCGAGAAGGAGAGTGATGGAGTGCTGCAACAGATGACCTGGCCTCCACAATCACCCGACCTCAACCCAATTGAGATGGTTTGGGATGAGTTGGACCGCAGAGTGAAGGAAAAGCAAGTGCTTAGCATATGTGGGAACTCCTTCAAGGCTGTTAGAAAAGCATTCCAGGTGAAGCAGGTTGAGAGAATTCCAAGAGTGTGCAAAGCTATCAGCAAGGCAAAGGGTGGATATTTGAAGAATCTCAAATATAAAATATATTTTGATTTGTTTAACACTTCTTTGGTTATTACATGATTCCATATGTGTTATTTCATAGTTTTGATGTCTTCACTACTTTTCTACAATGTAGAAAATAGTTTTAAAAATTAAGATAAACCCTTGAATGAGTAGGTTTGTCCAAATGTTTGACTCGTACTGTATATCCATTGATTCTTGAAGAATATAACTTATAAATGCCTCATGAGCTTAGTTCAACTGTGACACTCCATGAGAACCCAAAATATAAGCTTGTTTTTCTCCAATGTTTGTAAACATTATACATGTAAACAACCACTGTATATCCTCATAACATGGTTAAAACAATAATGTTAAAACAATAATGTTGATATCATGGATGGTCAGTCCTTGCATCCATAGCTGTCTATTAATCTGAGTGGTTACATTTCTCCAGGCCCATCCCTCAGCTTTTTACCAAAAAAGTGGATTGTCAAGATATCAAAGTGTCACCAACAAAACATTTAAACAATAGCCTACAGCAAATGCTGCATATGGCATTCATTTTTCACATGTAAATAGCGCTATTCAGTAGTGCTCAAAGCATGCCATTCCATGAGCACAACATTTCTTTTGAGATGGGTGAGAAGAAGCCTACATAACCAACCCATAAAGTCAAATTTAACACCCATATATGGCCAGCTATGTAAACTTTAACATTGATTTATCCTGAAACAGATTTTGTTCAATTGGTAACATACATTTGTGTCTTTGTCTAATGCCTCTTAAGGGGAAAGTCATCTAAAAGTAACGGCATGTAATCAGGAGATGCTGATTGGCTGACAGCCGTGGTATATCAGACCGTATACCACAGGTATGACAAAACATTTATTTTTACTGATCTAATTACATTGGCAACCAGTTTAGAATAGCAATAAGGCACCTCAAGGGTTTGTGGTTAAGGCCAAAATCCAGGAACTCTGCGCTGCACATAAGAACAGCCCCGAGCCATGGTATATTGGCCATATACCACACCCCATTAGGCCTTATAGATTAATTAACTCCTCCTCCACATTTACTGTATTGGTTGAACAGTGCAGAAGAGAACCTCCCCCGAAAGTTGAGTATGTGGGGGATCAAGTGACTTCACAAACCCCTGAAACAATTGTGTCGTTAGATTGTGTGAGTCAGACAATGCTAACTAGCTGGCTGTTCGTAAACACAGCTGTGAGACCAGGTGGTAACTAATTAACTTGCGCAAGCGAACTACATTTACCACGAGATGAAGGCGTTTGTCTCTGGCGTTGATCATCATTCCTGCCGCCACTTCGCTGATTGCTGCACCTTTCGCGGGGGTTTTCCGTACGAAACCCTTTGTCATTTCTCTCTATCTCGAATATTCGAGGAGGTTTATGATCTACTTCATTTTGGGGGGCCTTGGGCATGGGACCAAAGACTGGACTGGAGTCGCGAGATCGACTGCCGCTGCCAGATCGGTTCCGTCGTCTTCTGGGGCTTCTCTGTTCTTGATCGGACAGAGGCGTAGCTAGCGTTTTTTATGCTAACATCCTAAAGATGAGAGCTTGGTAAAGAATAATCAGGAATGACTACCTAATCTGCTGTTTCGGTCATTCTGCGTTGTTTATATACGAGCTTCAGAAACAGTACATGATGGGGTGCGAGTGTAAACAGGTCCCCCTTGAAACAATGCAGCACGATGCTCGATGTTCCGCATAGTACATTAGACTGGAACTGACTTTTAGCAGTCGCTTAAGCAATGTCGCTGGCTTAAAAAATAATAATTGTGGTCTGTATTAATTATCTCAAATAATGCCATTGAGCATATTTAGTTTCAAAGGTTTGAACTGCAGCAAATGTGGAACTATTTTGACACAGTTGTTGCGACTCCTGTTGGCCATGCATGAACTAGCAGTAGGTCACACCGACGGTAACAAGGAGATTGACGTTTTGTTGTCTACAACCATCTACCGATACTTCGTTTGGAAAGAACATCAATCATACGGCTTGGCGTTGCAGGTAAATACCAAGTGTTAGCTACTTGTAGAAACCAACATCGTATATTGGCCCCATACAATAATTGTGTAATGATGGAAGATCAACTCTCACCAAAAGGCCGCGAACCAGGAAGGGAACATCCGTACCTATGTTAATAGCTAGCTAAACTAGATCCTCTTCATATAATCTATCAATATGAAGCCGTATTTCCCTAATGTAAAATAAGACATTGTACAAGGCTACCTTAAATCACTACCATAATAGCTTTTTATTTGAAAAATACATTAGATGTGATTGGCATGCAAGACTATTGTGTAGACCGGCCTTCTGTTTGTGAATGGTGTTAGGCTAACGAGCTAACGTTAGCTAGATGGCAAGTTACAAATAATGATATTGGTTGTCGCTCTCTCCTCCCCCAACAATATTTGTACAGACTTTGACTTTTATTGATCAATTATGGCTTTATCTCGTTAGCTAGCTAGCAATGTAGCTAGTTTGCCAACTATTTTATTCACCCCAACAGCCAGCAGAATGGGTAGCTTGCTGACTCCCTCTGCCTTTAAAACAATGAGGTACTATGAATGCATGATGAGGTCATCCAACAAGAAGTGAAAGGTGATTTGCAATTTACAGCTAATAGGGCAGTAAAGGAACTGTAAGACCTGGGATGGAGGACATTTTTGTATATTGATATAATAGACTGTCAAGTGAATGCATTTATTCGTTGCTCTTGTCTTCACCCCACAGGGATGTCGGGCCTAAAGCTGATCTCTGCAACTGACACCCGATATTCAGGAACGGTGCTGAAGTCGATGAATAGACAACGAAATAACGGATTGTTCTGCGACGTCACCATAATTATACAGGACCGTAAATTTAGAGCGCACAAAAACATATTGTCGGCGTCGAGTACTTATTTCCACCAACTTTTCTCAGTGGCTGGACAGGTGATTGAGTTAAATTTCATAAAGGCGGAAATCTTTGAGGAAATCCTGAATTACATTTACAGTTCCAAGATTGTCCGCGTTCGCTCTGACATGCTCAAGGAGCTTATCCATGCTGGGCAGATGTTGGGGGTGAAGTTCATTGCGAATCTAGGCGTACCGCTCTCACAAGTCAAGGGCCTACCTGGCCTGTCCAAAGACACAGAAAACAATGAGGTGAGCTCTGTGGACAAAAACAGTACAGAGCCAACGATGCCCATTATCACCGAGTCCTTTTCACTGTCTGCAGAGGAGTTCAACCAGACTGACCGAAGTACGGATCAGGACTCAGACGATGACATTATGTTTGTGTCCAAAACGGACGCCATCAAAAAATGCAAGCCCTCTGAAATCATTGATTTGGATGCACCCGAAACAGAGGAAGCCTCTGTGACAAAGCAACCGGGAGAGGCCAGACCCCCTGCTTTGACAAAGGACCAAGAGAAAATGGTCAAAGCAGCCCCGCACCTTAACAGCTCCTCTCAGACCCTGCGAGACCACAGTCCTCTGAACATCCCTATGGTGTCCCCTGACCCCAGTTCCAATATTCCATCTTCACCTGCTGTAGCCTCGTCTTGCAGCACATCCACAATGCCGGCTAGAATTGGCACTTTCATCCCCAAACTCCACAGCACCTCCCTGCCCTCAGAAACCCCAGAGATAATAGGGATCCATAAGAAGCAGGTCACACTAGCTCAAAAGGGCAACTTAAAAATCAAGCTCTCGGATGTGACTTCACCAGGCGGATTCATCAATGAGGCAGGCATTAGCATTCCCCAAGCGGCTGCAGCTGCAAAAAAGACAATCACACTAGATAAGGCCTCAGAGCTCGGCTCAATTTCTCCAGGCTGCAAGGTGTATGCCAATATCGGGGAGAACACATATGACATTGTCCCCATGAAGGACGATCCCGGTGAGGGAGATTCTAAAAACAGTAGAGGGGCAAAGAGGTCTCTGATGGCCACACCTCTTCAACCTTTCAACACCTCTCAACTGCCACAGGGTGCTTCGAGCAAGAAGAAGGCCAAAAGCGAGCAGGACGATCACTATGAGCTCATCATGGACGGGAAGACCTTCTTTGTGTGCGTGGTCTGTAAGCGTCCCTACGTGTGCCTGACGAGCCTCCGGCGCCACTTCAACACCCACTCTTGGGAGAAGAAGTACCCATGCCACTACTGTGACAAGGTGTTCGCCCTGGCTGAGTACCGGACGAAACACGAGATCCACCACACGGGTGAGCGGAGGTACCAGTGCCTGCTATGCAACGAGATGTTAATCAACTACCAGCTACTGTCAACTCACTGCAAACAGGCCCACAACCAAGACCCGTCTGGGAGGAAACAGAAGGACGACACCGACAACAACTTGTACCGCCTGCTCCCTTGCAAAACGGTGCAGTTCAAGACCTACTCTCATGAGACGGACGGTTCAGATCCAGGAGGGGTCCCTATTATCCAAGAGGATGGGAGCGTCCAGCACATTAACCCTGGAAGGGGGCAGCCCAACCCACTACCGTTACAGTCCACCCAGGGCAAGATGTTAAACTGGGATGACATATTTGTGGCGCATGAGGCACAGCCTCGACCAGCTGCGCACGCCCACCGACCAGGGAGCCACCCCATCCAACCTCCCCCAGGCTCGTCGGAGTTTGAGTTTGTCATACCAGAGACCTACTGAGCAGGGTGGCTCACCGATCTGTGCCTTGTCAGTGGGGTCCCCTTCTCGAATTCTGTTTCCTGGATCCATGTCAAATATCATCCATGTTGTCTTTTTAAAATGTTCAACAGTTGTTTTGTAGGAAGTTCCTATGTGCACTAGCTAACCCATCTGGAGTGTAGTATGACTTTTTTGTTCTTATCATGCTCGTCATTGAACTGTCTATTGTCTCATTGTATTTCTACTGACGCTTTTTAATGGTAAATATTTCCAAGAACTTTGGAGTGCTCATGCTGTTCAACAGAAGGACCCTCAATCTAGTCATATAAATGTATTTATTGTTGGTACATATTTTTATTTTATGATTTTTTTTTATAGAGGCAAAATATGTTATGCCTTTGAGAAGATAATGTACAGTTTATTTTCAAACCACAGAGATTGGATCAGGATGTGGGATATTGATGGAATTAATTGATACTGAAACGATGCTCTTTCTGCACACAGGGATTCAGATACCAGCTCATTGATGGGATACATTGCTTCAAATACCATATGTGTTGATTAAAATCTGGATTGTTCAAATTTCTATTAGATTATTTTTGTGCCACAAATGAAGAGGCAATGAGCTCAAATGACTGGTTTTGCTGTGTTTGTAATTAATGGTTGATTATCACACTTCTGCCCAATGTTGAAGGGAAACGCAATAATTATTTAGTAGTTGAATTGGTTGCACAAACCTATTTAAGACTTAATTATGTCCATTAAATGTTGAAGTCCTTGCAAATGGTTTGATCATGACTTACCTTACATGGTCTACTCTTTTGTTGGGACCTTTTTTTCCTTTCATATGCTGGCCATATATTTTGCAGTCTTTCTAAAAGTCATGTTCTGTCAAGGATGAAGCCGCCTGCTACTTTGTATGTATAAAGTTAGTCTATGTAGTGTATCATAGTACTCATGTAACTCATTGGAATCATGTTCCTTTTTCTTCCCAGTCTTGTCTTGTCAGTATGTAGTTGAATAGAGTTGGACTGTAGAGCTAACTTGACATTTTATACTGCTTCAGTATGTCCTTCAATAAGGGCACTTCCAGCTTTTATGGTTTAAAGCAAAAATTACAAAATTAACAGTGGTGTCTTCTACATAATTGTGCTAAACACCTTTTTAATTTTTAAATGTTCTTTGTTTAAATAATGTATTTATTAGGTCTTAGTGCTGAACAACTGTTAATAAAGTAAATAAAACTAAAGTGTGTCTCATTTCACAGAAGGGAAGAAATCGTTAGCTTGAGATGGCTGTCCTTTTTGTATGAAGAAGGATAATTCTGGTTGTTGTCCTGACTCCCATAGAAATGAAAGAAGATCATTCTGGTAGTTGTCCTGACTCCCATAGTAATGGAGGAGGATAAATCTGGTAGTTGTCCTGACTCCCATAGTAATGAAGGAAGATACATCTGGTAGTTGTCCTAACTCCCATAGTAATGGAGGAGGATAAATCTGGTAGTTGTCCTGACTACCAAAGTAATGGAGGAAAATTAATCTGGTAGTTGTCCTGACCCTCTTAGTAATGCAGGACAATGAATCTGGTAGTTTTCCTGACTCCCGTAGTAACGAAGGAGGATAAATCTGGTAGTTGTCCTAACTCCCATTATATTGGAGGAGAATGAATCTGGTAGTTGTCCTGATTCCCATAGTAATGAAGGACGATAAATCTGGTAGTTGTCCTGACTCCCGTAGTAATGGAAGACGATGAATCTGGTAGTTGTCATGACTCCCTTAGTAACGAAGGAGGATACATCAAGTAGTTGTCCTGACTCCCATAGTAATAGAGGGAAATGAATCTGGTAGTTGTCCTGATTCCCATAGTAATGAAGGAGGATAATTCTGGGAGTTGTCCTGACTCCCGTAGTAATGGAGGAGAATGAATCTGGTAGTTGTCCTGATTTCCATAGTAACGTAGGTGGATAAATCATCTGGTAGTTGTCTTAACTCCCATAATAATGGAGAATGAATCTGGTAGTTGTCCTGACTCTCATAGTAATGAAGGACGATGAATCTGGTAGTTGTCCTGACTCCAGAAGTAATGAAAGAGGATACATCTGGCAGTTGTCCTAACTCCCATAGTAATGAAGCAGGACACATCTGGTAGTTGTCCTAACTCTCATAGTAATGAAGGACGATGAATCTGGTAGTTGTCCTGACTCCAGAAGTAATGAAAGAGGATACATCTGGCAGTTGTCCTAACTCCCATAGTAATGAAGCAGGACACATCTGGTAGTTGTCCTGACTCTCATAGTAATGAAGGACGATGAATCTGGTAGTTGTCCTGACTCCAGAAGTAATGAAAGAGGATAAATCTAGTAGTTGTCTAAAATCCAATAGGAATAGAGGAGGATGAATCTGGTAGTTATCCTGACTCCCATATTATCGAAGGACGACAAATCTGGTAGTTGTCCTAACTCCCATAGTAATGGAGGAGGTTAAATCTGGTACTGGTCCTGACTCCCATAGTAATGAAAGAGGATAAATCTGGTAGTTGTTCTGACTCCCATAGAAATGGAGGACGATGAATCTGGTAGTTGTCCTAACTCCCATAGTAATGGAGGAGGTTAAATCTGGTAGTGTCCTGATTCCCGTAGTAATGAAGGAGGATGCTTCTGGTAGTTGTCCTAACTCCCATAGTAATGGAGGAGAATGAATCTGGTAGTTGTCCTGATTCCCATAGTAATGAAGGAGGATACATCTGGTAGTGGTCCTGACTCCCGTAGTAATGAAGGAGGTTGAATCTGGTAGTTGTCCCAACTCCCATAGTAATGGAGGACGATGAATCTGGTAGTTGTCCTGACTCCAGAAGTAATGAAAGAGGATACATCTGGCAGTTGTCCTAACTCCCATAGTAATGAAGCAGGACACATCTGGTAGTTGTCCTGACTCTCATAGTAATGAAGGACGATGAATCTGGTAGTTGTCCTGACTCCAGAAGTAATGAAAGAGGATAAATCTAGTAGTTGTCTAAAATCCAATAGGAATAGAGGAGGATGAATCTGGTAGTTATCCTGACTCCCATATTATCGAAGGACGACAAATCTGGTAGTTGTCCTAACTCCCATAGTAATGGAGGAGGTTAAATCTGGTACTGGTCCTGACTCCCATAGTAATGAAAGAGGATAAATCTGGTAGTTGTTCTGACTCCCATAGAAATGGAGGACGATGAATCTGGTAGTTGTCCTAACTCCCATAGTAATGGAGGAGGTTAAATCTGGTAGTGTCCTGATTCCCGTAGTAATGAAGGAGGATGCTTCTGGTAGTTGTCCTAACTCCCATAGTAATGGAGGAGAATGAATCTGGTAGTTGTCCTGATTCCCATAGTAATGAAGGAGGATACATCTGGTAGTGGTCCTGACTCCCGTAGTAATGAAGGAGGTTGAATCTGGTAGTTGTCCCAACTCCCATAGTAATGGAGGACGATGAATCTGGTAGTTGTCATGACTCCCATAGTAACGAAGGAGGATACATCACGTAGTTGTCCTGACTCCCATAGTAATGGAGCAAAATTAATCTGGTAGTTGTCATGACTCCCATAGTAACGAAGGAGGATACATCACGTAGTTGTCCTGACTCCCATAGTAATGGAGCAAAATTAATCTGGTAGTTGTCATGACTCCCATAGTAACGAAGGAGGATACATCACGTAGTTGTCCTAACTCCCATAGTAATGGAGCAAAATTAATCTGGTAGTTGTCATGACTCCCATAGTAACGAAGGAGGATACATCACGTAGTTGTCCTGACTCCCATAGTAATGGAGCAAAATGAATCTGGTGTTTTTCCTGACTCCCTGTAACGTTCCTGGTGTTGTGGGTGTGGAGTCAGACGCAGGAAATAGAGAGTGCGATGCTGTGCTTTTTAATGCACAAAACGTAACACAGGGTGCTCACAACCAAAATACACGACCAGGAACAAACACGTTCCTCTACTACAAAACAGAAGGTCACAATAATTAATCCCGCACAAAGAACCTGGCGGGCCGGCTGATTTATAAAGCCGCCCTAATTATATCCAACTCAAAACAGGTGTACTCAATGAACACATAAGGAGGGGGAGGAAAAAATATGTGGCAGCTAGTAGGCTGGCGACGACGACCGCCGAGCGTCACCCGAACGGGAAGGGGAACCACCTTCGGTCGGAGTCGTGACACTCCCATAGTAATGAAGGAGGATAAATCTGGTAGTTGTCTAAACTCCAATAGGAATGGAGGAGGATGAATCTGGTAGTTTTCCTGACTCCCATATTAACGAAGGAGGATAAATCTGGTAGTTGTCCTAACTCCCATAGTAATGGAGGAGGTTAAATCTGGTAGTTGTCCTGACTCCCATAGTAATGAAGGACGATGAATCTGATAGTTTTCCTGAGTGCCGTAGTAACGAAGTAGGATAAATCTGGTAGTTGTCCCAACTCCCATAGTAATGGAGGAAATTGGATCTGGAAGTTGTCTTTATTCCCATAGTAATGAAGGAGGATGCTTCTGGTAGTTGTCCTGACTCTCATAGAAATGGAGGAGAATGACTCGGGTAGTTGTCCTGATTCCCATAGTAATGAAGGAGGATACATCTGGTAGTGGTCCTGACTCCCGTAGTAATGAAGGAGGTTGAATCTGGTAGTTGTCCCAACTCCCATAGTAATGAAGGACGATGAATCTGATAGTTTTCCTGAGTGCCGTAGTAACGAAGTAGGATAAATCTGGTAGTTGTGTTATGTACTTGAGTGAAGACCCAAAAGCGGTTTTAACAGAAAACAGAGTTCTTTAATGAAAAACAGGAATGGCATAAATCCTCTTCCAACGTAGTCAATGGAACAAAAAGAACGTTAGTATAATGCAGGATGCACCTGCCAGGCAGACTCCGACAGGATAGGACAAGGTGGAAGCAAACGGGACGACAGCTTGCTTCTGGCATCAAAAACACAAACAAGAATCAGACACTGAAAGTAGCAGGAACAGAGAGAGAAATAGAGACCTAATCAGAGGGGAAGAGAGAACAGGTGGGAAGGAGTGAATGAGCTAGTTAGGGGAGATGTAGAACAGCTGAAGAATGAGAGACAGAGAAGGTAACCTAAAAAGACCAGTAGAGAGAGACAGAGTGAAGAGAAAGGACAGGAACAGACATAACAAGACATGACAGTACCCCCCACTCACCGAGCGCCTCCTGGCGCACTCGAGGAGGAAACCTGGCGGCAACGGAGGAAATCATCGATCAGCGAACGGTCCAGCACGTCCCGAGAGGGAACCCAACTCCTCTCCTCAGGACCGTACCCCTCCCAATCCACTAGGTACTGATGACCACGGCCCCGAGGGCGCATGTCCAAAATCTTACGAACCCTGTAGATGGGTGCGCCCTCGACAAGGATGGGGGGGGAGGGACGAGCGGGGGCGCGAAGAACGGGCTTAACACAGGAGACATGGAAGACCGGGTGAACGCGACGAAGATAGCGCGGGAGAAGAAGTCGCACTGCGACAGGATTAATGACCTGAGAAATACGGAACGGACCAATGAACCGCGGGGCCAACTTGCGAGAAGCTGTCTTAAGGGGAAGGTTCTGAGTGGAGAGCCATACTCTCTGACCGCAACAATATCTAGGACTCTTGGTCCTACGCTTATTAGCGGCCCTCACAGTCTGCGCCCTATTACGGCAAAGTGCCGACCTGACCCCCTTCCAGGTGCGCTCGCAACGCTGGACAAAAGCCTGAGCGGAGGGGACGCAGGACTCGGCGAGCTGAGATGAGAACAGCGGAGGCTGGTACCCGAGGCTACTCTGAAAAGGAGATAGACCGGTAGCAGACGAGGGAAGCGAGTTGTGGGCGTACTCTGCCCAGGGGAGCTGTTCTGACCAAGACGCAGGGTTACGAAAAGAAAGACTGCGTAAAATGCGACCAAACAGTCTGATTGGCCCGTTCGGCTTGACCGTTAGACTGGGGATGAAAGCCGGACGAGAGACTGACGGAAGCCCCAATCAAACGGCAAAACTCCCTCCAAAATTGAGACGTGAACTGCGGGCCTCTGTCGGAAACGACGTCAGACGGAAGGCCATGAATTCGGAAAACATTCTCGATAATGATCTGAGCCGTCTCCTTAGCAGAAGGGAGCTTAGCGAGAGGAATGAAATGAGCCGCCTTAGAGAATCTATCGACAACCGTAAGAATAACTGTCTTCCCCGCTGATGAAGGCAGTCCGGTGATAAAATCTAAAGCGATGTGAGACCACGGTCGAGAGGGAATGGGAAGCGGTCTGAGACGGCCGGCAGGAGGAGAGTTCCCAGATTTAGTCTGCGCGCAGACCGAACAAGCGGCGACAAATCGACGCGCGTCACGTTCCCGAGTGGGCCACCAGAAACGCTGGCGAATGGAAGCGAGCGTACCCGAACGCCGGGGTGGCCGGCTAACTTGGCAGAGTGGGCCCACTGAAGAATGGCCGGACGAGTAGGAACGGGAACGAACAGAAGGTTCCTAGGACAAGCTCGCGGCGACGGAGTGTGAGCGAGTGCTTGCTTTACCTGCCTCTCAATTCCCCAGACAGTCAACCCGACAACACGCCCGTCAGGGAGAATCCCCTCGGGGTCGGTGGAGACCTCAGAAGAACTGAAGAGACGAGATAAAGCATCAGGCTTGGTGTTTTTTGAGCCCGGACGATAAGAAATAACAAACTCGAAACGAGCGAAAAACAGAGCCCAACGAGCCTGACGCGCATTAAGTCGTTTGGCTGAACGGATGTACTCAAGGTTCCTATGGTCAGTCCAAACGACAAAAGGAACGGTCGCCCCTCCAACCACTGTCGCCATTCGCCTAGGGCTAAGCGGATGGCGAGCAGTTCGCGATTACCAACATCATAGTTACGTTCTGACGGCGATAAGCGATGAGAGAAAAACGCGCAAGGATGGACCTTGCCGTCAGAGTGAGAGTGCTGAGAAAGAATGGCTCCCACGCCCACCTCTGACGCGTCAACCTCAACAACAAACTGACTAGAGATGTCAGGTGTAACAAGAATAGGTGCGGATGTAAAACGATTCTTAAGAAGATCAAAAGCTCCCTGGGCGGAAACGGACCACTTAAAGCACGTCTTAACAGAAGTAAGGGATTTCACCCCCGTAGTGGACAAAAATGAATGGCAAGTTATTGGCATAGGACAAACCATGCACACATTGGCCAATACCACCCAAAGCGGCGTTGATTCATGCAAAGTTTACTTCTATTGCCATATGGGTATTGCCAGTTGTAACACTTCAAAAATCCAACAGGTGGCGATTGCACTCCACCATGGTTTTTCATATTGGTATTGGACTCCAAGTCAACATCCAAAAGCCAAATTTTGAAAAAACGAATTTTTTGAAAAAAACGTATCACCCCTTAAAAAAGTGCTTTCTGGACCGTTTTTCGAAATTCTTTCGCTTTTTTTGACAATTACACATGTATAAGAACTGTATGAAAATACTTTTGTCCAATTTTATTATCATAATTTTTTTAATTTTTTTACTTGTGCATATTGCATATGTTTTGTCCATTTGCAATATGATTTCATAGGAAGTCAGAAGTCAAAAGTCAAAAATTATAAAATTTCATAAAAAACTTCACACACCCCTAAAAAAGTGCTTTCTGGACCGTTTTTCGAAAAATTTTCGAATTTTGTGTCAGTTACACAAGTATAAGAACTGTATCAACATACTTTAGTCATATTTTATTATCATAATGTTTTTTTTTTTTTTTGCTTGTGCATAAGGCATATGTTTTGTGGGGACCAAATGTCATAAGAAATTTGACATGCTCAAAAATCCTTCAGAAATGCAAAATTGACTGGCCTGATGAACTCGGGATGGCCGGGCAGTGATTGTTGTTCCTTTCAATCACTCGTGGTGTTGATTTCATCATGTCCATTTGTTTATGTTTTCTCACTTTTGCAAAGTCACTGTGCATTTGCCATATGGTTAACTGGGCAGTCACCATCACCAATTTGTCATGCCATAAAAATCATGCAGGAATGCCAAATTGACTGGCCCGATGAACTCGGGATGGCTGGGCAGTGATTCTGGAACCTCTCCATCGCTCGTTTGGCTTGATTTCAGAATGTCGCTTTTGGTGATGGTACCTCACCGCTTAAACATATTGCTAATGGACAAGAGTCACCTGCAAGTCACCGTCCATCAGTCAATTTGATATCATTCAAAGCTAACTATTGGAGGCACTGTCAGTCTCTACGCACCCCAATGATACGTCCCTCCATCCATGTTGTGTATCTGTGTGATTTAGTTTTCCTTTGAATTTTTATGGGAAAAATGACTGATTTACAGTTCATGGGGGTTGCCTAATCATATATATGAAGTTTTGGAAAGATCTGATTTTTTTAACCCCTCCAAACAGCCCCTGAGACACCAATTATGGCACTTCCGGTTGGCACAGGAAGCTGTAACTCAACATACATCCTCATTGGGGTATTCCATTAGAGAATCCTGAGTTTTAAGTCTTTACCATGAAAACTGACTGATTTACACAGGGTTCAATGCACTATGTCCATCAAATTGCAGGCAGTGTATGGGTATACACTTTTAGGGCGATTTGAACCACTTCCGGTTGGTCCAGGAAGCTTAGAATCGACACAGGTAGACCTTATAGTGGTCTGATGGACTGGTACCAAAGACAGGTTCATACAACATTCATACCATATAGACTCCAGGTTGTATTTAGTGGAGCAGCCAATATATTCCTATGGGGAGAGAAGTCAATGAACACTGTTTTTATGTAAACACCTTCTTTTGACTGTGAAGGGTTAATGTCACACGGTCAAGGATAGGCTTGGACAGATCAGGAGGACCTTAGGAACAGTCCTGTGGTTGAATTGTCTTTCTAAACCTAACGGTTCCGCCGCTGTCACCCAAAATCAAATGACGTACTGGTGAAGGCTTCATATTGGGCCTATTTTTCTCATGGTCGCCGCGCTCAGACCGAGCGAGCTACGGTCAAGCGGGGCGCCTCGTTGGACTCGGCACAGTCTGGACTCTATGGTGATGCCATTGTTTGTGTTGATTTCAGAATGTCCATTTGGTCATGTTTTCTCACTTTTGCAAAGTCACTGTGCATTTGCCATATGGTTAACTGGGCAGTCACCATCACCAATTTGTCATGCCATAAAAATCATGCAGGAATGCCAAATTGACTGGCCCGATGACCTCAGGATGGCTGGGCAGTGATACTGGTACCTCTCCATCGCTCGTTTGGGTTGATTTCAGAATGTCGCTTTTGGTGATGGTACCTCACTGTTAAAACATATTGCAAATGTTCCTTACTTTTGCAAAGTCACTGAAAATTTTTGCAGGAATGCCAAATTGACTGGCCCGATGAAGTCGGGATGGCTTGGCAGTGATTCTGGTACCTCTCCATCGCTCGTTTGGGTTGATTCCAGAATGTCCATTTGGTGATTTTTCTCACTCTTTCAAAGTCACTGTGCATTTGCCATATGGTTAACTGGGCAGTCACCATCACCAATTTGTCATGCTATAAAAATCATGCAGGAATGCCAAATTGACTGGCCCGATGACCTCGGGATGGCTGGGCAGTGATACTGGTACCTCTCCATGGCTCGTTTGGGTTGATTTCAGAATGTCGCTTTTGGTGATGGTACCTCACTGTTAAAACATATTGCAAATGTTCCTTACTTTTGCAAAGTCACTGAAAATTTTTGCAGGAATGCCAAATTGACTGGCCCGATGACCTCGGGATGGCTGGGCAGTGATACTGGTACCTCTCCATGGCTCGTTTGGGTTGATTTCAGAATGTCGCTTTTGGTGATGGTACCTCACTGTTAAAACATATTGCAAATGTTCCTTACTTTTGCAAAGTCACTGAAAATTTGTGCAGGAATGCCAAATTGACTGGCCCGATGAAGTCGGGATGGCTTGGCAGTGATTCTGGTACCTCTCCATCGCTCGTTAGGGTTGATTCCAGAATGTCCATTTGGTGATTTTTCTCACTCTTTCAAAGTCACTGTGCATTTGCCATATGGTTAACTGGGCAGTCACCATCACCAATTTGTCATGCTATAAAAATCATGCAGGAATGCCAAATTGACTGGCCCGATGACCTCGGGATGGCTGGGCAGTGATACTGGTACCTCTCCATGGCTCGTTTGGGTTGATTTCAGAATGTCGCTTTTGGTGATGGTACCTCACTGTTAAAACATATTGCAAATGTTCCTTACTTTTGCAAAGTCACTGAAAATTTTTGCAGGAATGCCAAATTGACTGGCCCGATGACCTCGGGATGGCTGGGCAGTGATACTGGTACCTCTCCATGGCTCGTTTGGGTTGATTTCAGAATGTCGCTTTTGGTGATGGTACCTCACTGTTAAAACATATTGCAAATGTTCCTTACTTTTGCAAAGTCACTGAAAATTTGTGCAGGAATGCCAAATTGACTGGCCCGATGAACTCGGGATGGCTTGGCAGTGATTCTGGTACCTCTCCATCACTCGTTAGGGTCGATTCCAGAATGTCCATTTGGTGATTTTTCTCACTCTTTCAAAGTCACTGTGCATTTGCCATATGGTTAACTGGGCAGTCACCATTACCAATTTGTCATGCTGTAAAAATCACGCAGGAATGCCAAATTGACTGGCCCGATGACCTCGGGATGTCTGGGCAGTGATACTGGTACCTCTCCATGGCTCTTTTGGGTTGATTTCAGAATGTCGCTTTTGGTGATGGTACCTCACCGCTTAAACATATTGCTAATGGACAAGAGTCACCTGCAAGTCACTGTCCATCAGTCAATTTGATATCATTCAAAGCTAACTATTGGAGGCACTGTCAGTCTCTACGCACCCCAATGATACGTCCCTCCATCCATGTTGTGTATCTGTGTGATTTAGTTTTCCTTTGAATTTTTATGGGAAAAATGACTGATTTACAGTTCATGGGGGTTGCCTAATCATATATATGAAGTTTTGGAAAGATCTGATTTTTTTAACCCCTCCAAACAGCCCATGAGACACCAATTATGGCACTTCCGGTTGGCACAGGAAGCTGTAACTCAACATACATCCTCATTGGGGTATTCCATTAGAGAATCCTGAGTTTTAAGTCTTTACCATGAAAACTGACTGATTTACACAGGGTTCAATGCACTATGTCCATCAAATTGCAGGCAGTGTATGGGTATACACTTTTAGGGCGATTTGAACCACTTCCGGTTGGTCCAGGAAGCTTAGAATCGACACAGGTAGACCTTATAGTGGTCTGATGGACTGGTACCAAAGACAGGTTCATACAACATTCATAACCCATATAGACTCCAGGTTGTATTTAGTGGAGCAGCCAATATATTCCTATGGGGAGAGAAGTCAATGAACACTGTTTTTATGTAAACACCTTCTTTTGACTGTGAAGGGTTAATGTCACACGGTCAAGGATAGGCTTGGACAGATCAGGAGGACCTTAGGAACAGTCCTGTGGTTGAATTGTCTTTCTAAACCTAACGGTTCCGCCGCTGTCACCCAAAATCAAATGACGTACTGGTGAAGGCTTCATATTGGGCCTATTTTTCTCATGGTCGCCGCGCTCAGACCGAGCGAGCTACGGTCAAGCGGGGCACCTCGTTGGACTCGGCACAGTCTGGACACTATGGTGATGCCATTGTTTGTGTTGATTTCAGAATGTCCATTTGGTCATGTTTTCTCACTTTTGCAAAGTCACTGTGCATTTGCCATATGGTTAACTGGGCAGTCACCATCACCAATTTGTCATGCCATAAAAATCATGCAGGAATGCCAAATTGACTGGCCCGATGACCTCAGGATGGCTGGGCAGTGATACTGGTACCTCTCCATCGCTCGTTTGGGTTGATTTCAGAATGTCGCTTTTGGTGATGGTACCTCACTGTTAAAACATATTGCAAATGTTCCTTACTTTTGCAAAGTCACTGAAAATTTTTGCAGGAATGCCAAATTGACTGGCCCGATGAAGTCGGGATGGCTTGGCAGTGATTCTGGTACCTCTCCATCGCTCGTTAGGGTTGATTCCAGAATGTCCATTTGGTGATTTTTCTCACTCTTTCAAAGTCACTGTGCATTTGCCATATGGTTAACTGGGCAAAGTCACCATCACCAATTTGTCATGCTATAAAAATCATGCAGGAATGCCAAATTGACTGGCCCGATGACCTCGGGATGGCTGGGCAGTGATACTGGTACCTCTCCATGGCTCGTTTGGGTTGATTTCAGAATGTCGCTTTTGGTGATGGTACCTCACTGTTAAAACATATTGCAAATGTTCCTTACTTTTGCAAAGTCACTGAAAATTTTTGCAGGAATGCCAAATTGACTGGCCCGATGACCTCGGGATGGCTGGGCAGTGATACTGGTACCTCTCCATGGCTCGTTTGGGTTGATTTCAGAATGTCGCTTTTGGTGATGGTACCTCACTGTTAAAACATATTGCAAATGTTCCTTACTTTTGCAAAGTCACTGAAAATTTGTGCAGGAATGCCAAATTGACTGGCCCGATGAAGTCGGGATGGCTTGGCAGTGATTCTGGTACCTCTCCATCGCTCGTTAGGGTTGATTCCAGAATGTCCATTTGGTGATTTTTCTCACTCTTTCAAAGTCACTGTGCATTTGCCATATGGTTAACTGGGCAGTCACCATCACCAATTTGTCATGCTATAAAAATCATGCAGGAATGCCAAATTGACTGGCCCGATGACCTCGGGATGGCTGGGCAGTGATACTGGTACCTCTCCATGGCTCGTTTGGGTTGATTTCAGAATGTCGCTTTTGGTGATGGTACCTCACTGTTAAAACATATTGCAAATGTTCCTTACTTTTGCAAAGTCACTGAAAATTTTTGCAGGAATGCCAAATTGACTGGCCCGATGACCTCGGGATGGCTGGGCAGTGATACTGGTACCTCTCCATGGCTCGTTTGGGTTGATTTCAGAATGTCGCTTTTGGTGATGGTACCTCACTGTTAAAACATATTGCAAATGTTCCTTACTTTTGCAAAGTCACTGAAAATTTGTGCAGGAATGCCAAATTGACTGGCCCGATGAACTCGGGATGGCTTGGCAGTGATTCTGGTACCTCTCCATCACTCGTTAGGGTCGATTCCAGAATGTCCATTTGGTGATTTTTCTCACTCTTTCAAAGTCACTGTGCATTTGCCATATGGTGTAACTGGGCAGTCACCATTACCAATTTGTCATGCTGTAAAAATCACGCAGGAATGCCAAATTGACTGGCCCGATGACCTCGGGATGTCTGGGCAGTGATACTGGTACCTCTCCATGGCTCTTTTGGGTTGATTTCAGAATGTCGCTTTTGGTGATGGTACCTCACCGCTTAAACATATTGCTAATGGACAAGAGTCACCTGCAAGTCACTGTCCATCAGTCAATTTGATATCATTCAAAGCTAACTATTGGAGGCACTGTCAGTCTCTACGCACCCCAATGATACGTCCCTCCATCCATGTTGTGTATCTGTGTGATTTAGTTTTCCTTTGAATTTTTATGGGAAAAATGACTGATTTACAGTTCATGGGGGTTGCCTAATCATATATATGAAGTTTTGGAAAGATCTGATTTTTTTAACCCCTCCAAACAGCCCATGAGACACCAATTATGGCACTTCCGGTTGGCACAGGAAGCTGTAACTCAACATACATCCTCATTGGGCTATTCCATTAGAGAATCCTGAGTTTTAAGTCTTTACCATGAAAACTGACTGATTTACACAGGGTTCAATGCACTATGTCCATCAAATTGCAGGCAGTGTATGGGTATACACTTTTAGGGCGATTTGAACCACTTCCGGTTGGTCCAGGAAGCTTAGAATCGACACAGGTAGACCTTATAGTGGTCTGATGGACTGGTACCAAAGACAGGTTCATACAACATTCATAACCCATATAGACTCCAGGTTGTATTTAGTGGAGCAGCCAATATATTCCTATGGGGAGAGAAGTCAATGAACACTGTTTTTATGTAAACACCTTCTTTTGACTGTGAAGGGTTAATGTCACACGGTCAAGGATAGGCTTGGACAGATCAGGAGGACCTTAGGAACAGTCCTGTGGTTGAATTGTCTTTCTAAACCTAACGGTTCCGCCGCTGTCACCCAAAATCAAATGACGTACTGGTGAAGGCTTCATATTGGGCCTATTTTTCTCATGGTCGCCGCGCTCAGACCGAGCGAGCTACGGTCAAGCGGGGCACCTCGTTGGACTCGGCACAGTCTGGACACTATGGTCATGCCATTGTTTGTGTTGATTTCAGAATGTCCATTTGGTCATGTTTTCTCACTTTTGCAAAGTCACTGTGCATTTGCCATATGGTTAACTGGGCAGTCACCATCACCAATTTGTCATGCCATAAAAATCATGTAGGAATGCCAAATTGACTGGCCCGATGACATAGGGATGGCTGGGCAGTGATTCTGGTACCTCTCCATCGCTCGTTTGGGTTGATTTCAGAATGTCGCTTTTGGTGATGGTACCTCACTGTTAAAACATATTGCAAATGTTCCTTACTTTTGCAAAGTCACTAAAAATTCTTGCAGGAATGCCAAATTGACTGGCCCGATGACCTCGGGATGGCTGGGCAGTGATACTGGTACCTCTCCATGGCTCGTTTGGGTTGATTTCAGAATGTCCATTTGGTGATTTTTCTCACTCTTTCAAAGTCACTGTGCATTTGCCATATGGTTAACTGGGCAGTCACCATCACCAATTTGTCATGCCATAAAAATCATGCAGGAATGCCAAATTGACTGGCCCGATGACCTCGGGATGGCTGGGCAGTGATACTGGTACCTCTCCATCGCTCGTTTGGGTTGATTTCAGAATGTCGCTTTTGGTGATGGTACCTCACTGTTAAAACATATTGCAAATGTTACTTACTTTTGCAAAGTCACTGAAAATTTGTGCAGGAATGCCAAATTGACTGGCCCGATGACCTCGGGATGGCTGGGCAGTGATTCTGGTACCTCTCCATCGCTCGTTAGGGTTGATTCCAGAATGTCCATTTGGTGATTTTTTAAAACTCACTTTTTGCAAAGTCACTGTGCATTTGCCATATGGTTAACTGGGCATTCACCATCACCAATTTGTCATGCCATAAAAATCATGCAGGAATGCCAAATTGACTGGCCCGATGACTCGGGATGGCTGGGCAGTGATTCTGGTACCTCTCCATCGCTCGTTTGGGTTGATTTCAGAATGTCGCTTTTGGTGATGGTACCTCACTGTTAAAACATATTGCAAATGTTCCTTACTTTTGCAAAGTCACTGAAAATTTGTGCAGGAATGCCAAATTGACTGGCCCGATGAACTCGGGATGGCTTGGCAGTGATTCTGGTACCTCTCCATCGCTCGTTAGGGTTGATTCCAGAATGTCCATTTGGTGATTTTTCTCACTTTTCAAAGTCACTGTGCATTTGCCATATGGTTAACTGGGCAGTCACCATTACCAATTTGTCATGCTATAAAAATCATGCAGGAATGCCAAATTGACTGGCCCGATGACCTCGGGATGGCTGGGCAGTGATACTGGTACCTCTCCATCGCTCGTTTGGGTTGATTTCAGAATGTCGCTTTTGGTGATGGTACCTCACCGCTTAAACATATTGCTAATGGACAAGAGTCACCTGCAAGTCACTGTCCATCAGTCAATTTGATATCATTCAAAGCTAACTATTGGAGGCACTGTCAGTCTCTACGCACCCCAATGATACGTCCCTCCATCCATGTTGTGTATCTGTGTGATTTAGTTTTCCTTTGAATTTTTATGGGAAAAATGACTGATTTACAGTTCATGGGGGTTGCCTAATCATATATATGAAGTTTTGGAAAGATCTGATATTTTTAACCCCTCCAAACAGCCCATGAGAGACCAATTATGGCACTTCCGGTTGGCACAGGAAGCTGTAACTCAACATACATCCTCATTGGGCTATTCCATTAGAGAATCCTGAGTTTTAAGTCTTTACCATGAAAACTGACTGATTTACACAGGGTTCAATGCACTATGTCCATCAAATTGCAGGCAGTGTATGGGTATACACTTTTAGGGCGATTTGGACCACTTCCGGTTGGTCCAGGAAGCTTAGAATCGACACAGGTAGACCTTATAGTGGTCTGATGGACTGGTACCAAAGACAGGTTCATACAACATTCATAACCCATATAGACTCCAGGTTGTATTTAGTGGAGCAGCCAATATATTCCTATGGGGAGAGAAGTCAATGAACACTGTTTTTATGTAAACACCTTCTTTTGACTGTGAAGGGTTAATGTCACACGGTCAAGGATAGGCTTGGACAGATCAGGAGGACCTTAGGAACAGTCCTGTGGTTGAATTGTCTTTCTAAACCTAACGGTTCCGCCGCTGTCACCCAAAATCAAATGACGTACTGGTGAAGGCTTCATATTGGGCCTATTTTTCTCATGGTCGCCGCGCTCAGACCGAGCGAGCTACGGTCAAGCGGGGCACCTCGTTGGACTCGGCACAGTCTGGACACTATGGTCATGCCATTGTTTGTGTTGATTTCAGAATGTCCATTTGGTCATGTTTTCTCACTTTTGCAAAGTCACTGTGCATTTGCCATATGGTTAACTGGGCAGTCACCATCACCAATTTGTCATGCCATAAAAATCATGCAGGAATGCCAAATTGACTGGCCCGATGACATAGGGATGGCTGGGCAGTTATTCTGGTACCTCTCCATCGCTCGTTTGGGTTGATTTCAGAATGTCGCTTTTGGTGATGGTACCTCACTGTTAAAACATATTGCAAATGTTCCTTACTTTTGCAAAGTCACTGAAAATTTTTGCAGGAATGCCAAATTGACTGGCCCGATGACCTCGGGATGGCTGGGCAGTGATACTGGTACCTCTCCATGGCTCGTTTGGGTTGATTTCAGAATGTCGCTTTTGGTGATGGTACCTCACTGTTAAAACATATTGCAAATGTTCCTTACTTTTGCAAAGTCACTGAAAATTTGTGCAGGAATGCCAAATTGACTGGCCCGATGAACTCGGGATGGCTTGGCAGTGATTCTGGTACCTCTCCATCACTCGTTAGGGTTGATTTCAGAATGTCCATTTGGTCATGTTTTCTCACTTTTGCAAAGTCACTGTGCATTTGCCATATGGTTAACTGGGCAGTCACCATCACCAATTTGTCATGCCATAAAAATCATGCAGGAATGCCAAATTGACTGGCCCGATGACATAGGGATGTCTGGGCAGTGATACTGGTACCTCTCCATCGCTCGTTTGGGCTGATTTCAGAATGTCGCTTTTGGTGATGGTACCTCACCGCTTAAACATATTGCAAATGTTCCTTACTTTTGCAAAGTCACTAAAAATTCTTGCAGGAATGCCAAATTGACTGGCCCGATGACCTCAGGATGGCTGGGCAGTGATTTTGGTACCTCTCCATCGCTCGTTTGGGTTGATTTCAGAATGTCGCTTTTGGTGATGGTACCTCACTGTTAAAACATATTGCAAATGTTCCTTACTTTTGCAAAGTCACTGAAAATTTTTGCAGGAATGCCAAATTGACTGGCCCGATGACCTCGGGATGGCTGGGCAGTTATTCTGGTACCTCTCCATGGCTCGTTTGGGTTGATTTCAGAATGTCGCTTTTGGTGATGGTACCTCACTGTTAAAACATATTGCAAATGTTCCTTACTTTTGCAAAGTCACTGAAAATTTGTGCAGGAATGCCAAATTGACTGGCCCGATGAAGTCGGGATGGCTTGGCAGTGATTCTGGTACCTCTCCATCGCTCGTTAGGGTTGATTTCAGAATGTCCATTTGGTGATTTTTCTCACTCTTTCAAAGTCACTGTGCATTTGCCATATGGTTAACTGGGCAGTCACCATTACCAATTTGTCATGCCATAAAAATCATGCAGGAATGCCAAATTGACTGGCCCGATGACATAGGGATGTCTGGGCAGTGATACTGGTACCTCTCCATCGCTCGTTTGGGTTGATTTCAGAATGTCGCTTTTGGTGATGGTACCTCACCGCTTAAACATATTGCTAATGGACAAGAGTCACCTGCAAGTCACCGTCCATCAGTCAATTTGATATCATTCTGACACCAAACTGATACAAACTGACACCAAACCCACTTTTCCCAACTCATTTAGGAGCCAAGTATAACATACTTCAGAGCTGGCCCAAAATTCACAAGGCCTTCGGTACAAAACATTAAAAAACCATAAAACACATAGTTACTTTCTAGCTGTGGGGCCAGTTCGGACATTATGTGTAGTCCTATGTGAGGCGACCCCGAATCCCGAGTTTCGGCCCGATAGGTCATTTGGTGTCCGAGTAAAAGCCTAATTGGTGCTGAAAATCCACTTTTTTCAATGCCTTGCTACGGGGTCCTTGAATGAGCTATCGGACCGAGATGTTGGGTTCTGTCTCTATGGGCCGAGACGGTCACAATGCACCTAGTCTTGTGTCTCTGGGACATTTCTAAATGTCGCCATTTTCGTAATGGTCAAAATGAATTGAAGTCATTGCAAATGTTCGACGCTGTTTCTCGGTCCGAGAACATTCTAGAGCGCCGTAACTCACCACGCACTATCTACCTGAGGTCTAGAACAGGATTCTAAAGTTTCGGAACTCTAGGTCTGACGGTTCTTTTTTAGCTCGAACAAAGCTAACTATTGGAGGCACTGTCAGTCTCTACACACCCCAATACGTCCCTCCATCCAAGTTGTGTATCTGTGTGATTTATTTTTCCTTTGAATTTTTATGGGAAAAATGACTGATTTACAGTTCATGGGGGTTGTCTAATCACACATATGAAGTTTTGGACAGATCTGATTTTTTTAACCCTTCCAAACAGCCCCTGAGACACCAATTATGGCACTTCCGGTTGGCACAGGAAGCTATAAATACACACATGTCTTGACTGACATAGAAACCTAGGGAATCCTGAGTTTTAAGTCTTTAAGTTGAGAATTGACTGATCTACACAGGGTTGAATAATGCAGAGGCCTCGGCACCTTTCGAGGTGATGTACATCCAAATACCTTTTGGGTCAATTTAACCACTTCCGGTTGCTCCAGGAAGCTTAGAATCGACACAGGTAGACCTCATAGTGGTCTGATGGAATGTCATAGAAGACAGGTTCATACAGCATTCATAACCCATAAAGACCCCAGGTTGTATTTAGGGGAGCAGGCAATGTATTCCTATGGGGAGAGAAGTCAATGCACACTGTTTTTATGTAAACACCTTCTTTTAACTGTGAAAGGTTAATGCCACACAGTCAAGGTTAGGCTTGCACAGATCGGGAGGACCTTAGGAACAGTCCTGTGTTTGAATTGTCCTTCTAAACCTAACGGTTCCGCCGCTGTCACCCAAAATCCAATGACATTGTGGTGCAGGCATCATTGTGGGCCTATTTTTCTCATGGTCGCTGCGCTCAGACCGAGCGAGCTACGGTCAAGAGGGGCACCTCGTTGGACTCGGCACGGCCTTGGGATTATGTTTATGCCATTGCCTGCTCTCTGTGTCTTTAAACACCACGCTTTGTCACTCCATCCTTGCTGTGTGTGTGTGTGAGAGCTTTTCTTTGACATCTGTTGGGAAAAATGACTGATTTACAGTTCATGGGGGTTGTCTAATCACACATATGAAGTTTTGGACAGATCTGATGATTTTTTTAACCCTTCCAAACAGCCCCTGAGTCACCAATTATGGCACTTCCGGTTGGCACAGGAAGCTATAAATACACACATGTCTTGACTGACATAGAAACCTAGGGAATCCTGAGTTTTAAGTCTTTAAGTTGAGAATTGACTGATCTACACAGGGTTGAATAATGCAGAGGCCTCGGCACCTTTCGAGGTGATGTACATCCAAATACCTTTTGGGTCAATCTAACCACTTCCGGTTGCTCCAGGAAGCTTAGAATCGACACAGGTAGACCTCATAGTGGTCTGATGGAATGTCATAGAAGACAGGTTCATACAGCATTCATAACCCATATAGACTCCAGGTTGTATTTAGGGGAGCAGGCAATGTATTCCTATGGGGAGAGAAGTCAATGCACACTGTTTTTTTGTAAACACCTTCTTTTAACTGTGAAAGGTTAATGCCACACAGTCAAGGTTAGGCTTGCACAGATCGGGAGGACCTTAGGAACAGTCCTGTGTTTGAATTGTCCTTCTAAACCTAACGGTTCCGCCGCTGTCACCCAAAATCCAATGACATTGTGGTGCAGGCATCATTGTGGGCCTATTTTTCTCATGGTCGCTGCGCTCAGACCGAGCGAGCTACGGTCAAGAGGGGCACCTCGTTGGACTCGGCACGGCCTTGGGATTATGTTTATGCCATTGCCTGCTCTCTGTGTCTTTAAACACCACGCTTTGTCACTCCATCCTTGCTGTGTGTGTGTGTGAGAGCTTTTCTTTGACATCTGTTGGGAAAAATGACTGATTTACAGTTCATGGGGGTTGTCTAATCACACAGATGAAGTTTTGGAAAGATCTGATATTTTTAACCCCTCCAAACAGCCCATGAGACACCAATTATGGCACTTCCGGTTGGCACAGGAAGCTGTAACTCAACATACATCCTCATTGGGCTATTCCATTAGAGAATCCTGAGTTTTAAGTCTTTACCATGAAAACTGACTGATTTACACAGGGTTCAATGCACTATGTCCATCAAATTGCAGGCAGTGTATGGGTATACACTTTTAGGGCGATTTGAACCACTTCCGGTTGGTCCAGGAAGCTTAGAATCGACACAGGTAGACCTTATAGTGGTCTGATGGACTGGTACCAAAGACAGGTTCATACAACATTCATAACCCATATAGACTCCAGGTTGTATTTAGTGGAGCAGCCAATATATTCCTATGGGGAGAGAAGTCAATGAACACTGTTTTTATGTAAACACCTTCTTTTGACTGTGAAGGGTTAATGTCACACGGTCAAGGATAGGCTTGGACAGATCAGGAGGACCTTAGGAACAGTCCTGTGGTTGAATTGTCTTTCTAAACCTAACGGTTCCGCCGCTGTCACCCAAAATCAAATGACGTACTGGTGAAGGCTTCATATTGGGCCTATTTTTCTCATGGTCGCCGCGCTCAGACCGAGCGAGCTACGGTCAAGCGGGGCACCTCGTTGGACTCGGCATAGTCTGGACACTATGGTGATGCCATTGTTTGTGTTGATTTCAGAATGTCCATTTGGTCATGTTTTCTCACTTTTGCAAAGTCACTGTGCATTTGCCATATGGTTAACTGGGCAGTCACCATCACCAATTTGTCATGCCATAAAAATCATGCAGGAATGCCAAATTGACTGGCCCGATGACATAGGGATGTCTGGGCAGTGATACTGGTACCTCTCCATGGCTCGTTTGGGTTGATTTCAGAATGTCGCTTTTGGTGATGGTACCTCACTGTTAAAACATATTGCAAATGTTCCTTACTTTTGCAAAGTCACTGAAAATTTTTGCAGGAATGCCAAATTGACTGGCCCGATGACCTCGGGATGGCTGGGCAGTGATACTGGTACCTCTCCATGGCTCGTTTGGGTTGATTTCAGAATGTCGCTTTTGGTGATGGTACCTCACTGTTAAAACATATTGCAAATGTTCCTTACTTTTGCAAAGTCACTGAAAATTTGTGCAGGAATGCCAAATTGACTGGCCCGATGAACTCGGGATGGCTTGGCAGTGATTCTGGTACCTCTCCATCACTTGTTAGGGTTGATTTCAGAATGTCCATTTGGTCATGTTTTCTCACTTTTGCAAAGTCACTGTGCATTTGCCATATGGTTAACTGGGCAGACACCATCACCAATTTGTCATGCCATAAAAATCATGCAGGAATGCCAAATTGACTGGCCCGATGACATAGGGATGGCTGGGCAGTGATTTTGGTACCTCTCCATCGCTCGTTTGGGTTGATTTCAGAATGTCGCTTTTGGTGATGGTACCTCACTGTTAAAACATATTGCAAATGTTCCTTACTTTTGCAAAGTCACTGAAAATTTGTGCAGGAATGCCAAATTGACTGGCCCGATGAAGTCGGGATGGCTTGGCAGTGATTCTGGTACCTCTCCATCACTCGTTAGGGTTGATTCCAGAATGTCCATTTGGTGATTTTTCTCACTCTTTCAAAGTCACTGTGCATTTGCCATATGGTTAACTGGGCAGTCACCATTACCAATTTGTCATGCCATAAAAATCATGCAGGAATGCCAAATTGACTGGCCCGATGACATAGGGATGTCTGGGCAGTGATACTGGTACCTCTCCATCGCTCGTTTGGGTTGATTTCAGAATGTCGCTTTTGGTGATGGTACCTCACCGCTTAAACATATTGCTAATGGACAAGAGTCACCTGCAAGTCACCGTCCATCAGTCAATTTGATATCATTCTGACACCAAACTGATACAAACTGACACCAAACCCACTTTTCCCAACTCATTTAGGAGCCAAGTATAACATACTTCAGAGCTGGCCCAAAATTCACAAGGCCTTCGGTACAAAACATTAAAAAACCATAAAACACATAGTTACTTTCTAGCTGCGGGGCCAGTTCGGACATTATGTGTAGTCCTATGTGAGGCGACCCCGAATCCCGAGTTTCGGCCCGATAGGTCATTTGGTGTCCGAGTAAAAGCCTAATTGGTGCTGAAAATCCACTTTTTTCAATGCCTTGCTACGGGGTCCTTGAATGAGCTATCGGACCGAGATGTTGGGTTCTGTCTCTATGGGCCGAGACGGTCACAATGCACCTAGTCTTGTGTCTCTGGGACATTTCTAAATGTCGCCATTTTCGTAATGGTCAAAATGAATTGAAGTCATTGCAAATGTTCGACGCTGTTTCTCGGTCCGAGAACCTCCTAGAGCGCCGTAACTCACCACGCACTATCTACCTGAGGTCTAGAACAGGATTCTAAAGTTTCGGAACTCTAGGTCTGACGGTTCTTTTTTAGCTCGAACAAAGCTAACTATTGGAGGCACTGTCAGTCTCTACACACCCCAATACGTCCCTCCATCCAAGTTGTGTATCTGTGTGATTTATTTTTCCTTTGAATTTTTATGGGAAAAATGACTGATTTACAGTTCATGGGGGTTGTCTAATCACACATATGAAGTTTTGGACAGATCTGATTTTTTTAACCCTTCCAAACAGCCCCTGAGACACCAATTATGGCACTTCCGGTTGGCACAGGAAGCTATAAATACACACATGTCTTGACTGACATAGAAACCTAGGGAATCCTGAGTTTTAAGTCTTTAAGTTGAGAATTGACTGATCTACACAGGGTTGAATAATGCAGAGGCCTCGGCACCTTTCGAGGTGATGTACATCCAAATACCTTTTGGGTCAATCTAACCACTTCCGGTTGCTCCAGGAAGCTTAGAATCGACACAGGTAGACCTCATAGTGGTCTGATGGAATGTCATAGAAGACAGGTTCATACAGCATTCATAACCCATAAAGACCCCAGGTTGTATTTAGGGGAGCAGGCAATGTATTCCTATGGGGAGAGAAGTCAATGCACACTGTTTTTTTGTAAACACCTTCTTTTAACTGTGAAAGGTTAATGCCACACAGTCAAGGTTAGGCTTGCACAGATCGGGAGGACCTTAGGAACAGTCCTGTGTTTGAATTGTCCTTCTAAACCTAACGGTTCCGCCGCTGTCACCCAAAATCCAATGACATTGTGGTGCAGGCATCATTGTGGGCCTATTTTTCTCATGGTCGCTGCGCTCAGACCGAGCGAGCTACGGTCAAGAGGGGCACCTCGTTGGACTCGGCACGGCCTTGGGATTATGTTTATGCCATTGCCTGCTCTCTGTGTCTTTAAACACCACGCTTTGTCACTCCATCCTTGCTGTGTGTGTGTGTGAGAGCTTTTCTTTGACATCTGTTGGGAAAAATGACTGATTTACAGTTCATGGGGGTTGTCTAATCACACATATGAAGTTTTGGACAGATCTGATTTTTTTAACCCTTCCAAACAGCCCCTGAGTCACCAATTATGGCACTTCCGGTTGGCACAGGAAGCTATAAATACACACATGTCTTGACTGACATAGAAACCTAGGGAATCCTGAGTTTTAAGTCTTTAAGTTGAGAATTGACTGATCTACACAGGGTTGAATAATGCAGAGGCCTCGGCACCTTTCGAGGTGATGTACATCCAAATACCTTTTTGGTCAATTTAACCACTTCCGGTTGCTCCAGGAAGCTTAGAATCGACACAGGTAGACCTCATAGTGGTCTGATGGAATGTCATAGAAGACAGGTTCATACAGCATTCATAACCCATAAAGACCCCAGGTTGTATTTAGGGGAGCAGGCAATGTATTCCTATGGGGAGAGAAGTCAATGCACACTGTTTTTTTGTAAACACCTTCTTTTAACTGTGAAAGGTTAATGCCACACAGTCAAGGTTAGGCTTGCACAGATCGGGAGGACCTTAGGAACAGTCCTGTGTTTGAATTGTCCTTCTAAACCTAACGGTTCCGCCGCTGTCACCCAAAATCAAATGACATTGTGGTGCAGGCTTCATTGTGGGCCTATTTTTCTCATGGTCGCTGCGCTCAGACCGAGTGAGCTACGGTCAAGCGGGGCACCTCGTTGGACTCGGCCCTGCCTTGGGATTATGTTTATGCCATTGCCTGCTCTCTGTGTCTTTAAACACCACGCTTTGTCACTCCATCCTTGCTGTGTGTGTGTGTGTGAGAGCTTTTCTTTGACATCTGTTGGGAAAAATGACTGATTTACAGTTCATGGGGGTTGTCTAATCACACATATGAAGTTTTGGACAGATCTGATTTTTTTAACCCTTCCAAACAGCCCCTGAGACACCAATTATGGCACTTCCGGTTGGCACAGGAAGCTATAAATAAACTCATATCCTCATTGGGGTATGCCTTTACAGAATCCTGAGTTTTAAGTCTTTACGTTAAGAACTGAGTTATTTACGGAGGGTTTAGTGAGTGTGTGTTATTTCAGAAAATCATAGAAAATCACAGAAATGTCGCAGAGCTCCGCAGCACATTTTAAAAATACTCGTATGAACACCCTGCAACTGGATCTGTAACCGTTGAAAAAAAAAAACACCTATATCTGAACATCACGATCTGGTCACCGTACGATTTCTCGTAAATGACGATAGATAAATGGCCGATTTTTTTTATTGACACCGGAGGCTCCTTGACTTTGACGTGAAGTGAAAAAATCTTTTCTCTATTTTCATTTTGGACCTTTAATCCCAGAAATATGGCCATAACTCAAAAACCGTTGAGGCCTAGACGCCATCTTGTTCGGGGCCATCTTCCCATAATGCCAAACCTACGCTCACCAAGTTTCGGCTTCGAAATATTTTCGGTTTCCGAGATATGGCACGTCGTGATTCGTGATGTTTTGTCCAATAGCAATATGATTGCTTATGCCCTCTTGTGGGATATTCCGGCATTGCGCAAAAATGGGCTAAAATTTGTTTATTTTATTAAACGAAAACCGAATGTCCGACAAAGTTCATTTGATGACTTCCCGGTAGGTCTGGCCCTACCGCTCGGCCCGACGCCGTCCCCGAATTTCTAAAATGTTTTCGGACGTCTAGTAAGGGACCGTACATTTCCAATAGGGACTTTCTCACTAACCATACGGTGATTGTCGAAATGTTCCCTTAAGGTATGTAAGGGCTGTGAGGGGAGCTGCCACCTGACCGAAATTACGGATGAAACGACGATAGAACTATATACTATACTATATTACTCCAGTGCTAGCCTCCCTACACTGGCTTCCTGTCAAAGCAAGGGCTGATTTCAAGGTTTTACTGCTAACCTACAAAGCATTGCATGGGCTTGCTCCTACCTATCTCTCTGATTTGGTCCTGCCGTACATACCTACACGTACGCTACGGTCACAAGACGCAGGCCTCCTAATTGTCCCTAGAATTTCTAAGCAAACAGCTGGAGGCAGGGCTTTCTCCTATAGAGCTCCATTTTTATGGAACGGTCTGCCTACCCATGTCAGAGACGCAAACTCGGTCTCAACCTTTAAGTCTTTACTGAAGACTCATCTCTTCAGTGGGTCATATGATTGAGTGTAGTCTGGCCCAGGAGTGGGAAGGTGAACGGAAAGGCTCTGGAGCAACGAACCACCCTTGCTGTCTCTGCCTGGCCGGTTCCCCTCTTTCCACTGGGATTCTCTGCCTCTAACCCTATTACAGGGGCTGAGTCACTGGCTTGCTGGGGCTCTCTCATGCCGTCCCTGAGGGGGTGCGTCACCTGAGTGGGTTGATTCACTGATGTGGTCATCCTGTCTGGGTTGGCGCCCCCCTTGGGTTGTGCCGTGGCGGAGATCTTTGCGGGCTATACTCAGCTTTGTCTCAGGATGGTAAGTTGGTGGTTGAAGATATCCCTCCAGTGGTGTGGGGGCTGTGCTTTGGCATAGTGGGTGGGGTTATATCCTTCCTGTTTGGCCCTGTCCGGGGGTGTCCTCGGGTGGGGCCACAGTGTCTCCTGACCCCTCCTGTCTCAGCCTTCAGTATTTATGCTGCAGTAGTTTATGTGTCGGGGGCTGGGGTCAGTTTGTTATATCTGGAGTACTTCTCCTGTCCAATTCGGTGTCCTGTGTGAATCTAAGTGTGCGTTCTCTAATTCTCTCCTTCTCTCTCTCGGAGGACCTGAGCCCTAGGACCATGCCCCAGGACTACCTGACATGATGACTCCTTGCTGTCCCCAGTCCACCTGGCCGTGCTGCTGCTCCAGTTTCAACTGAACCGCGGCCCTAGGACCATGCCCCAGGACTACTTGACATGATGACTCCTTGCTGTCCCCAGTCCACCTGGCCGTGCTGCTGCTCCAGTTTCAACTGTTCTGCCTTATTATTATTCGACCATGCTGGTCATTTATGAACATTTGAACATCTTGGCCATGTTCTGTTATAATCTCTACCCGGCACAGCCAGAAGAGGACTGGCCACCCCACATAGCCTGGTTCCTCTCTAGGTTTCTTCCTAGGTTTTGGCTTTTCTAGGGAGTTTTTCCTAGCCACCGTGCTTCTACACCTGCATTGCTTGCTGTTTGGGGTTTTAGGCTGGGTTTCTGTACAGCACTTTGAGATATCAGCTGATGTACGAAGGGCTATATAAATAAATTTGATTTGATTTGATTTGATTTAGAAATTAGCGAAGCCCAGAAAGCGCTGCAGCTCGACGCGTGACTTAGGAACGGGCCAATCAATGACAGCCTGGACCTTAGCGGGATCCATCTTAATGCCCTCAGCGGAAATAACGGAACCGAGAAAAGGGACAGAGGCGGCATGAAAAGTGCACTTCTCAGCCTTCACATAAAGACAGTTCTCCAAAAGGCGCTGGAGGACGCGTCGCACGTGCTGAACATGAATCGAGAGAGACGGTGAAAAAATCAGGATATCGTCCATGTAAACGAAAACAAAAATGTTCAGCATGTCTCTCAGGACGTCGTTAACTAGTGCCTGAAAGACAGCTGGAGCGTTAACGAGGCCGAAAGGAAGAACCCGGTATTCAAAGTGCCCTAACGGAGTGTTAAACGCCGTCTTCCACTCGTCCCCCTCCCTGATGCGCACGAGATGGTAGGCGTTACGAAGGTCCAATTTGGTGAAAAACCTGGCTCCCTGCAGGATCTCGAAGGCTGAAGACATAAGAGGAAGCGGATAACGATTCTTAACTGTTATGTCATTCAGCCCTCGATAATCCACGCATGGGCGCAGGGACCCGTCCTTCTTCTGAACAAAAAAACCCCGCTCCGGCGGGAGAGGAGGAGGAGACTATGGTACCGGCGTCGAGCGAAACCGACAAATAATCCTCGAGAGCCTTACGTTCGGGAGCCGACAGAGAGTATAATCTACCCCCGGGGGAGTAGTTCCCGGAAGGAGATCAATACTACAGTCATACGACCGGTGTGGAGGGAGAGAAGTGGCCTTGGAACGACTGAACACCGTGCGCAGATCGTGATACTCCTCCGGCACCCCTGTCAAATCGCCAGGCTCCTCCTGTGAAGAAGAGACAGAGGAAACAGGAGGGATAGCAGACATTAAACAGGTCACATGACAAGAAACATTCCAGGATAGGATAGTATTACTAGACCAATTAATAGAAGGGTTATGGCGCACTAGCCAGGGATGACCCAAAACAACAGGTGTAAAAGGTGAACGAAAAATTAGAAAAGAAATGGTTTCGCTATGATTACCAGAAACAGTGAGGGTTAAAGGCAGCGTCTCACGCTGAATCTTGGGGAGAGAACTACCATCTAAAGCGAACAAGGCCGTGGGCTCCCCTAACTGTCTGAGAGGAATGTCATGTTCCCGAGCCCAGGTCTCTTCCATAAAACAGCCCTCCGCCCCAGAGTCTATCAAGGCACTGCAGGAAGCAGATGAACCGGGCCAGCGGAGATGGACCGGAAAGGTAGTGCGTGATCCAGAAGGAGAGGCCTGAGTAGTTGCGCTCACCAGTAGCCCTCCTCTTACTGATGAGCTCTGGCTTTTACTGGACATGAGGTGACAAAATGACCAGCGGAGCCGCAGTAGAGACAGAGGCGATTGGTGATTCTCCGTTCCTTCTCCTTGGCCGAGATGCGGATACCCCCAGCTGCATAGGCTCAGCATCCGAGCCGGCGGAGGAGGGTGGCAGTGATGCGGCAGGTGGCAGTGATGTGGAGAGGGGGCAACGGAGAACGCGAGCTCCTTTCCACGAGCTCGGCGACGAAGATCAAACCGTCGCTCTATGCGAATAGCGAGAGCTATTAAGGAGTCCAGACTGGAAGGAACCTCCCGGGAGAGGATCTCATCCTTAACCTCGACGAGGAGACCCTCCAGAAAACGAGCGAGCAAAGCCGGCTCGTTCCAGTCACTAGAGGCAGCGAGAGTGCGAAACTCAATAGAATAATCCGTTATGGATCGATTCCCCTGACATAGGGAAGACAGGACCCTGGAAGCCTCCTCCCCAAAAACAGAACGGTCAAAAACCCGTATCATCTCCTCCTTAAAGTCCTGATACTGGTTAATACACTCAGCCCTCGCCTCCCAGATTGCCGTGCCCCACTCACGCGCCCGTCCGGTAAGGAGAGAAATGACGTAGGCGATGCGGGCTGCGCTCCTGGAGTAAGTGTTGGGCTGGAGAGAGAACACCACATCACACTGAGTGAGGAATGAGCGGCACTCAGTGGGCTCCCCAGAGTAACACGGCGGGTTGTTGATCCTGGGCTCCGGAGACTCGGAAACCCTGGAAGTGGGCGGTGGATCGAGGTGGAGTTGGTGAACCTGTCTTGTGAGGTCGGAGACTTGGACGGCCAGGGTCTCAACGGCATGTCGAGCAGCAGACAATTCCTCCTCGTGTCTGCCTAGCATCGCTCCCTGGATCTCGACGGCGGAGTGAAAAGGGTCCGGAGCCGCTGGGTCCATTCTTGGTCTGATTCTTCTGTTATGTACTTGAGTGAAGACCCAAAAGCGGTTTTAACAGAAAACAGAGTTCTTTAATGAAAAACAGGAATGGCATAAATCCTCTTCCAACGTAGTCAATGGAACAAAAAGAACGTTAGTATAATGCAGGATGCACCTGCCAGGCAGACTCCGACAGGATAGGACAAGGTGGAAGCAAACGGGACGACAGCTTGCTTCTGGCATCAAAAACACAAACAAGAATCAGACACTGAAAGTAGCAGGAACAGAGAGAGAAATAGAGACCTAATCAGAGGGGGAAGAGAGAACAGGTGGGAAGGAGTGAATGAGCTAGTTAGGGGAGATGTAGAACAGCTGAAGAATGAGAGACAGAGAAGGTAACCTAAAAAGACCAGTAGAGAGAGACAGAGTGAAGAGAAAGGACAGGAACAGACATAACAAGACATGACAAGTTGTCCCAACTCCCATAGTAATGGAGGAAATTGGATCTGGAAGTTGTCTTTATTCCCATAGTAATGAAGGAGGATGCTTCTGGTAGTTGTCCTGACTCTCATAGAAATGGAGGAGAATGACTCGGGTAGTTGTCCTGATTCCCATAGTAATGAAGGAGGATACATCTGGTAGTGGTCCTGACTCCCGTAGTAATGAAGGAGGTTGAATCTGGTAGTTGTCCCAACTCCCATAGTAATGGAGGACGATGAATCTGGTAGTTGTATTGACTCCCATCGTAATGAAGGAGGATACATCACGTAGTTGTCCTGACTCCCATAGTAATGGAGAATAATTAATCTGGTAGTTGTATTGACTCCCATCGTAATGAAGGAGGATACATCACGTAGTTGTCCTGACTCCCATAGAAATGGAGGATACATCCGGTAGTTGTCTTAACTCCCATAGTAATGGAGAATAATTAATCTGGTAGTTGTCCTGACTCCCATAGTAATGAAGGAGTATAAATCTGGTAGTTGTCCTGACTCCCATAGTAATGAAGGACAATGAATCTGGTAGTTTTCCTGACTACCGTAGTAACGAAGTAGGATAAATCTGGTAGTTTTCCTGACTCCCATAGTAACGAAGTAGGATAAATAAGGTAGTTGTCCTGACTCCCACAGTAATGAAGGACAATGAATCTGGTAGTTTTCCTGACTCCCGTAGTAACGAAGTAGGATAAATCTGGTAGTTGTCCTGACTCCCGTAGTAATGAAGGAGATTAACTCTGGAAGTTGTCCTGACTCCCATAGAAATGAAGGAGGATGAATCTAGAAGTTGTCCTATCTCTCATAGTAATGAAGGAGGATTCATCTTGTAGTTGTCCTTATTCCCATAGTAATGAAGGATGATTCATCTGGTACTTGTCCTGAATCACATGGTAATGGAGGAGGATGAATCTGGTAGTTGTCCTAACTCCCTTAGTAATGAAGGATGATTCATCTGGTACTTGTCCTGAATCACATGGTAATGGAGGAGGATGAATCTGGTAGTTGTCCTAACTCCCTTAGTAATGAAGGATGATTCATCTGGTACTTGTCCTGAATCACATGGTAATGGAGGAGGATGAATCTGGTAGTTGTCCTAACTCCCTTAGTAATGAAGGATGATTCATCTGGTACTTGTCCTGAATCACATGGTAATGGAGGAGGATGAATCTGGTAGTTGTCCTGATTCCCTTAGTAAAGAAGGAGGACATTTCTGGTAGGTGTCCTAACACCCATAGGAACGGAGGAAAAGGAATCTGGTAGTTGTCCTTGACTCCCATAGTAACAAGCTGTCATATCTGTTCTGCCCGCAAGGACGTAATTTGTAATCAAGTTATGATTAATTATGTGTATGTGTAATTCTGTGTGATTAGTTAGGTATTTAGTAAATAAATAATTAGATTTTGTATTGCTGATTCAACTTGTTGGCCAGGGTTCATGAAGATAACCAAGAATTTACAACTTTCAGATGAGACTGAATTAAGGTGACGATTAATATTGACTGCTATTGATTTAAAATATTACTAGGTCTTTAAGAGTTTATTCGGAAGATAACAGTTCTATAAATGTTCTTTTGTGGTGCCCCGACTCTTGTTAATTACATTTACATGATTAGCTCAATCAGGTAATGTTAATTACGGATAAATTATTTTATAGAATAGCATGTCATATCACTTAATCCGGCATAGCCAAAGACATGACAGTGGTCCTAAGTCCCGTAGTAATGAAGGACAATGAATCTGGTAGTGGTCCTAACTCCCAAAGAAACAAATTAAGATAGAACTGGTAGTTGTCCTAACTCCCATAGTACTGAAGGAGGACACATCTGGTAGTTGTCCTGACTACCGTAGTAATGAAGGAGGATTAATCTTTGATACATACATCTGGTTGTTGCCCTAACTCCCATAGTGATGAAGGAAGGTAAATATTGTTGTATGGTTGTTGCCCTAACTCCCATAGTAATGAAGGAAGGTAAATATTGTTGTATGGTTGTTGCCCTAACTCCCATAGTAATGAAGGAAGGTAAATATTGTTGTATGGTTGTTGCCCTAACTCCCATAGTAATGAAGGAAGGTAAATATTGTTGTATGGTTGTTGCCCTAACTCCCATAGTGATGAAGGAAGGTAAATATTGTTGTATGGTTGTTGCCCTAACTCCCATAGTAATGAAGGAAGGTGAATATTGTTGTATGGTTGTTGCCCTAACTCCCATATTAATGAAGGAAGGTAAATATTGTTGTATGGTTGTTGCCCTAACTCCCATAGTAATGAAGGAAGGTAAATATTGTTGTATGGTTGTTGCCCTAACTCCCATAGTAATGAAGGAAGGTAAATATTGTTGTATGGTTGTTGCCCTAACTCCCATAGTGATGAAGGAAGGTAAATATTGTTGTATGGTTGTTGTCCTAACTCCCATAGTAATGAAGGAAGGTAAATATTGTTGTATGGTTGTTGCCCTAACTCCCATAGTAATGAAGGAAGGTAAATATTGTTGTATGGTTGTTGCCCTAACTCCCATAGTAATGAAGGAAGGTAAATATTGTTGTATGGTTGTTGCCCTAACTCCCATAGTAATGAAGGAAGGTAAATATTGTTGTATGGTTGTTGCCCTAACTCCCATAGTAATGAAGGAAGGTAAATATTGTTGTATGGTTGTTGCCCTAACTCCCATAGTAATGAAGGAAGGTAAATATTGTTGTATGGTTGTTGCCCTAACTCCCATAGTAATGAAGGAAGGTAAATATTGTTGTATGGTTGTTGCCCTAACTCCCATAGTAATGAAGGAAGGTAAATATTGTTGTATGTTTGTTGCCCTAACTCCCATAGTAATGAAGGAAGGTAAATATTGTTGTATGGTTGTTGCCCTAACTCCCATAGTAATGAAGGAAGGTAAATATTGTTGTATGGTTGTTGCCCTAACTCCCATAGTAATGAAGGAAGGTAAATATTGTTGTATGGTTGTTGCCCTAACTCCCATAGTAATGAAGGAAGGTAAATATTGTTGTATGGTTGTTGCCCTAACTCCCATAGTAATGAAGGAAGCTAAATATTGTTGTATGGTTGTTGCCCTAACTCCCATAGTAATGAAGGAAGGTAAATATTGTTGTATGGTTGTTGCCCTAACTCCCATAGTAATGAAGGAAGGTAAATATTGTTGTATGGTTGTTGCCCTAACTCCCATAGTAATGAAGAAAGCTAAATATTGTTGTATGGTTGTTGCCCTAACTCCCATAGTAATGAAGGAAGGTAAATATTGTTGTATGGTTGTTGCCCTAACTCCCATAGTGATGAAGGAAGGTAAATATTGTTGTATGGTTGTTGCCCTAACTCCCATAGTAATGAAGGAAGCTAAATATTGTTGTATGGTTGTTGCCCTAACTCCCATAGTAATGAAGGAAGGTAAATATTGTTGTATGGTTGTTGCCCTAACTCCCATAGTAATGAAGGAAGGTAAATATTGTTGTATGGTTGTTGCCCTAACTCCCATAGTAATGAAGGAAGGTAAATATTGTTGTATGGTTGTTGCCCTAACTCCCATAGTAATGAAGAAAGCTAAATATTGTTGTATGGTTGTTGCCCTAACTCCCATAGTAATGAAGGAAGGTAAATATTGTTGTATGGTTGTTGCCCTAACTCCCATAGTGATGAAGGAAGGTAAATATTGTTGTATGGTTGTTGCCCTAACTCCCATAGTAATGAAGGAAGCTAAATATTGTTGTATGGTTGTTGCCCTAACTCCCATAGTAATGAAGGAAGGTAAATATTGTTGTATGGTTGTTGCCCTAACTCCCATAGTAATGAAGGAAGGTAAATATTGTTGTATGGTTGTTGCCCTAACTCCCATAGTAATGAAGGAAGGTAAATATTGTTGTATGGTTGTTGCCCTAACTCCCATAGTGATGAAGGAAGGTAAATATTGTTGTATGGTTGTTGCCCTAACTCCCATAGTAATGAAGGAAGGTAAATATTGTTGTATGGTTGTTGCCCTTACTCCCATAGTAATGAAGGAAGGTAAATATTGTTGTATGGTTGTTGCCCTAACTCCCATAGTAATGAAGGAAGGTAAATATTGTTGTATGGTTGTTGCCCTAACTCCCACAGTAATGAAGGCCCCTCCATTGGCATTCCCTCAACCCCAGTTGATTCTTTTATTTAAAGAAACAAAAATCAAATGCTCCTTGTGAGTTGTGTATTCAACACCGTATGATGTTTGTTGACTTTATTTACCCTATACTGATAGTATACACTGACTGTACAATACATCGGGAACGTCTGCTCTTTCCATGACAGACTGACCAGGTGAATCCAGGTGAAATCTATGACCCCTTATTGATGTCACTTGTTAAATCCACTAAATCCACTAAATCAGTGTAGAAGAAGGGTAGGAGAAAAATGATTTTTAAGCCTTGAGGCAATTGAGACATGGATTGTGTTAGTGTGCCATTCAAAGGGTGAATTGCCAATACAAAATACTTAAGTGCCTTTGAATATGGTATAGTAGTCGGTGCCAGGCTCCCCTGTTTGTGTCAAGAACTGCAATGCTGCTGGGGATTTCATGCTCAACAGTTTCCCATGTGTATCAAGAATGGTCTAGCATCCAAAGGAAATCCAGGCAACTTGACACTACTGTGGGAAACATTGGAGTCAACATGGGCCAGCATCCCTGTGGAACGCTTTGCATAGACGATGCCCCGACAAATTGAGGCTGTTTTCTATAATCAGTGTACGTTGTCTATGGAAAGTAACACCGTACATGCATTCTTTCACCAAAAACATTTTTAATGGCGAGACAATCAATCCACTCCAGTCAGCAGAAGTACATCTTCAGCTGTTGAGAAAGTGTTGTTCAAAAAAATTATGCAAAAACAAAGCTGATTACTTTAATCGATGATCTCAAGACGCTGCTCTTTACTTTGAGGTCTATGCATATTGTGATTAAGATACAACACACAACGCTGTTTTTTGCTATATTCAAGTGTAAAAGCCTGTTATATCACACCTAGAAAGAAACAGAATAGGTTTGTGTTTAGCCAGTCCCTTTGCAATTTATAAAATACATTACATAACGTTCGGAGTGACAATTTATGTTTCAGATTCCCCCTAATCCACCCCTTACAACAAACAGACTTAGAGTATGTTCTCATTATTTGCTCTGCTATAACCCTGTTCACAATCTATAACAACAATACTGTGAGGTATAGTATTAAGGTGAACTATCTATAACAACAATACTGTGAGCTAGATTAATAGGGTGAACTGTGACCTATCTATAACAACAATACTGTGAGCTAGATTAATAGGGTGAACTGTGACCTATCTATAACAACAATACTGTGAGCTAGATTAATAGGGTGAACTGTGACCTATCTATAACAACAATACTGTGAGCTAGATTAATAGGGTGAACTGTGACCTATCTATAACAACAATACTGTGAGCTAGATTAATAGGGTGAACTGTGACCTATCTATAACAACAATACTGTGAGCTAGATTAATAGGGTGAACTGTGACCTTTCTATAACAACAATACTGTGAGCTAGATTAATAGGGTGAACTGTGATCTTCAGTATCGATTCTTCAATACCTTCATTTTCAATTGCACTACTAGAGAAAATTGTGTACCTTTACATAAATCCAAGCACCGTTACAGCTGATATTTCTTGTACTGGGGTGATAATGATGTTGTAGAGTACATTACAGGAGAGCACATTGTCCAAGGAGGAGAGCACATTGTCCAAGGAGAGCACATTGTCCAAGGAGGAGAGTACATTGTCCAAGGAGAGCACATTGTCCAAGGAGGAGAGCACATTGTCCAAGGAGGAGAGCACATTGTCCAAGGAGGAGAGCACATTGTCCAAGGAAGACACCACATAGTCCAAGGAGGAGACCACATTGTCCAAGGAGGAGAGCACATTGTTTGAGGTGAGCTTATCATCTGGCCAGGATAACTAGTGCTTCTCTTGAGTTGACAGATATGGATAAGGCACATCTGTAGACAGTCCTGGCATTTTAAGAAAGGTCAGCTTGTTTTTGATACACTACAGCCAATCCCAATTCGCTCCTACCCCTTCCCCTTGGCTGTAACCTTTTGAAATTGACAATTATTTTAATGAGTATTTCATTGGCAGAGTTGACAAACTCATGCCCAAAACAGACTGTGAGCCATCATATTTATGGTTGAAAAATTGTTATCCATCAATAATGAGAAACGACCTGGCATTGACAAATTAGATGGAAAACTACTGAGGAAGGTCATTCTGCTACACAAGAATGGTAAATCATTCTTTACTGGTTCTAAACAGCTGACTAATAAGCTTTCTGCCAGCTCTTAGCAAACTTCAGGAAAAAATGGTGTTTGACCAAATACAATGCTATTTCTCTGTAATCTAATTAACAACAGAGAAAGGCACTCAACATGTACTGCACTGACACAAATGACTGATGATTGGCTGAAAGAAATTGATAATAAAAAGATGGTGGGAGCTGTATTGTTAGACTTCAGAACAACCTCTAATATTATTGACCATAGCCTGTTGTTGGATAAACGTATGTGTTATGGCTTTACATTCTTTACCATAGGATGTAAAGCCATAACACATATTTGGTGCAAATCATTCCGTAAGTTCTAGACCTCAGCTGAATCTGGTAATGAATTATGTGGCTGTTGAACAAGTTGAGGAAACTAAACTTCTCGGTGTCGCCCTAGATTATACATTGTAATGGTCAAGACATATTGACTCAATTGTTGTAAAGATGGGGAGAGGTCTGTCTGTGATAAAGAGATGCTCAGAATTTTTAAACTCACAGTCAACCAAAAGCCCAATTTTATCTAATCTTTTGACTATTGCCCGGTGATATGGTCAAGTGCTACAAAGAAGAACCTAGAAAAGTTGCAGCTGGCCCCTGCAGCACGTCTTGCCCTTCAATGTACTCTGAGGGCAATTGTCTACAGTATGCACGTCAGTCTCTCTTTGCTCAAAATAGAGGAGAGATTGACTGCATCAGTTCTTGTTTTTGTCAGAAATATTAATGTGTTGAAAATGCTAAATTGTCTGCATAATCAACGTACATATAGCTCTGACAGAAATACTTACACCACCAGACATGCCACCAGGGGTCTCTTCACATTTCCCAGGTCCAGAACAAATTAAAGGAAACATACAGTATTATATAGAGCCACGATTGCATGGAACTCCCTTCCCTCTCATATTGCTAAAGTGAACCGCAAACTTGATATCAAAAACAAATAAAGCAACACCTCTCCCCCATGTGACCTTGTTGTGTGTATGTACTGACATGTATGTGTAACTGATCGATGCACATGCACGCACACACACACACACACACACACACACACACACACACACACACACACACACACACACACACACACACACACACACACACACACTCTACACACTCTACACACACCCACACATTATTATTCTTAAGTTTTATTAAATGTGTCCTTATTTGTAGTTTATATTTAAGTCTGTAATGTCACTAACCACGTTTCCATCCGCAGTTTTTATGCGGATAAAGTCATACCGTACAAAAAACAATCATGACAGCTGTGAAGGAAACAGGATGTTTCAGTACAATTTTATAAACACCGACAGATCATTTGTTTGTTCGACATGGTGGGATCTTTTTGTGTCTGTACAATTAATTAGGCAAGAAAAGGCAGTGGTAACACCTTTATGCGCAAATATATCAAAGTAAACTTGGAGTCATGCTATGATATGGTGTGTAATCCTCCCACTACAACTCGGGAAACCATGCAGTTTTTAGGCTACAGATGAAATATGTTGTGATGAACTTCACAGGGTGCTGAAAGTACAAAGTGATCTTGTTGCTCCTTTCCAATAACTATCGAGGGTCCTTTTCTGGTGTCATGAGGATCGATGCTTAAATGCCATTTGACAAATAAAAATAGTCTTGCTCTTATCCATAATAATCTTATAATTTTAGACTACCTGCACAGCCTACCCACACTGTATCTGTGAGTTGTTGGCTAGAGCACACTGCCAATACCAGAGTAGGCACATTAACGCAACAGTGTTAGTAGTAAGTAAAGTTAAAAATGCGATGGAAACACATTGAACTTAAAAAAATGTTTTCTGTACATGAAAACTTATGTGAAAAAGTAAATTGTCATCACGCACTGATTTTTATGCGCAACAAGTCTATTTGGTGGAAATACACCACTGATGGGAAAATGCGCATGTTTTCTTTATGCGGATTCTAGAATATTTGCATGAAAATCTGTCCTCAATGGGATGGAAACCTAGCTAGTGTTAATATTTTTAAATGTATGTAAATTATAGTATTTTTGCCTGTAATGTATTTTTTCGTTGTGTGTCGGATCCCAGGTAGACTAGATGTCACCATTGGTGTCGGCTAATGGGGATCCTAATGACATCAAATCAAATAACCCTTTGATGTGTGCAGACCTGTAAGGTGTAAACGATAGGATGTTGCTTCCCCCACTACGCTGCTTATAGTTATCCAGACCCCTTAGAAATACAGACATGGAAGAGTTAGGGCCAAGGGGAAGAGTTAGGGAGCAAACTGGCACCAACTGAGAGAGTCTGCTGAGAAAAGGGGGTGTAGGCCAAGCAGGGTCTTGCTATACCCCCCACTCCATCCAGGTTTGGCTGAATCCTAACAGGCTATGCTTACTGGGGGATGAATTAAACCTCACAGCACTGGCTTCTAGTCACATCAGTGACTCATGCTCTTTCTTTCTTCCACTAACTCCTTGTATCTTTATATTCCACACAGCTCAGGCAGGCTTGGCTGCTCAGGAACAGTTTGGAGCACCAGATGCAGCAGCAGCTCGCGTTCAAACAAGTTAATATTCAAGGTCCACTAACACCCATCAATACCCATTGCCCTTTGTTGCCAATGTAGCTGGCAAAAGAGGAGATGATACCGGATGTCCTCCCCTGTTCTTTCCCAGTTCCAGCCTCTCTCCTAGGGGCTGTATGGCGGGGGCTTCTCGTCGGGTGGGCAGTAAGGTGGAGAGTAGCACGGGGGGACCAAGGAGGACCACATGTGGCTGGCCCCCGACTGGGACTCATCAGACAGGCCAGAAGAGTCTGGGAACATCATACTGGAGCCCTGAAGAGACATGAGGGGGAAGGTGAGCCGGGGTTGAAACAAGACAGGCGACTTGAGTTTGTACAGTACTCATCCTATGGTCGAGCAGTGAGGACAGAATCATAACACCATTGACATAAACTCGTCATCTCCTCAAGAGTTTGAGCTACCCACACATAGTTTAAATTAATCTTCAGTCCCACTGAATTATTCCTGTTAGTTGTGGCTTTCTGGGGGGGTAATGTATGATGGGTATTAGTAGTTTATTACCTGCAGGTCGTAGGCAGTATAGGGTGGCAGGTAGGGGGCATTGCTGTAGTAGCAGTTGAAGGAGGAGGTGCTGGGAGCTGGAAGCTCTGTGGAGACAGGGGCTGCTGGGAGGGGCTCTGACTCACACGAGTCAGGGGTCAGCATGGGCGTCTGTACAAAACACATACAGATAGAATGAGCAATACACCCTCACGCACACACACGCGCACACACACAACAATGATTGACGAAGGGCCACGCTAAGGGTCACACTAAGGGCCGAGGTGCTAAGTTTTCATCTTGAGCAAACCCTAAGTAAATCAAATGCCTAAAATGCCTAATTAACATCATTCAACCTTTTAAGAATGGTTGGGCAACTTTTTAAGAATTGTTCGTTTCTGCCCACCGGGTTACTATCTTATATCATGTCTGCTCCTCCATCTCTGGGTCAGTGTCTTATATCATGTCTGCTCCTCCATCTCTGGGTCAGTGTCTTATATCATGTCTGCTCCTCCATCTCTGGGTCAGTGTCTTATATCATGTCTGCTCCTCCATCTCTGGGTCAGTGTCTTATATCATGTCTGCTCCTCCATCTCTGGGTCAGTGTCTTATATCATGTCTGCTCCTCCATCTCTGGGTCAGTGTCTTATATCATGTCTGCTCTTCCATCTCTGGGTCAGTGTCTTATACCATGTCTGCTCCTCCATCTCTGGGTCAGTGTCTTATATCATGTCTTCTCCTCCATCTCTGGGTCAGTGTCTTATATCATGTCTGCTCCTCCATCTCTGGGTCAGTGTCTTATACCATGTCTGCTCCTCCATCTCTGGGTCAGTGTCTTATACCATGTCTGCTCCTCCATCTCTGGGTCAGTGTCTTATACCATGTCTCTGCTCCTCCATCTCTGGGTCAGTGTCTTATACCATGTCTGCTCCTCCATCTCTGGGTCAGTGTCTTATATCATGTCTGCTCCTCCATCTCTGGGTCAGTGTCTTATATCATGTCTGCTCCTCCATCTCTGGGTCAGTGTCTTATATCATGTCTGCTCCTCCATCTCTGGGTCAGTGTCTTATATCATGTCTGCTCCTCCATCTCTGGGTCAGTGTCTTATATCATGTCTGCTCCTCCATCTCTGGGTCAGTGTCTTATATCATGTCTGCTCTTCCATCTCTGGGTCAGTGTCTTATACCATGTCTGCTCCTCCATCTCTGGGTCAGTGTCTTATATCATGTCTTCTCCTCCATCTCTGGGTCAGTGTCTTATATCATGTCTGCTCCTCCATCTCTGGGTCAGTGTCTTATATCATGTCTGCTCCTCCATCTCTGGGTCAGTGTCTTATATCATGTCTGCTCCTCCATCTCTGGGTCAGTGTCTTATATCATGTCTGCTCCTCCATCTCTGGGTCAGTGTCTTATATCATGTCTGCTCTTCCATCTCTGGGTCAGTGTCTTATACCATGTCTGCTCCTCCATCTCTGGGTCAGTGTCTTATATCATGTCTTCTCCTCCATCTCTGGGTCAGTGTCTTATATCATGTCTGCTCCTCCATCTCTGGGTCAGTGTCTTATACCATGTCTGCTCCTCCATCTCTGGGTCAGTGTCTTATACCATGTCTGCTCCTCCATCTCTGGGTCAGTGTCTTATACCATGTCTCTGCTCCTCCATCTCTGGGTCAGTGTCTTATACCATGTCTGCTCCTCCATCTCTGGGTCAGTGTCTTATATCATGTCTGCTCCTCCATCTCTGGGTCAGTGTCTTATATCATGTCTGCTCCTCCATCTCTGGGTCAGTGTCTTATATCATGTCTGCTCCTCCATCTCTGGGTCAGTGTCTTATATCATGTCTGCTCCTCCATCTCTGGGTCAGTGTCTTATATCATGTCTGCTCCTCCATCTCTGGGTCAGTGTCTTATATCATGTCTGCTTTCCATCTCTGGGTCAGTGTCTTATATCATGTCTTCTCCTCCATCTCTGGGTCAGTGTCTTATATCATGTCTGCTCCTCCATCTCTGGGTCAGTGTCTTATACCATGTCTGCTCCTCCATCTCTGGGTCAGTGTCTTATACCATGTCTGCTCCTCCATCTCTGGGTCAGTGTCTTATACCATGTCTCTGCTCCTCCATCTCTGGGTCAGTGTCTTATACCATGTCTGCTCCTCCATCTCTGGGTCAGTGTCTTATATCATGTCTGCTCCTCCATCTCTGGGTCAGTGTCTTATATCATGTCTGCTCCTCCATCTCTGGGTCAGTGTCTTATATCATGTCTGCTCCTCCATCTCTGGGTCAGTGTCTTATATCATGTCTGCTCCTCCATCTCTGGGTCAGTGTCTTATATCATGTCTTCTCCTCCATCTCTGGGTCAGTGTCTTATATCATGTCTGCTCCTCCATCTCTGGGTCAGTGTCTTATACCATGTCTGCTCCTCCATCTCTGGGTCAGTGTCTTATACCATGTCTGCTCCTCCATCTCTGGGTCAGTGTCTTATACCATGTCTCTGCTCCTCCATCTCTGGGTCAGTGTCTTATACCATGTCTGCTCCTCCATCTCTGGGTCAGTGTCTTATACCATGTCTGCTCCTCCATCCCTGGGTCAGTGTCTTATACCATGTCTGCTCCTCCATCTCTGGGTCAGTGTCTTATACCATGTCTGCTCCTCCATCTCTGGGTCAGTGTCTTATATCATGTCTGCTCCTCCATCTCTGGGTCAGTGTCTTATACCATGTCTGCTCCTCCATCTCTGGTTCAGTGTCTTATATGATGTCTGCTCCTCCATCTCTGGGTCAGTGTCTTATACCATGTCTGCTCCTCCATCTCTGGGTCAGTGTCTTATACCATGTCTGCTCCTCCATCTCTGGGTCAGTGTCTTATACCATGTCTGCTCCTCCATCTCTGGGTCAGTGTCTTATATCATGTCTGCTCCTCCATCTCTGGGTCAGTGTCTTATATCATGTCTGCTCCTCCATCTCTGGGTCAGTGTCTTATATCATGTCTGCTCCTCCATCTCTGGGTCAGTGTCTTATATCATGTCTGCTCCTCCATCTCTGGGTCAGTGTCTTATATCATGTCTGCTCCTCCATCTCTGGGTCAGTGTCTTATATCATGTCTGCTCCTCCATCTCTGGGTCAGTGTCTTATATCATGTCTGCTCCTCCATCTCTGGGTCCGTGTATTATATCATGTCTGCTCCTCCATCTCTGGGTCAGTGTCTTATATCATGTCTGCTCCTCCATCTCTGGGTCAGTGTCTTATATCATGTCTGCTCCTCCATCTCTGGGTCAGTGTCTTATATCATGTCTGCTCCTCCATCTCTGGGTCCGTGTCTTATATCATGTCTGCTCCTCCATCTCTGGGTCAGTGTCTTATATCATGTCTGCTCCTCCATCTCTGGGTCAGTGTCTTATATCATGTCTGCTCCTCCATCTCTGGGTCAGTGTCTTATATCATGTCTGCTCCTCCATCTCTGGGTCCGTGTATTATATCATGTCTCTGCTCCTCCATCTCTGGGTCAGTGTCTTATACCATGTCTGCTCCTCCATCTCTGGGTCAGTGTCTTATACCATGTCTGCTCCTCCATCTCTGGGTCAGTGTCTTATACCATGTCTGCTCCTCCATCTCTGGGTCAGTGTCTTATACCATGTCTGCTCCTCCATCTCTGGGTCAGTGTCTTATACCATGTCTGCTCCTCCATCTCTGGGTCAGTGTCTTATATCATGTCTTCTCCTCCATCTCTGGGTCAGTGTCTTATATCATGTCTGCTCCTCCATCTCTGGGTCAGTGTCTTATACCATGTCTGCTCCTCCATCTCTGGGTCAGTGTCTTATACCATGTCTGCTCCTCCATCTCTGGGTCAGTGTCTTATACCATGTCTCTGCTCCTCCATCTCTGGGTCAGTGTCTTATACCATGTCTGCTCCTCCATCTCTGGGTCAGTGTCTTATATCATGTCTGCTCCTCCATCTCTGGGTCAGTGTCTTATATCATGTCTGCTCCTCCATCTCTGGGTCAGTGTCTTATATCATGTCTGCTCCTCCATCTCTGGGTCAGTGTCTTATATCATGTCTGCTCCTCCATCTCTGGGTCAGTGTCTTATATCATGTCTGCTCCTCCATCTCTGGGTCAGTGTCTTATATCATGTCTGCTTTCCATCTCTGGGTCAGTGTCTTATATCATGTCTTCTCCTCCATCTCTGGGTCAGTGTCTTATATCATGTCTGCTCCTCCATCTCTGGGTCAGTGTCTTATACCATGTCTGCTCCTCCATCTCTGGGTCAGTGTCTTATACCATGTCTGCTCCTCCATCTCTGGGTCAGTGTCTTATACCATGTCTCTGCTCCTCCATCTCTGGGTCAGTGTCTTATACCATGTCTGCTCCTCCATCTCTGGGTCAGTGTCTTATATCATGTCTGCTCCTCCATCTCTGGGTCAGTGTCTTATATCATGTCTGCTCCTCCATCTCTGGGTCAGTGTCTTATATCATGTCTGCTCCTCCATCTCTGGGTCAGTGTCTTATATCATGTCTGCTCCTCCATCTCTGGGTCAGTGTCTTATATCATGTCTTCTCCTCCATCTCTGGGTCAGTGTCTTATATCATGTCTGCTCCTCCATCTCTGGGTCAGTGTCTTATACCATGTCTGCTCCTCCATCTCTGGGTCAGTGTCTTATACCATGTCTGCTCCTCCATCTCTGGGTCAGTGTCTTATACCATGTCTCTGCTCCTCCATCTCTGGGTCAGTGTCTTATACCATGTCTGCTCCTCCATCTCTGGGTCAGTGTCTTATACCATGTCTGCTCCTCCATCCCTGGGTCAGTGTCTTATACCATGTCTGCTCCTCCATCTCTGGGTCAGTGTCTTATACCATGTCTGCTCCTCCATCTCTGGGTCAGTGTCTTATATCATGTCTGCTCCTCCATCTCTGGGTCAGTGTCTTATACCATGTCTGCTCCTCCATCTCTGGTTCAGTGTCTTATATGATGTCTGCTCCTCCATCTCTGGGTCAGTGTCTTATACCATGTCTGCTCCTCCATCTCTGGGTCAGTGTCTTATACCATGTCTGCTCCTCCATCTCTGGGTCAGTGTCTTATACCATGTCTGCTCCTCCATCTCTGGGTCAGTGTCTTATATCATGTCTGCTCCTCCATCTCTGGGTCAGTGTCTTATATCATGTCTGCTCCTCCATCTCTGGGTCAGTGTCTTATATCATGTCTGCTCCTCCATCTCTGGGTCAGTGTCTTATATCATGTCTGCTCCTCCATCTCTGGGTCAGTGTCTTATATCATGTCTGCTCCTCCATCTCTGGGTCAGTGTCTTATATCATGTCTGCTCCTCCATCTCTGGGTCAGTGTCTTATATCATGTCTGCTCCTCCATCTCTGGGTCCGTGTATTATATCATGTCTGCTCCTCCATCTCTGGGTCAGTGTCTTATATCATGTCTGCTCCTCCATCTCTGGGTCAGTGTCTTATATCATGTCTGCTCCTCCATCTCTGGGTCAGTGTCTTATATCATGTCTGCTCCTCCATCTCTGGGTCCGTGTCTTATATCATGTCTGCTCCTCCATCTCTGGGTCAGTGTCTTATATCATGTCTGCTCCTCCATCTCTGGGTCAGTGTCTTATATCATGTCTGCTCCTCCATCTCTGGGTCAGTGTCTTATATCATGTCTGCTCCTCCATCTCTGGGTCCGTGTATTATATCATGTCTCTGCTCCTCCATCTCTGGGTCAGTGTCTTATACCATGTCTGCTCCTCCATCTCTGGGTCAGTGTCTTATACCATGTCTGCTCCTCCATCTCTGGGTCAGTGTCTTATACCATGTCTGCTCCTCCATCTCTGGGTCAGTGTCTTATACCATGTCTGCTCCTCCATCTCTGGGTCAGTGTCTTATACCATGTCTGCTCCTCCATCTCTGGGTCAGTGTCTTATACCATGTCTGCTCCTCCATCTCTGGGTCAGTGTCTTATATCATGTCTGCTCCTCCATCTCTGGGTCAGTGTCTTATACCATGTCTGCTCCTCCATCTCTGGGTCAGTGTCTTATACCATGTCTGCTCCTCCATCTCTGGTTCAGTGTCTTATATGATGTCTGCTCCTCCATCTCTGGGTCAGTGTCTTATACCATGTCTGCTCCTCCATCTCTGGGTCAGTGTCTTATACCATGTCTGCTCCTCCATCTCTGGGTCAGTGTCTTATACCATGTCTGCTCCTCCATCTCTGGGTCAGTGTCTTATATCATGTCTGCTCCTCCATCTCTGGGTCAGTGTCTTATATCATGTCTGCTCCTCCATCTCTGGGTCAGTGTCTTATATCATGTCTGCTCCTCCATCTCTGGGTCAGTGTCTTATATCATGTCTGCTCCTCCATCTCTGGGTCAGTGTCTTATATCATGTCTGCTCCTCCATCTCTGGGTCAGTGTCTTATATCATGTCTGCTCCTCCATCTCTGGGTCAGTGTCTTATATCATGTCTGCTCTTCCATCTCTGGGTCAGTGTCTTATACCATGTCTGCTCCTCCATCTCTGGGTCGGTGTCTTATATCATGTCTTCTCCTCCATCTCTGGGTCAGTGTCTTATATCATGTCTGCTCCTCCATCTCTGGGTCAGTGTCTTATACCATGTCTGCTCCTCCATCTCTGGGTCAGTGTCTTATATCATGTCTGCTCCTCCATCTCTGGGTCAGTGTCTTATATCATGTCTGCTCCTCCATCTCTGGGTCAGTGTCTTATATCATGTCTGCTCCTCCATCTCTGGGTCAGTGTCTTATATCATGTCTGCTCCTCCATCTCTAGGTCAGTGTCTTATACCATGTCTGCTCCTCCATCTCTGGGTCAGTGTCTTATACCATGTCTGCTCCTCCATCTCTGGGTCAGTGTCTTATACCATGTCTGCTCCTCCATCTCTGGGTCAGTGTCTTATACCATGTCTGCTCCTCCATCTCTGGGTCAGTGTCTTATATCATGTCTGCTCCTCCATCTCTGGGTCAGTGTCTTATACCATGTCTGCTCCTCCATCTCTGGGTCAGTGTCTTATACCATGTCTGCTCCTCCATCTCTGGTTCAGTGTCTTATACCATGTCTGCTCCTCCATCTCTGGGTCAGTGTCTTATACCATGTCTGCTCCTCCATCTCTGGGTCAGTGTCTTATACCATGTCTGCTCCTCCATCTCTGGGTCAGTGTCTTATACCATGTCTGCTCCTCCATCTCTGGGTCAGTGTCTTATATCATGTCTGCTCCTCCATCTCTGGGTCAGTGTCTTATATCATGTCTGCTCCTCCATCTCTGGGTCAGTGTCTTATATCATGTCTGCTCCTCCATCTCTGGGTCAGTGTCTTATATCATGTCTGCTCCTCCATCTCTGGGTCAGTGTCTTATATCATGTCTGCTCCTCCATCTCTGGGTCAGTGTCTTATATCATGTCTGCTCCTCCATCTCTGGGTCAGTGTCTTATATCATGTCTGCTCTTCCATCTCTGGGTCAGTGTCTTATACCATGTCTGCTCCTCCATCTCTGGGTCAGTGTCTTATATCATGTCTTCTCCTCCATCTCTGGGTCAGTGTCTTATATCATGTCTGCTCCTCCATCTCTGGGTCAGTGTCTTATACCATGTCTGCTCCTCCATCTCTGGGTCAGTGTCTTATATCATGTCTGCTCCTCCATCTCTGGGTCAGTGTCTTATATCATGTCTGCTCCTCCATCTCTGGGTCAGTGTCTTATATCATGTCTGCTCCTCCATCTCTGGGTCAGTGTCTTATATCATGTCTGCTCCTCCATCTCTAGGTCAGTGTCTTATATCATGTCTGCTCCTCCATCTCTGGGTCAGTGTCTTATATCATGTCTGCTCCTCCATCTCTGGGTCAGTGTCTTATATCATGTCTGCTCCTCCATCTCTGGGTCAGTGTCTTATATCATGTCTGCTCCTCCATCTCTGGGTCAGTGTCTTATATCATGTCTGCTCCTCCATCTCTGGGTCAGTGTCTTATATCATGTCTGCTCCTCCATCTCTGGGTCCGTGTATTATATCATGTCTGCTCCTCCATCTCTGGGTCAAATAAATCCAATAAATCCATTTAAATTGATTCAGCTTGAGGTTTGCACATTTGGGACTATTCCATTGCTTTCATTATACCGCGTTAAACTGAATCAATCGCAGCTCAAGTATTTCAAACTATTTGACATAACTAGGTAGGGGCGGCAGGTAGCCTGGCGAAAGGTTGCTGGATCGAATTCCCGAGCTGACAAGGCAAAAATCTGTCGTTAACACACTGTTCCCAGGCGCCGTGCATCCGTCCTCACCTCTCTGATTCAGAGGGGTTGGGTTAAATGCGGAAGATACAGTTCAGTTGAATGCATTCAGTTGTACAACTGACTAGGTATCCCCCTTTCTTTCTTGAACTAAGTACACTATATACGTCCCAGGGTCATATTCATTAGGCACCAAACGGCAGAAAGCGGACTGAAACTGGGAGGGAATACCTGAACTAGTCCAATAAGAACCACTTTCTTTCGGTTTCTGTTGAAAAACACTTTAAAACTTAATGCTAGGATGTGCCCTAAATAAATCAACCCAGATATGTCCTGCTGTTCATCTCACCATGTCCTTGAAGCCTCCCAGCACGGCGGCGGTGATGATGCCCAGGAAAAGAGCGATGATGTTGAGGATGGTGACGGACCACAGCAGGTGATAAAGGTGCACCACATCCTCGCAGCTCCCCACCTCCGTGTACTCGTGGTAGCCCCCCATCAGCTCCACACGGCTGGGCCAGTGTGTGGGAGAGGTGGGTGTACGAGATCAGGAAGGACAAAGAGTAAAGACATACAGAAGTAAGTAAGAACCACCTACTTGAGACGCAAGGCTACAGAGAAAAGTGTAATTTGTACCACATTCACTGTGTATTTAATTATTTGATAGAAAATGACAACAGAATATAAATACATGAACATAAGTTGGCCTTTGGCTGTCAAATGGAGCAGAAATGGAGGAACTAGCTACAACTACTAGAGAGTAAGAGCTGGGGGACAGGTAGGTGGACTGGTCTTCATGCAGGAGTGACACACTCATTCCCATAGTCTTCATATACTCATTCCCATGGTGTGTTCCAAGCAAGAAGACTTCTACACAGCTACTGTTAAAATCAACCACAACAACAGAAAATGGGTTGTTAATGAATCTCAAGGGGCTAAAAGAAAGGGACCTACTTCCAAATCATGGACGTTTTCCTAAACTTTTTCAAAACATCTTTATTCGCATGTCCCAAAAGAGGATGTTCTCTGAAACATAAGCCCAAAAAAGTTTTTACAATTTCATTTTTCCACCGGTGCTGACCTTACAGCAACATAAAATACACTAAAACAGCACAAGGGTAAATACATGAGGTAAACAAGGAAATAATCAAACTAAGAAAACAATCAAATTGAGATGAGTTAAGCTGCCTCTCAGACTGCAAGATAATATCAAAATAATCCTGTGATGACAGAAGTTGGTGAAAGAGGCTTGGGAAACTCACTTGCCACAGTTGTAGAGGTCACAGCAGTAGCAGGTATTGGATTTCACACGTAGGTTACAGGTTGCACGGGATGCTGTCTGGCAGTGAACCTAGATTTCACACAAGTCGTCACTGTTATCACACAGTAAAGCATATGGATCATGCTCTCTATATTGGGAAACTGATGGATTTTCAACTCTAAGGCAATGTTTAAACCACTTTAAGTCAACTTTTTAACTTTAAGGCAACATATAAACAACTTCAAGGCAACCTTTCAACAAAGTGGTGATATGAGTGTATTCTTACGTCTTCATAATCCACAGAGGATTTTGAATTGGTGTAGAAATCACAGCGGCCGGCATAGTAAGGTCTAAGGTCCTGGGGCGTAACAAAACATACAAACATTTCATCCTACTGTTTAGGTTTTACACATCATTAGAGAAGAAACAACAGCATCAACCACACCAGCAGGATACACTGCAACAACACTAGATTAAAATGTCTTTTAGTTACTCTATACGTAAGTAACCAGTATGTAATGAATACTTTCTCATGGAAAATACAGAAAAGGTACAAAAACAATGATATAATTAAGCAATAAAGCACGGGGGAGTGTGGTATATAGCCAGTATACCATGGCTAAGGGCTGTTCTTAAGCACAATGCAACACGGAGTGCCTGTACACAGCCCTTAGTCGTGGTATATCGGCCATATATCACAAACCCCCGAGGTGCCTTATTGCTATTATAAACTGGTTACCAACGTAATTAGAGGAGTAAAAATGAATGTTTTGGTCATACCCGTGGTATAAGGTCTGATATACCATGACTGTCAGCCAATCAGCATTCAGGGCTTGAACCACCCAGTTTATAATTGAAAATAATTGACAATGGTCATATTATATATGAAATCAGTTACTAGTGTGGTTACTGTGTAATAACACCAACACGTTGATATTCCATATGACTGCATGTTAACTGCATTAGAGCTTGGCTTATTGCCTCTGCTTGGTACTGCTACTCACTATGTGTCTGGCTGCAAACACCCCATCCACAATGGCACAGCAGAAGGCAGCCACCACTCCAAAACTGATGAACACAATGGACGCCACCAGCTGTAAGAGAAACAAAGAGTGAGGAGAGAAACAAAGAGTTATCCACTCAGACCTTAGTCTTATTACCTTCCATTGGAAAGTCAACTCAGGGGAAATATTCTCATTCCATGAATAAATTATTGTGTTTGTTGTTCTGCATCTAATGTTGGACATGATGTATTATCCACTACATGATGTATTATCTACTACAGTATGTATTATCCACTACATGATGTATTATCTACTACAGTATGTATTATCTACTACATGATGTATTATCTACTACATTATGTATTATCTACTACATGATGTATTATCTACTACATGATGTATTATCTACTACATTATGTATTATCTACTACATGATGTATTATCTACTACATGATGTATTATCTACTACAGTATGTATTATCTACTACATGATGTATTATCTACTACATGACGTATTATCTACTACAGTATGTATTATCTACTACAGTATGTATTATCTACTACATGATGTATTACCTACTACATTATGTATTATCTACTACATGATGTACTATTTACTACATGATGTATTATCTACTACATGATGTATTATCTACTACATGATGTATTATCTACTACATGATGTATTATCTACTACATGATGTACTATTTACTACATGATGTATTATCTACTACATGATGTATTATCTACTACATGATGTATTATCTACTACATGATGTATTATCTACTACATGATGTATTACCTACTACATGATGTATTATCCACTACATGATGTATTATCTACTACATGATGTATTATCTACTACATGATGTATTATCCACTACATGATGTATTATCTACTACATGATGTACTATCTACTACATGATGTATTATCTACTACATGATGTATTATCTACTACATGATGTATTATCTACTACATGATGTATTATCCACTACATGATGTATTATCTACTACATGTGTCACAAATCCCGTTTCCTGAGTCTGTTTTTTGCCTGTGTTCTGTCCTGGAGTGTTTTTTCCGGCGTCCTGGAACGCACCCTGTCTGGTTGCCGGGCAATGTAGCCAGTTGGGAGTTCTGATTACCCGCACCTGTATCCCATCAGCTATCTGCACACCTGGTCCTGATCATCATCTCTCCTCTTCATAAGCCCGGACCTGACATCCATTCCCTGCCGGATCGTTAGCCATGAACAGTATGTCGTGCCATAGTATCAGCCTCAAGTTAGATAGAATTAGTTTTGTTGTTTTTTACGTATTGCTTGCCTTAAACTTACCTCTGTTTGTTCTGTCTTCAGTTACTCACCCGGATCATTTACCCCATTCCCGCCTGGTCGTCGGAGAATTCCGCTACCCCATTGGATCCACCTATTTACTCCCATCAACTCACCACCGCTGCCCGCTATGCCACCTGGATATATCTACCCATTCATATTCACTTGTAAATAAATACTCACCTTCTTCCTACTCTCCTTGTCCTGGTCTGCTTCTGGGTTTGATTTTGAAAGAACGTGACAGAACGATCCGGCCAAGGATGAACCCAGCGGACCTGGACTCCGTTTGCCATGCCATTACCCAGCAGGGGAAGACATTGGGACAACACAAGACGGCGCTACAGGAGATAGCGGGTTCAATCCAGAACTTATCTGCTAGCTTGACACAAATCCAGGATCAGCTCAGTTTGCCGGCGATTCATTCACCACCTGTTTCACCCATCTCACCTGCCGTGTCTGGTGCGGTTTCCTTCCGTGAACCCAAGGTACCGACGCCTGATAAATATAAAGGGGATTTGGGAAGATGCCATTCGTTTCTTATGCAGTGTGGGTTAGTGTTTGATCTGCAGCCCCATTCTTACGCCACTGACAAGGCTAGGATAGCCTTTGTTATTGAACTGCTGCGTGGAAGAGCTCTGGAATGGGCTTCAGCCATTTGGGAACGACAGGAGACCTGCATGGCTTCATACCAGGAGTTCACGGGAGAGATGAGAAAGCTTTTTGACCATCCAGTCCGAGGTAAGGACGCAGCTAAACGTTTGTTCACTCTTCGCCAAGGAGCTCGCAGTGTGGCAGACTTTATGATCGAGTTCAGGACATTGTCTGTGGAGAGTGGTTGGAATGAGGAGTCACTACAAGCAGCTTTTTACCAGGGGTTGTCGGAGCAACTCAAGGACGAGCTGATATCCTATCCAGAGCCTAGTGACCTAGACAGCTTGGTCACTTTATCTATTCGGGTAGATAATAGAGTCCGAGAGAGAAGGAGGGAGAAGCAGTGGGGCCCATCCAATCAATCAGCAACTCAGTTACCATTTGGTTCAGGAAGTGAAACAGAACGTATTGATCGTTATTCCCCACATGGGATTAGTGGAGGGGTCTTGCCACCAGATCCTGAACCAATGCAAGTGGGGCGACACGGGCTAACTAAGGAGGAGCGCCAACGTAGACGTGAGACCAACAGCTGTTTGTACTGTGGTAGCTCGGGACATTACATCTCCGCTTGTCCACAGCGCCCGTTAAACTGCCCGGCTCGCTAGTTTTGGGAGGAATTTTAGCGAGCCAGTTTCAACCTCTCAAAGATCCTGTCAGACCCCGTTTTCCTGCGACCCTTATGAATAAGGATCAGAGCTTAGAGATGAACGCTTTTATCGATTCAGGTGCCGATGGCAGCTTTATTGATGCCGACTTGGTGGAACAGCTGGGGCTTTCCAAGGAGCAATTGCCGGAAGCCATTGAAGCAACCACTCTGAACGGCAGTAGTCTGGCACGGATCACTATGAGGACTGAACCGGTTAAGATGTTGTTGTCGGGGAATCATTCAGAGTTTATCTCCTTCTTCATTCTGTCCTCGCCCCATGTTCCTCTGGTTCTTGGTTACCCCTGGCTGAAGGAACACAATCCCTCGTTTGTTTGGGTGACGGGTAAGATAACTAGTTGGAGCATTGATTGTCATGCTAACTGCCTTAGGACTGCCTGTTCTCCTGCCGTTTCCAGTCAGGTCAGTGACTCTGCTCCTCCTGATTTGTCCATGGTTCCAGAAACATATCACGAGTTGGGTGAAGTATTCAGTAAACAGAAGGCTCTGTCCCTTCCTCCCCACCGACCTTATGACTGTGCGATTAATCTGTTTCCTGGAGCTGCCTTTCCCAAGGGACGGTTATACAGTATCTCTCGATCTGAACGTGAGGCCTTGGAGACCTACATCAAGGAGTCTCTAGCTGCAGGTCTCATCCGAATCTCGTCATCACCTCTGGGAGCAGGATTTTTTTTGTGAGCAAGAAGGATGGCTCTCTTCGACCGTGTATTGATTATTGGGGTTTGAATGATATTACGGTCAAGAACAAGTATCCCCTGCCCTTGATGAGCTCGGCTTTCGATTCTTTACAGGGTGCTACGTTTTTTACGAAGCTTGATTTATGTAATGCTTATCATTTGGTTCGGATCAAAGAGGGGGACGAGTGGTTGACTGGGTTCAATACTCCGATGGGACATTTTGAGTACCAGGTGATGCCGTTTGGACTGACCAACGCTCCTGCTGTGTTCCAAAGTATGGTGAATGACGTTCTGAGAGATATGATTGGTATTTTTGTGTTCGTTTACCTGGATGATATCCTCATCTTCTCGAATGAGCTTTCTAGCCACGTTCAGCATGTCAAGCAGGTCCTGCAGCAGTTATTGGAGAACCGTCTGTTCGTGAAGGCTGAGAAGTGTGATTTTCACGCCCACACGACGTCCTTCCTCGGGTACATCATCTCCAGCGGAGAGATCAAGATGGACCAAGAGAAGGTTCGGGCGGTTCGGGATTGGGTCCAGCCCGGTACGAGATTGCAGCTCCAGAGATTCCTGGGGTTTGCGGATTTTTATCTGAGGTTTATCTGTGATTACAGCCGGGTGGCCGCCCCTTTAACTGTACTGACGTCTTGCACCAGAATGTTCTGCTGGTCTCCTGAGGCAGACCGAGCATTTCTAGATTTGAAGAGCCGATTCACCAACACCCCGATTCTCTCTCAACCTGACACTTCCCGTCAGTTCGTTGTGGAGGTGGTTGCGTCTGATGTGGGGGTGGGCGCCATCCCGTCCCAGCGTAGCTCCACTGACGGTAAACTCCATCCCTGCGCCTTCTACTCTTGTTGTCTTTCTCCAGCTGAAAGAAACTACGATGTGGGTAACCGGGAGCTTCTCGCTGTGAAGCTTGCCTTGGAGGAGTGGCGTCACTGGTTGGAGGGAGCGGAGCAACCGTTTGTGGTCTGGACTGACCACAAGAATCTGGCTTACGTGCAATCGGCTAAACGTCTCAACTCCCGTCAGGCCCGGTGTGCTTTGTTTTTTGGACACTTCAATTTTTCCCTGACGTTCCGACCTGGGTCGAAGAACGGGCAGGCAGACGCCCTGTCCCGGATGTTCTCCAAGACGGAGGAGAGTGGGGTCAAGACTGAGACGATTCTTCCCCAGAACGTTGTCGTGGGAGCCGTTACATGGAGGATTGAGGAGGAGGTGATGGCGGCTCTTCGGACACAGCCCGGGCCCGGTAACGGTCCACCCGGTCGGTTGTTCGTGCCTGAGTCGGTTCGTTCTGCTGTCCTTCAGTGGTCCCACGCCAGCAAGATAGCTTGTCACTCTGGTGTTGCTCGAACTATGGCGCTACTACGCAGACGATTTTGGTGGCCTGCCATGGGAGAAGATACCCGGAGGTTTGTTGCCGCTTGTCCTGTTTGTGCGCAGAATAAGAGTACCAATCGGGCCAGCTCTGGGCTTCTTCACCCCCTACCTATTCCCCGGCGACCTTGGTCGCATCTGGCCCTGGATTTTGTCACGGGGTTGCCCTCTTCTGTTGGTAACACGGTTATTCTGACCATTGTGGATAGATTCAGCAAGTTTGCCCACTTTGTTCCCCTCTCCAAGCTGCCTTCTGCCACTGAGACGTCCGAGATCCTGGTTAGGGAGGTGTTCAGGGTCCACGGGTTGCCCTGTGACATTGTTTCTGACCGTGGTCCTCAGTTTACCTCTGCTGTCTGGAAATCCTTCTGTTTGGCCATTGGAGCTACAGTCAGTCTCACATCTGGATTTCACCCCCAATCTAATGGTCAGGCGGAGAGAGCCAACCAGAAGATGGAGTCCACGCTGCGCTGTCTTGTTTCCTCTGATCCCACCTCTTGGTCCTCTCAATTACCCTGGGTCGAGTATGCTCATAATACTCTCCCTTCATCTGCCACTGGGATGTCTCCCTTCCAGTGCCTGTACGGTTACCAACCTCCCTTGTTTCCTTCTCAGGAGCGGGATCTCTCGGTTCCTTCTGTCCAGACCCATATTTGTCGTTGCCACCGCACCTGGCATCGGGCCAGGGAGGCCCTCCTTAAGGTTTCTGACCGGTATCAGATCCAGGCAAATCGTCGCCATATTCCTGCCCCCGCTTATACCGTCGGAGATAGGGTTTGGTTGGCTACACGGGATCTTCCTCTACGGACTGATTCGAGGAAACTGTCACCGAAGTTCATTGGTCCGTTTGTAGTGGAGAAAATCATTAATCCTGTTGTGGTCCGACTCAAGTTGCCTGCTACACTAAGAGTACATCCCACCTTTCATGTCTCCTGCCTCAAGCCGGTTCTCCTCAGTCCTCTGTTGCCCCCTCCTCCTCGTCCTCCTCCTCCTCTGATGATCGGAGGTGGTCCTGTCTACACGGTGCGCCGCATCATGGACTCCAGACGGCGGGGTCGAGGGTTCCAGTATTTAGTGGATTGGGAAGGATATGGTCCTGAGGAGAGGAGTTGGATTCCTTGGCGTCAGATCCTTGACGATGACCTGCTTCGTGACTTTTACCGCCTCCACCCTGGCGCTCCGGGTAGTCCGTCCGGTGGCGTTCGTCGGAGGGGGGTACTGTTACGAATCCCGTTTCCTGAGTCTGTTTTTTGCCTGTGTTCTGTCCTGGAGTGTTTTTTCCGGCGTCCTGGAACGCACCCTGTCTGGTTGCCGGGCAATGTAGCCAGTTGGGAGTTCTGATTACCCGCACCTGTATCCCATCAGCTATCTGCACACCTGGTCCTGATCATCATCTCTCCTCTTCATAAGCCCGGAACTGCCATCCATTCCCTGCCGGATCGTTAGCCATGAACAGTATGTCGTGCCATAGTATCAGCCTCAAGTTAGAATTTGTTTTGTTGTTTTTTACGTATTGCTTGCCTTAAACTTACCTCCGTTTGTTCTGTCTTCAGTTACTCACCCGGATCATTTACCCCATTCCCGCCTGGTCGTCGGAGAATTCCGCTACCCCATTGGATCCACCTATTTACTCCCATCAACTCACCACCGCTGCCCGCTATGCCACCTGGATATATCTACCCATTCATATTCACTTGTAAATAAATACTCACCTTCTTCCTACTCTCCTTGTCCTGGTCTGCTTCTGGGTTCGATTTTGAAAGAACGTGACACATGATGTACTATCCACTACATGATGTATTATCCACTACATGATGTATTATCCACTACATGATGTATTATCTACTACATGATGTATTATCTACTACATTATTATCTACTACATCATGCATCATCTACTACATTATGAATGATCTACTACAGTATGTATTATTTATTACATTATGCATTATCTACTACAGTATTATCTATTACATGATGTATTATCTACTACATTATTATCTACTACATCGTGCATTATCTACTACATTATCGACTATCTACTACAGTATGTATTATTTATTACATTATGCATCATCTACTACATTATGTATTATCTACTACATTATGAATGATCTACTACAGTATGTATTATTATTACATTATGCATTATCTACTACAGTATTGTCTATTACATGATGTATTATTTACTACATTATTATCTACTACATCGTGCATTATCTACTACATTATCTATCATCTACTTCATCATGCATTATCTACTACATTATCTACTATCTACTACAGTATGTATTATTTATTACATTATGCATTATCTACTACAGTATGTATTATCTACTACAGCATGTATTATCTACTACATTATGTATTATCTACTACATTATGTATTATCTACTACAATATTATCTACTACATTATGTATTATCTACTACAGTATTATCTACTACATTATGTATCATCTACTGCATTATGTATTATCTACTACATAATGTATTATCTACTACAATATTATCTACTACAGTATTATCTACATTATGTATCATCTATAACAGCATTATCTACTACATGATGTATTATCTACTACATGATGTATTATCTACATTATGTATCATCTATAACAGCATTATCTACTACATGATGTATTATCTACTACATGATGTATTATCTACTACAATATTATCTACTACAGTATTATCTACTACAGTATTATCTACTACAATATTGTCTACTACAGTATTATTTTCCACCATAATTTGCAAATTAATTACTTAAAAATCCTACAATGTGATTTTCTGGATTTTTTTCTTCTAATTTTGTCTGTCATAGTTGAAGTGTACCTATGCTGAAAATTACAGGCCTCTCTCATATTTTTAAGTGGGAGAACTTGCACAATTGGTGGCTGACTAAATACTTTTTTGCCCCACTGTGTGAGTGTGTGAGGACACGTGTAAACCAAGTCACTGAGAATGCAACATTGGGTGCGTGAGTATGAATGTTCCCGGTGAGGAGAGGGGGTGGGGGTGTATATTGGGGGTGGGCACAGGACAACTGTGATAGAGTGCTCTGACTGTCACCTCGGTCCTGCGGTGCCCGCCCCACGTGGCACAGTGCCCAACTCTTTTCAGGCACCGCTACCCTCACCCTCAAGTCCTTTCACTGCTCAAAGAAAGACAGCATGTATTCAATGACACATCACCCCACCCTTTCTACAACACTCTACTGCCCTCCCTGGGAGGAGAGGAGAGGAAGGAAGCAGTAGCCAGGGACACCACACATTCAAAAGAAACCAGCAACTGTAGGGACTTGGGTCTGAGCCAAGATTCATTTCATGGGAATATATTCCATCTATGTTTGGCAACATCAACAACAACAATATTTCCACATTTTGACATCATGTATACATGTGTGGATGGTGCCGGATATATCCATATGTTGTCCACTGTATTATGTGGGAGGAATGCACTTGGGTGGCAACAGCTCCACTGTATTATGTGGGAGCAATGCACTAGGGTGGCAACAGCTCCACTGTATTATGTGGGAGCAATGCACTAGGGTGGCAACAGCTCCACTGTATTATGTGGGAGGAATGCACTAGGGTGGCAACAGCTCCACTGTATTATGTGGGAGGAATGCACTAGGGTGGCAACAGCTCCACTGTATTATGTGGGAGGAATGCACTAGGGTGGCAACAGCTCCACTGTATTATGTGGGAGGAATGCACTTGGGTGGCAACAGCTCCACTGTATTATGTGGGAGGAATGCACTAGGGTGGCAACAGCTCCACTGTATTATGTGGGAGGAATGCACTAGGGTGGCAACAGCTCCACTGTATTATGTGGGAGGAATGCACTAGGGTGGCAACAGCTCCACTGTATTATGTGGGAGGAATGCACTAGGGTGGCAACAGCTCCACTGTATTATGTGGGAGGAATGCACTAGGGTGGCAACAGCTCCACTGTATTATGTGGGAAGAATGCACTAGGGTGGCAACAGCTCCACTGTATTATGTGGGAGGAATGCACTAGGGTGGCAACAGCTCCACTGTATTATGTGGGAGGAATAAACTAGGGTGGCAACAGCTCCACTGTATTATGTGGGAGGAATGCACTAGGGTGGCAACAGCTCCACTGTATTATGTGGGAGGAATGCACTAGGGTGGCAACAACTCCACTGTATTATGTGGGAGGAATGCACTAGGGTGGCAACAGCTCCACTGTATTATGTGGGAGGAATGCACTAGGGTGCTTTGGATGTAAGTTGTTTACTGCTATATGCTCCTCATCCAGCCCCCCTGTAGTTTCTGTGCGTTAAGGCTGTCATGCTACACACTCATTATTTATTTTGGGAGCTATGGAGAGTGGCTATGCCCCTGGCAACACCCTTCATCTGCAGTTCCTTCTGTACATTCCTGCGTGGACATCTGTCCTCCTCCTCTTACACATGTCTATTTCTGGGTGCATCTCACAAGAAGCGCTAGGAGCTATTTTCTGATAGCCACGCTAAAACCCCCGTGAGCCAACTGTGTCATTCTGCTAGAGAAGGTAGCTGTGGTTGTGTGCCCATGCCACATGAAGACCGCAATTTGGATGTAGTATATGTCAAGTGAATGAGGCTTAAAGAATTGGATTGGGTTGTTGGTGGTGTATGTCTGCAGAGAGAGATATAGAGCCGTGGCATAGAAACTGATACGGAAGTGCAGGCGTAATATAATTCCTCTTACCATCTGCCTCTTGTTTTCTATCAGATGGGCTCCGATGATTCCCAGAAAGGAGCCAAAGCCCAGCTGAAAAAAGAGCAGACTGTTGATAGGGCGCCAGTGGAACTGGAATAAATAGGAAATCCATTTGAATCAGCAAATACAACACAACACTGAGTCCCTCAGGATCAGGAAATGGCCCTTCCATTCGGTTCACCCAAATGATCTTTCCCCAGAAATAATAAAATGGCCAAGTTCAAATACTATACAAATGCATCCTCCCTTCCTTGTTTCCTTGAGGCAAGTAAAAATCTATAAATGATTGCATAAGTGTCCAAGATCACCACCTTCTTACTTTCATCAATCAAACAAATTCAGATCTGTGATTACTTCATGGAAGTAATCACAGGTCTGTAACAGTTTACCCACCTTTTGCTGAAAAAGGCATTGAAAGTATAGGGTGCGTTACTTTTTTCACCACAATCGGTGATCAGCGTTTACCCACCTATTTTTTACCACAACATCACTGGTAGGAAGGTAAGGAAGGATACATTTCTGAAGTATTCGAACAGGGCCCATATCTATGATTGTGACATTGATCACTCAGTAAGATACATGTGGTGAAAGTACAGCCAGTCTCAGCTCTATTCACACAAGTTCACAATAACATTTATCTTGATCTATCCTAGCCAATGCTGTTCTTAAATATCTGGCTTATTATTGTATCTGAAATTTGATTCACTGGTATTTCTTCAGAAGAATGACCATAGTTGATTTCTTCTTGTAGACAGCCTAATCAACATCCACTGTCACGCTCTGACCTGTTTCTTGTGTTTGCCTCCACCCCCTCCAGGTGTCGCTTATTTTTCCCAGTGTATTTATCCTGTTATTCCTGTCTCTCTGTGCCAGATCGTCTTGTACGTTTTTCAAGTCAACCAGTGTGTTTTCCCCGTGCTCCTGCTTTCTCTTTTGCTAGTCCTCCCGGTTTTGACCCTTGCCTGTTTTCTGGACTTCATACCCGCCTGCCTGACCAGTCTGCCTGCCCTGACCTCGAGCCCACCTGCCACTCTGTACCTCCTGGACTCTGAACTGGTTTTGACCTTTTGCCTGTCCACGACCATTCTCTTGCCTACCCCTTTTGAATTGTCAATAAATATCAAAGACTCTTAACTATCTGCCTCCTGTGTCTGCATCTGGGTCTCGCCTTGTGCCTTGATAATCCACACTGAATAGAATAGAACGAAGGACATTTATTTTTACTGTTAGGAAGCTTCTTCTTTAGAACTTGTTAAAAGCATGTATGAGTCTTTATAATGGCTTAGAATAAGGCTTACAATATATTAGTATAAGCTCTATAGGACCACCACTGTTGCTTTCAACTGAGGCAGAATGCTGAGGGTTGTATAGATGGGGATTCTGAAGCCAATTTATGGATGATGAGTACATGTTTCATCCTCTAATGACAAACATGCTAAATAATGAATGTGGGGGGAAATGCCACCCTCTGAGAGACCATCATAAATTATCACTCAAATTATCACTCCAAAGCAGCTAAAAGAGAGCTTACATCAGCCAGAGCATATTACCCTGGATGGTATACTCTTTTCAGAAACATTTAAAGTTAATTAAAGTCTGCAGGCATAACGCGCTTTAGAGTAGAAAAGAATAGAGTAGAACAGAATAGAGTATAATAGAATACAATGGTATAGAATAGAGTAGAATAGTAAATCTGTGACTGAATTTCTTGTTTATAACTAATTATTATTATAATAATAACAATAATAATGCTATTATAGGAGCATGTATAAGCATGTATAAAAGTAAAATGTATTATAAGAATCCAGCTTTTAATATGTTATTTTTCTCTGTGTAACAACATTTCAACTTTCTCAAAATGGCTGGTATTTAGTCAGGAACGAGAGGATGATAAGCCATTACAAGAGGGTCATATACTCATGACAAGTCTTGTGATGCATTATAGTGTTACCCTCTTCTCGTTGAGGTATGACATATCGCTAAGACAGTAAGATGTTAGACTTCTACTTACAATGACTCCAGGGTAGTAGCCACCGACTGTGATGTTCTGTGTCCTGGTGGTGGCTGCCAGTCCAAAGATAAGGATGAGTACAGACACAATGAGCAACATCATAGTGACCATGATGGACTTCCGTTTCCTCTGTTTGAATGATCCTGGAAGACAAACACAGCTTTAGTCAATATACCTGTATATACCCTCAATATACCTGTATATACCACAGTGGTGGAAAAAGTACCTAATTGTCATACTTGAGTAAAAGTAAAGATACCTTAATACAAAATGACTCATGTAAAAGTGAAAGTCACCTCGTAAATTACTACTAAAAGTCTAAAAGTATTTGGTTTTAAATATACTTAAGTATCAAAAGTAAATGTAAATGCTAAACTATACTTAAGTATCAAAAGTAAAAGTATAAATCATTTCAAATTCCTTATATTAAGCAAACCAGACGGCACAGTTTTCTTTTTTATTTATTTCTGGATCGCCAGGGGCACTCTCCAACACTCAGACATAATTTACAAACAAAGCACCACCTAAAAAAATTCCAATTAACAATAATAATCAGTACCCTTCCCCAGATCTGTGCCTTGACACAATCCTATCTCGGAGCTCTATGGACAATTCCTTCGACCTCATTACTTTGTTTTTGCTCTTACTGTCAAATGTGGGACCTTGTATAGACAGGTGTGTGTCTTTCCAAATCATGTCCAATCAATTGAATTTACCACAGGTGGTATCCAATCAAGTTGTAGAAACATCTCAAGGATGATCAATGGAAACAGGATGCACCTGAACCCAATTTGGAGTCATTGATGAGATAATGTTTTAATTTAATCACTTTTAGAATAAGGCTGTAATATAAAAAAATGTGGAAAAATACAAGGGGTCTTAATACTTTCCGAATGCACTGTACCTGTATATACCCTCAATATACCTGTATATACACCTCTATATAACCACAATATACCTGTATATACCTTCAATATACCTCTATATACCCTCAATATACTTGTATACACTGTCAATATACCTCTATATACCATCAATATATCTGTATATACCGCCAATATACCTGTATATACCCTCACTATACCTATATATACCCTCAATACACACTATATATACAAAACTATATGGACAACCTTTCAAATTAGTTGATTCGGCTATTTCAGCCACACCCGTTGCTGACAGATGTATAAATCGAGTACACAAACATGCAATCTCCATAGACAAACATTGGCAGTAGAATGGCTTTACTGAAGAGCTCAGTGACTTTCAATGTGGCACCGTCATTAGATGCCACCTTTTCAACAAGTCAGTTTGTCAATTTTCTGCCCTGCTAGCGCTACCCCAGTCAACTGTAAGTGCTGTTATTGTGAAGTGGAAACGTCTAGGAGCAACAACAGCTCAGCTGCGAAGTGGTAGGCCACACAAGCTCGTGGAACGGGACCGCCGAGTGCTGAAGTGCATAGCACGTAAAAATCGTCTGTCCTCGGTGGCAACATTCACTATCGAGTTCCAAACTGCCTCTGGAAGCAACGTCAGCACATGAACTGTTCGTCGGGAGCTTCATGAAATGGGGTTCAATGGCCGAGCAGCCGCACACAAGCCTAAGACCACCATGAGCAATACCAAGGGTCGGCTGGAGTGGTTTAAAGCTTGCCGCCATTGGACTCTGAAGCAGTGGAAACGCGTTACCTGGAGTCGCACCATCTGGTAGTCCGACGGACTAATCTGGGTTTGGCGGATGCCAGGAGAACGCTACCTGCCCCGAATGCAGTGTCAACTGTAAAGTTTGGTGGTAGAGCAATGATGGTCTGACACTGTTTTTCATGGTACGGGCTAGGCCCCTTAGTTCCAGTGAAGGGAAATATTAATGCTACAGCATACAATACATTCTAGATGATTCTGTGCTTCCAACTTAGTGGCAGTTTGAGGAAGGCCCTTTCCTGTTTCAGCATGACAATGCCCTTTGTTAAGCCGATGTGAAATGGCTAGCTAGTTAGCGGTGGTGCGCACTAGTGGCGTTTCAATCGGTGACGTCACTTGCTCTGAGACCTTGAAGTAGTGGTTCCCCTTGCTCTGCAAGAGCCGTGGCTTTTGTGGAGCGATGGGTAACGATGCTTCGAGGGTGAATGTTGACGTGTGCGGAGCGTCCCTGGTTCGGGGCGAGGGGACGGACAGAGCCCTGACCTCAACTCCACCTAACACCTTGGGAATGAATTGGAAAGCGACTACAAGCCAGGCCTAAAAGCCCAACAGCAGTGCCCGACCTCACTAATGCTCTTGTGACTGAATGGAAGAAACTCCCAGAGGCAATGTTCCAACATCTAGTGGAAAGCTTTCCCAGAAGTGTGGAGGCTGTTATCGCAGCAAAGGGGCGACCAACTCCATGTTAATGCCCATGATTTTGGAATGAGATGTTTGTTGAGCAGGTATCCACATACTTTTGGTAATGTAGTGTACCTATATATACCCTCAACAAACTTCTATATCGCCTCAATATACCTCTAGATACCCTCAATATACCTGTATATACCCTCAATATACCACTTTTTTGGGATTGTACTAATATAGTTTTTGACAGTAGTATTCCTGTGTAAGTCATAATACACTCCTCTTCAACTGATAGGGCAATATCAATAGGAGTGTATTATAGTTAGCTGTGTAATAAACCAAGGAATCTAAAGCCTTGATTAAACTAACCCTGTCGTTCCCCTTGCTCCATTCCATTCAAAATGCATGCATGTGTAGTTAAAATATATTATCATCTAGACATTGATAATTTGTTTCTCATTATTAACATTATCGATTCAATGTGACGATTCACGGTAGCATACATTTTTGATAATACTGGCTTTATCTAGTATTATTTTGTCTTTAACAACATGATTTGGGGTATTTAGAATGCTATATTGTTAGAGAATTGAACATGACAAGACTATTTAAAGAACTAAATTTCGACAAAAAATTAATACGTGTCCTAAACGCTCAAATTGTCTGATGTCGAATCAGGTGCACGTGTTGTTGTAACCATGTAATTAATGAATAATTGCATGGTAATAACATCTTATAGAACTACTTTGTAAGAAACACAAATACAATGTAACGTGCCGTGGGTGTGTGAATGTTGTTGGCAAAGTAACAAATACATCATCGCTGTATCTAATGCTGCATGGCTGCACCTGCAGTGGCCCGAGCAAAAAGAACAGAAATATACTGTATCTATCTAATGTAAACCAGCGGCTTTCCCATATTAATCAAGAACTGCTCTGCTCGTGTCAAACACATTTAATTCCCACATAGTTAGTATTACATTCTATCTATTTATCCTGACAATGTGACAAATTGTACCTTTCTTCAGGATTTTGACAAACCCACAAAAAAGAAAATCAGTCAGCCAGTCCAATGTAACCTACATTAGCCATACTAGCCAGTAGGCTACAGACAAAAAAATATATTGCACCAAGTAGCCTATCATTTTTGCTGTAACCATGCGGTTGACCTCGCGCATACATACTGTACCTATAGGAGTTTCTGTCAAAATTATTCCGGCTTGTTGATTCTGTACAAGAGGCATTTTCTAATTAACCGCGGGAGCTGAATATAGGCCCAAAATGATGATTCAAGGTTAAAACTAGACACAAAACAAGCGGAACAAAAACGTGTTTACTGCTAAGAGCTAATGCACGCGTGACATTTGATTGCAGTGGCATTCTCTAATAGCAGACCTCCCCGCGCCACGTCCATGGCTGTCTCTTTTACATTAGTGTCTATTGACATGTCCACTCTCTACTGTCTTCATCCGTCGTGAACCGCGGAGCGTCAATAGGTGCACAGTTTTACGCATGCACCCCAGTCACACTCAGGACATTAACTCATTTAAATCAGTCCTAAAATAATCGTAGGCTTGTTTTATCTCAAATTATTAGCTGAACATTTTCATATAGCCTACTTATAACCAAAATATATAGATGTATTTAGTTTCTGCTTTTTTGTATTCGTCTTTATTATTGTTATATACAGTCATTAGAATATAACCGTTATTTTGATCAGACAGGAAGACATTAGCTGATAAAAAGGCTCATAATTAGCAAGAGTGGAGTAGGATAGGCTAGCAATTTGGAGACGTTCGAGCGCCACCCAATGTCAACATTCAAAATTGTTACCATCAACTGCTATAATCTTCATGGCCTAACCTCTGAGTAATCTATTCGTTCTTCCAGGTTTCCTCAAACTGCTCCCTTTCATTGTGATCTGCGCTAATAGGTCCTATATTCTTCATGATTAGGTTTACGCAGATAGCTCATGATGACTAAGACTACTAGCACTTCACAGAACAACAGTTTTATGGCGAGCAGCCGATTGTGGTCGGTTGCAAACTTGCACACGCTGGGTCTGTCACTGTCAGAGAGAGGTGTAGACTTCATTTACGATCAGACCCAACGTGTGCAAATTTGCAACCGACCACCATCGGCTGCTTGCCATAAAACTGTTGTTCTGTGAAGTTCAAGTAGTCTTAGTCATCAAGAGCTATCTGCATAAACCTAATCATGACGCATATAGCACCTATTAGCGCAGATCACAATGAAAGGGAGCAGTTTGAGGAAACCTGGAAGAACGAATAGATTACCATATTAGGCCCAGAGGATCACACTATTGGAATTTACTCGTTGCATTACATTTAGCATAGCCTACAACAAGCAGTGGCCATTTAAAAAGCACAAAAATAGATACATTATGAATTTAAAAAAACAGTTAATGCAGCTTTATGCACGGCAGTGATTGACAGACAGTAGCATGTTGGGAATAACATAGAAATAGTATTTTCGGTGCGCTGAGTCTCAGTTCAGCTCAACAGACAATGTGACTCTGGTGTGCGTGTGCAGAATGCCGTACATCGGCCCCTACACTGTTGCCAAAAGTTTGTCTGGGATTAAAAAAAGACATTGCTCCCTCTCTCCCACGAGCCCCCCCCCCCCCTCCCCCGTGTTCCTCTTTTCAGTATGCACTCATTCACTATGATGCTCGCCTAGCTGTGAGGAGCTTCTTGTGCCCGGCTCCCCTTGTGTGCGTAAAACTTTCTAATGAAATCCCAAATTTATTTTTGACCAATTTAGAATTCGTTCTACTTAGGGTCAAGAGGGATTCAAGACACTCAAAGAACTTTCCCTGCTAAAGAAAACTCAGGTATGTCAAGATTCGTTTAAAAAATATATATATTTTTGGGAAATCACACCCTGGAGCTGTGCCAAAATCAATTGTGGATAAAAACATTTGTAATGGTTTTTCAAGGTTATTTGGTAGACCTCACGCAAAAATGTCGGAAACAGTGGGTGCAATGGATTTGTTTTACTTTCTAAGGATGTTAGGATGTGCCGCTTTAATTCCTTGGAGAAGGTAGTAGATGTGATTGGTTTAACAAGTACCTTTCTCTCTGTGAAGAATCATGGAGCCCATTTCTACGGCGGGAGGGGCTGAGGAAAAGCACCATGGAAACTACTCACCAAATCCAGTAAGTCCACTTTAGAAAACAGAGGATGACATGAAAACTAATTGATTTCTGGGACTCATTCTGCTGTCTACAAGTGCACCTTGCAAGAGGATTGGGGTACCATACCTCATGGATTTAATTAATAATTAATTCAGTTCTTACCCATTTATGTCAGAATAGAATAAAATTAAATCCCTATCTGCCTCTAACTGTTAACCCATCAAACCTGCATGCCATATATCAGATCTAGTTCTGATTTTGATTCTTTAAACATCCAGAAGGCCTACCAGTAATTGATCCATCTGCAAATAACATGATGCTTTTTTTAAAAGTGCATTTGATCTTACAACAAAGCCATAGAAAAAGTTCTTAAAAACTCCACTTCATTAAGAAAGTAACATTCTTAAAACCCCAGGGGGTTTCAATGACCACTGGAGATCTTTCTTGGGCCTCTCTATGCTGAGAATCAGTGTTTTACATCTGGCTGTCGTCGTGACCCTCCAGCTCGGATGCAGCTGTTGCTCCAAGCAGGAAGGTCAACCTCGAGGAGGAGAGCCCTCCCAAAGAGGACTACGAAACATGATGGGACAGGACCATCGCGGAGGAGCGTTGCTACAGCGAATGTCATGCTGTTTTGGAAAATTGCATTTACTCGATAAATAGGGAATAATAGTCTTTATGTAAAAATATACATGGAGCTTAACCTAAAAAACATGGCTGATTATAATAATCCAAAAATGGCTTTCTATAATGAGTTAGAACCAATAGATATTGATTGACAACAATCGTGGCAAGGCAAAGTCGGACTGGGGTGATTCTTACCTTCCTTTTCTCCCTCTATTTATTCCTTGTGCCAGTCTGCAGAGGTGCCACCTGGAAAGCACGCAGTGTCAGAGGCCTTGGAAGAGGTGCAGGAGGAATTGATAGAACATCAACCTCTGGAGCAGGAAGACCTGAACTTTGAGAAATGGAAGCCCAAGCCCAAACCTAAGAGAACGCTCCACGAGAAAGCAGGCGATGTGAAGACATATCTATGGAACGCAGAGACCAGAGAGTTCATGGGCCGCACTGGGCATAGCTGGTGTAAGTAGAAGTGCTCAGTAGTAGCAGAACTGCATGTTGCGCTTACATATCATATCACACAAAATATTCCACCCCCAAGATAACAGCTAAAGCGTGTACATTATGCAGTGTTCAAAACTGCAACATTAGGTCTACTGACACATTGGTACTTAACCTCTTTATAGAGCCATTAACCTCTCTCATTTGTAATTTGTAAGTCGCTCTGGATAAGAGCGTCTGCTAAATGACTTAAATGTAATGTAATGTAATCATTACAATGTTAATCGCCAATGGTTGAAGCAAAAGTGGTGGTTTCGTGGCTTATTGTTTTTGGGTGATGGGCTGGGATGGGCTGTAGCTGGGGGGGGGGGACCTCGTTCCTCGCCTCTGCTCACTGGACTGTGAGTGTGTGTGTCCCCAAGCTTCATGTTTACATAGGTGCACAGACAACTCTGTCCCGATGTGGACAAAAACAAGGCTGCCTGGGGACGGATTCCCGGTGGGAGTGCGCTGTTCCGGGCAGCGCACTGGCCAGGAATCACATTCCTCATACCCCTCACCTGGCTTTCCACTGCCTCTTTCCCAAAGCTCCCGTGAACTCTGCATTTGACCCTAGCGTGCTCTCGGCCTCACGGTCACAGGCAAACACATATGGAGTAGACAAGTGACTGTTCGGCGCAGTCGTCAGACAAACTTTCTTGGCAGAGGTTGTTTCCTGGGGTTTCAGAGGCTGTGTCCTGGGGCTTGTTGAATCAGGGATGATGGAGCAGGGCTCTTGATCCGACAGCCTTGTTGCTATGTGACGCGTTTGGGTTTGAACTCTACCATACGAGAACAGTCCAAGGAGCCAAGTTTTGAAAAATGTCTCAAGAAAGAGCATGTTCCTCCTGAAAACGTCAGAAGCTGAAAACTTGCTGTTTTTCATCATCGTGACCAGTACTACAGAAGACAAAAGGCCAGGCTCAGGAAAAGGAGCGATAGTTTCAGAAAGCAATGTATGCACACTTGTGAAGGAATGGGGCCCCATGTGCCCCCTGGCAAGAAAGGAGAGGGGACTGAGTTTGAAGTCTGTGATGTGTCTCCTGTGTGAGAGGAGTGTGAGAGGGGGACACATTAACAGAGTGGGGTGATTGGGGCTACTTGGAGCTGGCCATGGTTCTATGGCTGCAAAAGACCGTCACTACGATGGCAACCGGAGGTTCACTGTGTTCCTGAGTGAAAGGACTGCTGGGTGAATTCTCACTGAGCTCAAACAGTAAGGCCTTTGTGGGCTCAGGGGACGCAAGGCTGGCTGCAACTAGTCTCCTGTGAAATTGCCTGCGCAGTAAAAGCCTTTAGTTTAGGGCACGTTTGGGTTTGATTAGTTGCTAATGGACTAATTGCAATCGGGGGAGAACAATGGCAGTTCCCAGGGTTTTCTTTTTTTCATATAGTTCAGATAATGTGAATGAGTTTGTTAACAAATATATTTCATAACAAAATACAAACTGATTGGAGTGATTCCCATTTGCAGACTTGGAGAGACAACTCTTTTGTATTGGTTTAATTAACACAATAGTGAGCATTCTGAGTAAAGCCATTAGGAGTGTCTAGACAGCCCAGACAATTCCAACTTCCAACATAATAACAGGGGATTCATTATACTTCATCATATAGGCAATTCAAATCAATGACTTTCTGTTCTGATGCTGTGATTGTGTCTTTCCAAATCACGCTGATAGCCATAACCACTGTTACCCTCGCCGTTCTTCTCATCATCTCCATGAAATTGAGTTATAATGACTGGTTTGAATTCATTCTCTTTATCTGACATCCATGTTACCTCCTTCTAGTTCTGATCATCCTCTTCTACACGGCACTGTATGCATTCCTGGCGGCCATGTTTGGTGCCTGTATGTGGTGCCTCATGCTGTCTATCAGCCCCTACCATCCAACCCACAACGACAGGGTGATGCCACCAGGTAAATATAAACTCTACCCCACAACTCCCTATTTCTCTGTCATTCTATCCCTCTATCACTCCTCCATCCTTCTATCTGTCCATTCTATCTGAACGTAAGCACAGTTGACTGTCTATGGGTTTCCTTTGGCAGGTATGACGATGTCCCCACAACTGGATGGGCACTATGAGATCGCCTTCAATGCATCTGACCGCAAGTCTTGGAAGAAGTATGCAAAGCTAATGGAAGAACAACTAAGACGTGAGTCAGATGCATGATGGAATAGTTAGCATTTGGCCAAACTTGAATAGAAACATGAATTCCACCGTGAACATGACATTACCATGTTGATTCAAATGCTACTTTTAGCTGTACAAAAATGTGGAATGTGTGCTGAAAGTTAGCTGAGGATAGTGTTTGTCAATGGGATTCAAATGTTGGGGAATGTTGGGGGTATGATATTGAAGCAGAACAGGCACACAGTAAGTTAATCCTCTCCCCCCACCTTCCCTACCTTTGTCCTATGCCCAAACCACCACTGGCAGAACTGCATGCTAGGAAGGGAAGTCTCTTTGTGGGCAGAGCGTATCCATTGAGTTCTGCTACATTTTCCCCCTTCTTCAGTTCCCCGCTTTGGTCAGGCTGCCTGAATCAGAGGCCTGGCGGAACAATTGGTTTATTTATGGGAGCCCACCCCTCCCATCCACCTCATGTCCCTATTTTTTCAACCAGTCACACTTCTTGACACACAGTAGCATATACCATTCTTTAAATTATCAATGGTGTTTCAGTGCTAACCATGAACCCCCCATGAAAAAAGGACCATTTTCTTTTATGTATCTCTTTCAGCATACAATGACGCCGTACAGGAGCAGAGAAACATCCAGTGTCCGCAGGACGCGTACTTCATGCAGGATGAACAAGGGGAAAGTACAGAGAGGAAGGCGTGCCAGTTCAAGAGGTCCTGGCTGGGCGAGTGCTCGGGGCTCCAGGACCCCCACTTTGGATTCTCCCAGGGGAAACCCTGCATCCTCCTCCGAATGAACCGGGTAAGACACAGCTCAGATCAGATCGTAGAGATCTCCCCCATGGAGGACCCATTGTTATAACATAATTTTGATGAGAAACAATGTTGTAAATCTATGCATATTTAAAATTCACAGTGGTTATCTTCATTTTTTTACCTAGCGATAATATTAAAACGTTCATAATGGGGACAATAAAACTATATGCTACAGTAGTCACAGGAACACTGTAATCATATCACAAGACCGTTTTTATCTGCTCCTCATAATGGCCACAAGATGATGCTATAGAGGGATAGCCTGATCCCAGATCTGTTTGGACTGTCTTTGCCAACTTCTATGAGTGTGCCAAGCACGTTTGGCATGACATCGATCACAGGAGTCATTCTCCCAGCACAAACAGATCCAGGACCACACTATCCCTCTACAGCATCAGTCACCTAACATGAACTTCATCCTAAAGCTGCATATATAATCAGTGTTTGCTAACAGATAGTGTTATCTGTGTTGTAGACGTAAAATAGAGTTTATCGATGAAATGGAGGATGCCATTGAGGTAATCTGAGATAGATAGATTTCAGTGACATCTTGTGGCCATTGTGAGGAGCAGATAAAAACAGTCTTGTTATATGATTACAGTGTTCCTGTGAATCAAATCAATGTTATTGTTACCATTATATAATGTAGCATATCGTTTTATTGTCCCCATTTTTAACGTTTTAGAGTGAAACCTGGTGGGGATATCCAAAATTAATATTATCGCTGGGTAGAAAACGGAAGATAACCACTGTGAATTATAAATATGCACAGATTTACATGGTTTCTCATCAAAATGACGTTATAACAACACAAGGGTCATTTCTTTGCTCTCATTTCTTTCCCTGTAGATACTGGGCTATTTACCTGGCCATGGCACTCCGGTAAACGTGACCTGTGGAGTCAAGGTACAGTAACGACCAGCATTACTCCTTCCAAACATCATCTCTTCGTAACTGAATATAATAACTGCTTTAGTCACCAAAATATAACTCACTAGGTGACCTCTCACTCTTTCAGAAAGGTGCGCCAGAAAGCTTAGGAGAACTTCAGTTCTTCCCAAAAAGCATGTTCAACCTGATGTACTACCCTTACTATGGGAAGCTGAGACATGTAAGTGAAGATTTTCAGCATCATGACTTCCACTGTTGCTCTCATGAACTAGATTATATGCATGATCATAGTGACAATAGCCACTCAAGTTGCTTGTGTCCCATATCCCTTCTCCCAGGTAAACTACACAGCACCGGTGGTGGCCGTGCGCTTCAATGGGCTGCAGTATGACACCCACATTGTTGTAAAATGCAAACTCAATGGCAAGGGCATCATCAATGATTCGCCTACCGATCGCTTCCTAGGCAGTGTGTCCTTCTCCTTCGATGTGGGCGCATAGTAGTATTCCCCATGCTGAATGCTGTCCCCATGACAACCAGGAGACAAGAGAATATAGGAAAAAATCTCATTATGTTGAATCCTTGTTTTGCATAAAATAGTTGACCAGCTTCTCTCTTCTCCCATTTCCTCATGTACTCTTGTGCCTTTTGCTGAAAAAAGCAATCATTTGGAATGTTAATGGATCATAAGCACACACACACACGACACAGACACCTCACCGATAGTCTTGAGCACACGCTAAGTATAGAAACTGAATATTACCATTGAATACCTAGCTAGATTAATGCCACTAGCTAGGTTTATGAAACGCAAGGCTCATCTCACAGGTAGTTTGTCTCTGTAGCTATGCAATTTATAATTTAAGACATTATTAATAGACATAAATACCCACTGTACAATAAGGATATAAGAGGAACATGTTAAGCACATTTTGATTTTAAATCAAATTGTGTACTAATTTCTCTTGAGTTTGTACTTTTCAACAGCATATCTATTGTGTTTTGTAGACTCCAAGGGCTACAATATGAAGAATGGTGAAGGCAGGACACTTTTACTTACACAGTAAGATAAACAGTAAATGACTAAGTTACATTTCAGGTTTTACATAGTAAGCTAAACAGTAAATGACTAGGTTCAATTTCAATAAGATAAACAGTAAATGACTAGGTTACATTTCAGTAAGATAAACAGTAAATGACTAGGTTACATTTCAGGTTTTGTTGTTGTTTTTTGATAGCTCCTTATTCTACATTTATTGATAATATACATTGAGTGTACAAAACATTAATATTGAGTTGCACCCCCGTTTGCTCTCAGAACAGCCTCAATTTGTTGTGGCATGGGTTCTACAAGGTGTCGAAAGCATTCCACAGGGATGCTGGCCCATGTTGCTCCAATGCTTCCCACAATTGTGTCAAGTTGGTTGGATGTCCTTTAGGTAGTGGACCATTGTTGATACACATGGTAAACTATTGAGTGTGAAAAACCCAGCAGCGTTGCAGTTCTTGACACAAACCGGTGCGCCTGGCACCTACTACCATACCCTGTTCAAAGGCACTGAAATCTTTTGTCTTGCCCATTCACCCTTTGAATGGCACACACACACAATCCATTTCTCAATTGTCTCAAGGCTTAAAAATCCATATTTAACCTGTCTCATCCCCTTCATCTACACGGATTGAAGTGGATTTGACAAGGGATCATAGCTTTCACCTGGTCAGTCTATGTCATGGAAAGAGCCGGTGTTCTTAATGTTTTGTATACTCAGTGTATGCTGCCATTTTGTTTTATTTTGGATGAACACAAGACTGCTACTGAGACTGTAATACTGCAGGCTGACTTTGATCTCTATATTAGCTGATGGAAAGTAAGATCTACTGTGGAAACTGACAGAGGTCACATTGTTGCTAAACTTGTACGCCAGTCTTGCACACTCTTCATGAAATAACAGGCTATTTTGATTTAGGCCTAGAATTAATCCTTGTTACTGTACCTTTGCTATGATTCTACTAAACCTGGTATCCATGTATTTATTCTGATTTAATACTATAATAAATACAATGTTGATAAGAACAATGCTTTTTTTCCATAGGAATGTATTATATATTCTTTACATGCAACTCTTTTCTTACGTTGAAGGTTGTCAAGCACAGTATATTAAACATAACTTATTACACATACACAAACAAGATAAAGTAATGACTATCTTTTAGCCATCATTCTCTGAAGGTCTACTTTGCCCAGATATACACTTCCCTGCGTATTTATTTGGACAGTGAACCTAAGATTTCTCGATCATTTTGGATTTGAGATCAAATGTTTTTTTTTCTGTATGAGGCGACAGAACAGAATGTCACCTTTTATTTGAGGGTATTTTGATATATATATCGTTTTTACCGTTTAGAAAATAAAGCACTTTATGTATCTAGTCCCCCCATTCGATGGTGTCATAAGTATTTGGATAAATTCACTTATAGTGTATTACATTTAGTTAAATGTTAAGTATTTGGTCCCATATTCATAGCACCCAATGACTACATCAAGCTTGTGCCTCTACGTAAGCTATTTATGCTTCTGTAATTCTTACTCATCATTATTCACAATTCATTCATGGGGTGGCAGGGTAGCCTAGTGGTTAGAGCGTTGGACTAGTAACCGGAAGGTTGCAAATTCAAATCCCCAAGTTACAAATCTGTCGTTCTGCCCCTGAACAGGCAGTTAACCCAATGTTCCTAGGCCATCATTGAAAATAAGAATTTGTTCTTAACTGACTTGCCTAGTTAAATACATTAACATCTGTGATCACAGTAGCATCCACATTAATGTTGAAGTGTTCAGGAACATATTCTATTCTTATTTACAATAAAAGTGGCTACAAAATGACACAATACATTATTTTCCATTAATTTCTATTGCGCAAAACATAGTCCGTAAGGAAACACAACCAAAACAAAATGCAAATGCACCCATTGCCATCCAACAAATGTGAAGAGTCAAAAGTTTGATGCACCCATTGCCATCCAACAAATGTGAAGAGTCAAAAGTTTGATGCACCCATTGCCATCCAACAAATGTGAAGAGTCAAAAGTTTGATGCACCCATTGCCATCCAACAAATGTGAAGAGTCAAAAGTTTGATGCACCCATTGCCATCCAACAAATGTGAAGAGTCAAAAGTTTGATGCACCCATTGGCATCCAACAAATGTGAAGAGTCAAAAGTTTGATGCACGCATTGCCATCCAACAAATGTGAAGAGTCAAAAGTTTGATGCACCCATTGCCATCCAACAAATGTGAAGAGTCAAAAGTTTGATGCACTCATTACCATCCAACAAATGTGAAGGGTCAAAAGTTTGATGCACCCATTGCCATCCAACAAATGTGAAGAGTCAAAAGTTTGATGCACTCATTGCCATCCAACAAATGTGAAGAGTCAAAAGTTTGATGCACTCGTTGCCATCCAACAAATGTGAAGAGTCAAAAGTTTGATGCACCCGTTGCCATCCAACAAATGTAAAGAGTCAAAAGTTTGATGCACTCATTGCCATCCAACAAATGTGAAGAGTCAAAAGTATGATGCACCCATTGCCATCCAACAAATGTGAAATGTCAAAAGTTTGATGCACTCATTGCGTGCTAGGAATATGGGACCAAATACTAAACTTTAGACAAAATGTGATACACTAAGGGTTGGTTTCCGGGAAACAGACTAAGCCTAGTCTTGTACTAAAAAGCTATTTTAATGGAGATTCTCTACAAGCTTTTTAGTCTAGTACTAGACTTAGTCTGTTTCCAGGAATCCAGCTCTATACGTGATTAGTCCAAATGCTTATGACACATTGAAATAGGGGGACTAGATAAATAAAGTGCTTTCATTTCTAAATGGTAAAAAAGATTTGAAAATACCCTCAAATAAAAGGTGACATTCTGTACTGTCGCCTCGTGTCATATAATTTATCTCAAATCCAAAATGCTGGAGTAGAGTGCCAAATTAAAGGTTTTAGCTTCACTATCCAAATAAATAAGTTGTGGTGTGTATATTTAAAAGCATTGCAGAATGATTTATTCATTTTATTCATTATGTTTATATGGTACAGTCAATGATCAAAACTGCCTAAGAAATATTAAAATGGTGAGAGTTATATGCCAATTCATATTGTTTAATAAAAAAACTGTAGCAAATGTTAACAATAAACATTAAATTATATTGACTAATTGAACAATGTGTATCTGTCATGTACTACAAACATTAAGGAATTCACACAAAATCCTGAAAGAAAATGACATGATTTGACGCATCAAGTATAAAACCACAACGTATCAAGTCAGATTAAATTACATTGTTTATTTGAGGCGTATTGATGCGCTAAACACTAAACAATATGGGAATCCAACCAATCCATTGGAGTGATTAAGTGTAGATCTATCCTTTGTTCTCTGCAACACATTGACCTTCCATAGAAATAGGCTCATATGACCTTAAAAGGAGACAGATTTGGGCACCTACTAATATACCAGTGATGACTGCACCCATAACATAGCACTGGGATGTCCATAATGGACACTCTATTCCCTTTATCGTGCACTACTTTTGAACAGGGCCTATAGAGAATACAGTTCCTTCATAAAGTATTCACATCCCTTGACCTTTTCCACATTTTGTTGTGTTACAGTCTGAATTTAAAATGGATTGAATTGAGATTGGTTGGTCATTGGCCAACACACAACACTCCATTTCAAAGTGAAATTATGTTTTTTGAAATCTCTGAAATGTCTTGAGTTAATAAGTATTCATCAGAGAAAACTGAGGATGGATTAAGAACATTGTAGTTACTCCACAATACTAACCTAATTGAAAGAGTGAAAAGAAGGAAGCCTCTACAGAATATAAATATTCCAAAACATGCATCCTGTTTGCAACAAGCCATTAAATACTGCAGAAAAATTGGCTAAGCAATTTACTTCTTGTCCTGAATACAAAGCGTTATGTTTGGTGCAAATCCAATACAACACATTACTAAGTACCACTCTCCATATTTTCAAGCATAGTGGTGGCTGCATTATGTTATGGGTATGCTTGTTATTGTGAAGGACTGGGGAGGTTTTCAGGATACAAAATAAATGGAATGGAGCCAAGCACAGACAAAATCCTAGAGGAAAACCCAGTTCAGTCTGCTTTCCACCAGATATTGGGAGATTAATTTACCTGACAGCAGGATAATAACCTAAAACACAAGGCCAAATGTACACTGGAGTTGTTTACCAAGAAGACAGTGTTCCCTGAGTGGACGAGTTACAGTTTTGACTTAAATCTGCAAAAAGATCTACGGCATGACTTGAAAATGGTTGATTAACAAAAGATCAACAACCAATTTTACATAGCTTGAAGAATTTAGAAAATAAAATGGGCAAATATTGTACTATCCAGGTTTCGAAAGCTCTTCACAGAAAGACTCACAGCTGAAATCGCTGCCAAAGTTGCTTCTACAAATTATTCACTCAGGGGTGTGAATACTTATGTATACAGAACAAAAACATAATTGCAACATGCAACAATTTCAAAGGTTTTACTGAGTTACAGCTCATATAAGGAAATCAGTCAATTAAATTAGGTGCAGCCATGGGTGGGCCTAGTATGGCATAGGCCCACCCACTTGGGAGCCAGGCCCAACCAATCAGAATAATTTTTTTCTCCACAAAAGGGCATTATTCCAGACAGAAATACTCCTCAGTTTTATCTGCTGTCCGGTTGGCTGGTCTCAGACGATAGCGCAGGTGAAGAAGCCGGATGTGGAGGTCCTGGGCTGGCGTGGTTACACGTGGTCTGCGGTTTTGAGGCGGTTGTGCATACTGCCAAATTCTCTAAAACGATGTTGGAGGCAGCTTATGGTAGAGCAATGAACATTAAATTATCTGGCAATAGCTCTGATGGACATTCGTCCAGTCAGCATGCCAATTGCACGCTCCCTCAAAACTTGACATCTGTGGCATTGCGCTGTGTGACAAAACTGCACGAGTGGTCTTTTATGTCCCCAGCACAAGGTGCACCTGTGTAATTATCATGCTGTTTAATTGGCTTCTTGATAACCCACCTGACAGGTGTAGTGTATCTTGGCAAAGGAGAAACGCTCACTAACAGGGATGTAAACAAATGTTTCCAACATTTGAGAGAAATAAGAAATATTTGCGCATATAGGAACATTGCTGGGGTCTTTTACTTCAGCTCATGGGACCAACACTTTACATGTTGCGTTTATATTTTTGTTCAGTATAAAATTTGATATTTTATTTAAAATACATTTGCAAAAATGTCTAAAAGCATGCTTTCACTTTGTCGTTATGGGGTACTGTGTGTAGATTGGTGAGAAAAATATACAGTGGGGCAAAAAAGTATTTAATCAGCCACCAATTGTGCAAGTTCTCCCACTTAAAAAGATGAGAGGCCTGTAATTTTCATCAAAGGTACACTTCAACTATGAAAGACAAAATTAGAAAAAAAAACAGAAAATCACATTGTAGGATTTTTAATGAATTTATTTGCAAATTATGGTGGAAAATAAGTATTTGGTCACCTACAAGCAAGACTTCTGGCTCTCACAGACCTTCTTTAAAAGGCTCCTCTGTCCTCCACTCGTTACCTGTATTAATGGCACCTGTTTGAACTTGATCACAAGAACGGTGAGCAAAAATCCCAGAACCACACGGGGGGGGACCTAGTGAATGACCTGCAGAGAGCTGGGACCAAAGTAACAAAGCCTACCATCAGTAACACACTACGCCGCCAGGGACTCAAATCCTGCAGTGCCAGACGTGTCCCCCTGCTTAAGCCAGTACATGTCCAGGCCCATCTGAAGTTTGCTAGAGAGCATTTGGATGATCCAGAAGAAGATTGGGAGAATGTCATATGGTCAGATGAAACCGAAATATAACTTTTTGGTAAAAACTCAACTCGTCGTGTTTGGAGGACAAAGAATATTGAGTTACATCCAAAGAACACCATACCTACTGTGAAGCATGGGGGTGGAAACATCATGCTTTGGGGCTGTTTTTCTGCAAAGGGACCAGGACGACTGATCCGTGTAAAGGAAAGAATGAATGGGGCCATGTATCGTGAGATTTTGAGTGAAAACCACCTTCCATCAACAAGGGCATTGAAGATGAAACGTGGCTGGGTCTCAGCATGACAATGACCCCAAAATCACTGCCCGGGCAACGAAGGAGTGGCTTCGTAAGAAGCATTTCAAGGTCCTGGAGTGGCCTAGCCAGTCTCCAGATCTCAACCCCATAGAAAATCTTTGGAGGGAGTTGAAAGTCTGTGTTGCCCAGCAACAACCCCAAAACATCACTGCTCTAGAGGAGATCTGCATGGAGGAATGGACCAAAATACCAGCAACAGTGTGTGAAAACCTTGTGAAGACTTACAGAAAACATTTGACCTCTGTCATTGCCAACAAAGGATATATAACGAATTATTGAGGTAAACTTTTGTTATTGACCAAATACTTATTTTCCACCATAATTTGCAAATAAATTAATTAAAAATCCTACAATTGGATTTTTCCCCCTCATTTTGTCTGTCATAGTTGAAGTGTACCTATGATGAAAATTACAGGCCTCTCATCTTTTTAAGTGGGAGAACTTGCACAATTGGTGGCTGACTAAATACTTTTTTGCCCCACTGTATATATTTTAAATGCAGGCTGTAACACGAAAGGTGGGAACAAATCAAAGGGTATGAATACTCTGAAGGCACTAGGTAATAGGGTGCCATTTGGGATGTATCCTAGACGACAGTCATGCCAATAGAGATTGTACAGTCATGATCCTGATCAAAGTCTGATCTGTGGGCCTGGACATTGCATTAGTTTTTATTTACTAACTCTATTTTATCAATGTACCAATCGGGCTTCAGGAAGAAGCATAGCACAATTACAGCCATGAAGGTTTTAAATGATATCACTGAAGCCATTGACAAAAAACAGCACTGTGTCTCACTTTTTATTGATCACTCGATACAGTTTGATACAGTTGATCATGCTATACTAAGGCAGAGATTGTCGAGTGTAGGTCTTTCAGAGCATGCAGTTGCATGGTTTGCTAACTATCTGTCTGATAGAACTGAGTGCACTCAAATTGATGGGTTTGTCTGTTAAATTGTCTGTCTTGAATGGTGTGCCCCAAGGCTCTGTACTTGGTCGTCTCTTATTCACTATTTATATAAATTTAGACAAAAATGTCCAAAATGCACAACCTCATTTTTATGCTGATGATACTGTTATTTACTGTTGTGCCTCGTCTCTTACAAAAGCTTTCCAGAATTTGCAAACTGCTTTTTATACTGCTCAACATACCTTGTGTCAATTGAGGCTTATCCTCAATACTGACAAAACTAATGGTGTTTTCTAATGCAAGAAATAGACCTCTGAACCTTTCATCTATTACTACCTGTCAGGGCAAGGAGATTGAGGTTGTAACCACGTAAATATCTTGGAATTTTAATTGATGACGGCCTCTCTTTTAAATTGCATATTCAACAACTTACAAAAAAATTGAAGCTGAAATTAGGATTTTATTTTAGGAATAAGGCCCGTTTTTCTTTTGAAGCCAGAAGGAGGCTAGTATCAGCTACATTTATGCCTTTACTAGACTATGGGGATATTTTATATATGAATGCTTCCGCTCAATGTTTGAGATCAATTGATACTCTTTACCATGGCACTTTGAGATTTATTTTAAACGGCAAAACCCTTACGCACCACTGCACTTTGTATACCAGGGTTGGCTGGCTTTCTCGAGTCACTCGTAGGCTCAGTCACTGGTATACTTTTATTTACAAAGCCACTGAGTTGACTACCTTTTTGTGAATTTTTATTGTTCAGAAATGTGGTGGGTTCTCTCTTCGTTCGCTGGCCTTTATCCTGCTAACTGTTCCAAATGTCCGAACTGAATTTGGTAAAGGCTTTTGTACTCTGCGCCATCGTCTTGGAACACCTTACGAAATACTTTTAAACTGGAAGAACTTGTCCCGATTGGTGTTTTTAAATCACTGATGAAGGATTTTGAGGCTGATTCCCTGACCTGTCAATTTTTTAAACTTGCTGTTTTATACTCTTGTGAATTCAATGGTTGTTACTAGATTACTTGTAGTTTGTCTGTCTATTTTTTGTTGTTGTAATGAATTGGTGCTGCCCATCTTGGCCAGGGCGCTCTTGAAAAATATATTTTAATCTCATTGAGCCCGTCCTGGTTAAATAAAGGTAAAAAAAAAAAAGAAGTGTGTAACATTGCCAGGGCTAGATTTACAACTGTTTGCAACACACACACACACAATGTCCTTGTCATAACAAGCGCAGTAAAAGGAAAGGAAACACCAGTGGGTAACGAAAGAAGAGGCAAAGTGCTACAAAACAGGAAAGCAACTATTTTAATTCTCGGCTCCAACTGAAGTTCAACAAGTTAACATCATCTCAACATTCTTCATCGGATTTAGACAGGCTTGGATGAGGGGAATACTAGTGCAACAAAAAAGGCACACAACCACATCTTTGGGGCAAAATTAACCAGAGGTCTTATGTATTGGTACGGAACAGAATAACAAGCCTGATAATAGAAACATCATCCTTGGTCAAACACAATGCATGTCACTGGTTTATTAAAAACTCAGGTTGTTCATTTACCTGCTCTGAAATGCAGAGGTCCAGAAATAAGTTTCCTTTCTGTCCAAGCTTTGGTCATAAAATAATTTGTGCTAGAATATGTAAATTATTATGCTTTCTATTATAAGGCCTGGGCAGTGTTCAGAATGACACACCGTAGCAACTGTTTGCAACGAAAAAAGGTTATTGTTCAGGCAGTACCTCCCCATTTCACTAAGTTTCAAAACGCCCTACCTACTGAACATGATTCAGGTAGTAAATGCCTTTAGAGTCCCTATAGCCTCCGTCTTAACAGAGCCATTTGTGATCCCCGACCGGAGTCTATACCGCTGTCTTCCGTTCCCTGAGAGGGGACTTAAACATTATATTTTCTCTAAAACATCAAAATCACATGTTTATGCAACTGCTCCAAATGCTGGTTGGTACGTGTCTTTGTAAAGTTAGTCCTAGTACAATAAAGGTACACTAAGAGAAGATTAGTGCAGGTGGTATAATAACATTTAAATTACAGGGATTTCACAAAAATAGGATATTTTCTAATTCTACAAATGTTTAACAATGGTTACTTATGAATAGCAATGCCTCAATTTGTATCTATGAACTTTCAATAAATTCTTTGCACAATTTCAAGTCCCTATTTATCCAAAATCAACATAATTAATTCTATACAAGAGAGTAATTCATTAGAAACATAGAAATATAATGCAACACAAAACAGTCTCATTCATATGAGCCTCTGGGAATAAAGAAACTGATGGTCTGTTATTAAGATGACCCATGTTACTTCACTCCGTGCAATTTACATCCACACACACCTGGTGCAATACCACTGATTATGTTGACAGGTTTTGGTGGTAAATGATTCCAGTCATTGTTGGTGTCAAAAAATAGCAACAGACGGTCAACTTTCAAAATTACTGTTGGGTGGGGTGATACTTCGGGTGGGACTCTGAACAGGGAATTTGCTGGGGGTAACGTCAAGGAAAGATACATTTTTTCCTTCCATTTCCAATCGGATGCCATAGAAGATTTGGGGATGAGGAGCCAACGTGTTGTGACGGGCTTGGGTGGGGGAGGGTGGGAAGGAATGGGTAGAGGCAGAAGCAGCTGGGATTGGTTAGATTATACAGACTGGTAGCCGGTGCGACTCTTCCTCCGGCCAATCAGGTAAGAGATAAGCACAAGGATGATTAGGAAGCAGAGGGCCACGCCCACAGCGATGGGCACCAGAAAGCTCAAATCAGAGTCCATGAAGCACTCCACGGCTGCCACAGAGAAGAGACAGAAGAAGGGTTAGCGACATTAGCATGCTAGCAATTAGTTAGCAGAAAACACATTTTAGTGAAGAGAGAAGAAACAGGATTTGGTTAAGCTCTTTACAGGCAACATGGATGACAAGGCTCGAAAAGCAGCAAGACATCAGATCAGAACCCAGACATTCATCTACAACATGGGGGCGGTTCTGTCAGAGCATATTCGGTGATGGCGGATCTACAACAACACTGGGGATTCTGTCAGAACATGGGCAGTGACAGCAGTTAGGAAAATATTTGGCCATCATCTGCCAGCTATAGTCAACCATGTTATAAGTAAGGAATAACAGTCAGCCAATCAATTCTAAATATATCTACAAGAACTGTTACATGCCAAATGTTATCAATGGAGCCAAGCAATTTCTTTAACACAAACATCTTCTCCAACTCATTGTTTCATGGGAAAGAGCTTTGCTTCAGGTGAATTGTACATTAAGGTTAACTATGCACAGCACATATCAATTTGTAGTTAAATTAAAATCAACATGTATCCTGATGAGGAAAGATACAACCTCAGCATAGCCAGTGGGGTCATTTAGAAGTGCTCATAGCTAGAGCCTTGGTTTCTCTTTCTCCCAATAAAATATGCGATCAATACAATGAAGATCAGCACAGCCAGAGCAACCCCGAAGGCTATAGGAACGATCCAGCTCCCTTTCGTGTCGTCTCCGCAATCCTCCGCTGGGTGACAGTAAAGAAAGTGGGCATGAGGGACGTTGCAGGGTGGAAGAAAGGTAAAACATGAAAATAGTGAATGCATGGTCATACTAGGAGGCTTCTCAGTCAAGAATAGTTGGGAAAACAAAGAGCAATTTACTAAAATGACCAGGGACCAATAACGCTTATTTTCATAATTGTAAAATATAAAATAAATGTTCCACGCCATTGTTTTGGGGGACAATTTCCATTCCCATTTATTGCAGCTCAAAGCCTATTGAAAAGGAATTCAAAAATGAACATTTGTTTGGAGTTACACAGAAGAAAATACAATGCATCTTACATTTGGAGGATGGGCCTCTCCTGAAATAGGGATTTCCCTTTTCTTAACATGATGCATTTTTGAATTCATAAAATAGGAGATATTTAGACTAGTGGAGAATCCATTAACTGTAAAGATATCAAACCTGAATGAATCTCAAATGGACAAGCTTCATTGAGTAAGGCACAAATTTGTCACAATCATAACATTGTCAAGTGAATGAAACTTGAGAGTAGTAAATGTTAAGATTCCAAAGGGTATTTTAGAATTGACTTTATACAGGGTCTGAGAAGAAAATTTTAGAATCATAGTAACAAACAGGATTTGTAGAAAAGCAGTCACTTTTCCAAGACACATCACACCAGACTGTAATGCAATAAACAAAAATAATATTTGATAAGGAATAAATGAATCATTCACATAATCTGAAGAAAAAATTGTTGAATCAAAAGCAACTAAAGGCAGCAATCAAATGTATTCATGCCTCATGCTGACCACCGCACTACAACATAATACCCATTGTATCCCATCCTAACAGTACAAAAATATACACATCCTGTGGACAATGACCTTTACTACCACTCTCTGTCGATAGGTACAACTGGGCAGGGTTGGGGTTAATTCCATTTAATTTTAGTCAATTCAGGAAGTAAACAAAAATTCACATTCAAATGTTCCTCACTGAAGAGCAGAGAGTACAATTGGAGTTAGAAATCAATTTAATGAAATTGACTTGATTGTAAAAATGGAATTGACCCCAGCTCTGTTTACAAGTTCCCCTTACTAACTGGCAGCTTTCTGGCGTAACACTGGAGCAAAGACTATACACAGGTGTAATATTGCAGCATGCATTTTAAACTTACGTCAAACTTACTGAACAATTTAATGCATTTATATGTACAAAATAATCACCATCTGCGAAAAACACATTTGAATGGCAGCAAATAAGTCAACTACAGCTATCCCTTTTTGAAACCTAATGCCAACATGTCATGACGGGAGAGGGGGTTTGGTTTCAATTCTCCTTTCAGGTTCATCTTTTACATCCTCATGGACTTTTCAGAGTTAAAGTAACACTTCAAGGTAGATTTCACACCTCACAAAATGAGCAAGTCAAAGGGTTAACACATAATTCTGAGACAAACAGACATTAGTGGCAAACATTATGTCAACTAGTGCCATGTGTGAACATATAGGGACAGATCCCTTGTTTGGTAACGTCAACTTGGAGAAGGCACTACATGCCAATAACATCACTGTTTTTTAATGTGGCCACACAGATTTCAGTCGTAATGTCTTCCCTTTCCAGATTCAAACTACTGTGACTAGTGGATTATCAGTAAGGTGAGAGAGGAGAGCGAAGCAGCAGACCTTTGTCCTGGTTAGTTAGTAAGGAGTTCCTGAGACAAATCAACAAAGCTACTCAATGTCGTCTCATTGAGCTGCGAGGCAAATTCTAAAATGTTCAAGTTGTCAAAATGTTGCGCTGCTACAATAAAGTGTGAGGATGAATGAAATCACAAAAGAAAGGTTAAACTAAAATGTACACAGACATTAAATAAAAACATATGAAACAAAAAAGGTGAGGGAGAGGGAGGGAGCATGATTCACAGTGACAAGGGCACAACACCCAATTGTCACAACTCCTCGTGAAAATGTGCAAACAGTAGCACAAGTACTCTGTACTCTGACCGGAGTTTCTATAAAATGTTCTACTTGATCAAAAGAGAGCCTACACTGAACAAGAATCTGGAAAGTGGTGCAAGGAAATGGAGTGTCCTAAGAAACAATCACTTTCAGATATGCTGCAATAAATAAGGCCTTCTATACTGTACAGAGGCAGAGAATCCTGCACTGCTCCTTTCAACAAAGGGGGGGGGAGACACAGACAAAGCAAATCAAACAAAAAGGGAAATTACACAAAGAACATGGGTGGTCCAACCTGGTCCTGGAGAGCGTTTTGAGTATTCAGAATTACCTGAACAAAGCTACTCAAGTCTAAACCTAAGCGAAGCTAGCCTAATCTCAAGTCTAAAAGCAGCTCTTAAGAGTGGCTGAAGTAAAGAGACTATAGTCTGACTATTCCAGTTTGTGAGTCAGTGATTAATGGAAAGATTACACAGCCAATCCAGGATCAGGTTTTGGGACCCCCCCAGACACATAAGGATCAAACTGTGTTCTGGATTCATGATCACAGAGCTTTTTAGAGGGTTTGATATCCCACATAGGTCTTCCTTCGACCAATCACGTAAGCAATCACTACAATGAGAATCAAGATGGCCAGGGCGGCACCAACAATGACTGGGATTAAGATGCTGGTGTCATCCAGTGAACATTCATGGGCTGCAGACGAGAGAGAGAATCAATGAGCATGACTCGGAAAATCTCATCTTCTCATGCTCATTTGGTTGTCAATCAGTTTAAGCAGGGGCAGAAACATGGCATAGTATAAAATACATATGAACATTCGAGTCATTTAGCAGACGATCTTATCCAGAGCAACTTAAACGAGCAATTAGGGTTAAGTGCCTTACTCAAGGGCACAGATATTGTTTACTTAGTTGGCTCGGGGATTCGAACCAGGAACCTTTCGGTTACCCACGAAATTAACTGCTAGGATACCTGCTGCTCTAAATACTTTGCTGTTTCTCATCAAACTGGACAGTTGACCTATTCTACTGATACCAAGAGTGGTTATTATGGCCTATGCCTCAGTTTCAAGCATATTTGCTGCATTTGGCTCTAGTAACCCTAGTAAACTGTAGCATATGGCTAACACAAAACAAAGGTATTGATAACAATTCACCATCTCAGAGTCACCTACCTGTAGCAAATTCCCCTTTTTCAACCCCAAAGGGCTGGACGCGAAGCTTGAACGTGTAGAGAGTGAGCGTTTCGGTGACAGTTAATGTCTGCTCCTTGTTGCACATGTAGGAGCTGCCTACCGCCGCCACCCAAATGGACATGTTGGTATTGGCTGCAACAACAGCCACCCCTGGACGTAACACACAGAGTGAGCAAAGATAGTAGAGGTTTTAATATGCATTGTATATACTGTGTATGTATGTAATGTATAGTGTTTATTTCTTATAAAGCCGCACGGTGTCCAAGACAACTTTCCCCTTGGGGACAATAAAGTTGATCCTATACTATCGTCCAAATAGAGACTTGGTTTACTACGCTAGTGCTTTCTGAAAAGGTTTGTAGTGCTAGGTTGCCTACCAGTGGCTGGTTTCACTGTGACGTTCAGAGCGTGCAGGTGGAACTTCTTGCTGTCCTGTAACGAGCAAGGAAACCCCTTGAACAGGAGACAAACAGACCTTATGCTGCATCCTACCGCCTTAGTCCAGCTGTCTACAAGTTAAATGCAGACAACCAGGATAATAACGGCCTTGGTTTCAGATATTTGGCCTCGTCAACTTACGTTGCTGAAAGTGAACATGATGTTGATTGTGTCCGATGTCAGTATGAGGATGCTGCTGTTGACCCCACAAGCCCCGCCCACTTCAGTCGCACTGGGCACCAGGTTGATGGTCTCCACTTTCTAATAAAGGGGAAAGGGAGGGTGCGATACCTAGTCAGTTGTACAACAACGCATTCAACTGAAAACACAGGTTGATAAACAACAAGAACATTAACATACTAGTAACAACAACCTATCTTCATAGACAAGTCAAGTTCTCTGCGACAAACATGTCTGAACCCTTTTTACTGAACAGGCAATTACACGATAACATCAAAAGAGCCCATTTTAAAATGGCTATACATACGTCTCCTTGCTTGAAGCCGATCCGCAGGCCGAAGGTGGCCATTAAGCAGGCTGTACTGTTGAAGTCGGGTGCGATGCTGTAATTTCCAGTGGTGGGTGTGGGCAGTGTAGGGGTAGGGGTAGAAGTGGGGGCAGCTGTGGTGGTAACGGTCGTGGTGGGCGCCACAGTGGTGGAGGTTAGGTCAGCAGTGCATACAGTGTCTGTGTAAGAAGGACAGAGAAAGACTTTTCAGAGAACCAACAGGGTTGGGATCAATTCAGTAAGTAAACTGATATTCAGTTCACTTCTTGAATTGATTGTATTGAAATGGAAGAGACTTCAAACCTGGAGAACAGACACAGTAATAGTGTTTGACATAATGCACAATAAATCAGATCATTTTGTCACAGTTGATCCCACAATGGCCTGATGCTTGTTCTCGTACAACCTACCGGTGTCACTTTTGCTGCCGTTTGTGACAAACGCCTGTAAAGTAACATCATACAGTGTCTGAGTGACAGACTCTACTCTCTGGACATTTTCGCTCTTGCAAGAGTAGTAGGTATCCACACCCACGTTGGTGATCCTTGGCTTTGCTGTCACAGACTTGGTTTCTAAACCCAAGAGAGATTCAGTCAAATATCAGTATGCGTCATATCAACTACAGTACCGAATTGGTATATCATGAATGAACAGTATCATGACAAGGCTGTGTAGTTACTAGTTACCGTTTGACGTGGAGTTGGTGAAGACGCTCGAGTCTTTGAGGTTGTAGGTGAAGACAATGGAATCTACTTGGTACGTTTTGTTGTCCTTAGTGAATTCAACCGCCCAGCTGTGCCCGTCTCCAAAACCAAGTTTCAACGTTGATGTTGTGTTATTGCAGATGCTCCCTTCTGTTGTCACATTTTCAGGCAGTACAAAAAGAACCGTTTCACTCTGAAAGGGGACGAAAATATTGGACAGTCATTAAGAAAGTGACAAGAGGGGAATCCCATTCCTGTCAAGTACTTTCTCAGGAACAGGGCTATTTCAGATGCTTAGGTCATGAGAAAATAGTATTGTTGACATAACAGTGTGTCGGTTCTTATGATGGATTAGGAGGAAAAAAAGGAACAAAATAAAATATTTTATATCCTGGGAAATATCTAGGACTATAAATCAGACTGAGATGGGAGTTATTAAAGAGAAGAACATTTTTTTGTTTGTTTTATATATAAGGGCTATAACTTTGATGAACCTTGGTGAAATAGACAAGCCATGACAATTACAGGATACAGTTGTGGCCCAAAATAATGGCACCCTTGCACTTTTTTCAAGTAACTCACAATGTCCCACCAAAATAAGTTGAAATTGACTAAAGTATTTGGACTCCACAATTCTTTATTTCACTGTTAGTACAGAACCTTTATTTTTTATTCAGAACTTAATATAGCCATTTAAAATAAACAGAAATGGCATTGACAAAATGATCCACACCCGAGACTTAATATTTGGTCAAAATAACCGCAATCAAGCACATCCTATAGCCATCGATGAGCTTCCTGAACCTCTGCACTGGAAGTTTGGCCCACTCCTCATGTAAACAGTTCCAGTTGTCCCAGATTAGGAGGGTGCTTTCGACCAACTGCTGTTTTCAGATCTCTCCACAGGTTTTCAATGGGATTTAGATCTGGGCTCATTGCTGGCCACTTCAGAACAGTCCAGCGTTTTGTCTTGAACCATTCCTGGGTGCTTGGGGTCATTGTCCTGCTGGAAGAACCATGATATTCGATGGAGACCCAGTTTTTCGACACCGGGTCCGACATTGCGCTCTAAAAGGCCTTGGTATTGTCCTGATTTCATGATGCCATGCATACGTTTAAGACACCCAGTGCCAGAGGCAACCACAAATCATCACTGAACCTCCATGTTTGACTGTAGGGAAGGTGTTCTTTTCTTTAAAGGCTTAATTTTGTTTTCTGTAAACAGAGATGGTGTGTTTTACCAAAAAGCTCTAAGTTGGTCTCATCTCATTCTCCCAGGCAGATTTTGGCATGTTCAGGTGTGTTTTGGCAAATTGCAGTCAGGCCGCTTTCGTAAGTATTCACCCCCTTTGGCATTTTTCCTAATTTGTTGTTTTACAACCTGGAATTAAAATAGATTTTTGGGGGTTGGATCATTGGATTTACACAACATACCTACCACTTTGAAGATGCAAATTATTTTTTCTTGTCTCTATAAGCTTGGCACATCTAGCCACTGTGATTTTTGACCATTCTTCAAGACAAAACTGCTCCAGCTCCTTCATGTTGGATGGGTTCTGCTGGTGTACAGCAATCTTTAAGTCATTCCACAGATTCTAAATTGGATTGAGGTCTGGGCTTTGACTAGGCCATTCCAAGACATTTAAATGTTTCCCCTTAAACCACTCGAGTGTTGCTTTAGCAGTATCCTTAGGGTCATTGTCCTGCTGGAAGGCGAACCTCAGTCCCGGTCTCAAATCTCTGGTAGACAAAACCGGTTTCCCTCAAGAATTTCCCTGTATTTAGCGCCAACCATCATTCCTTCAATTCCGACCAGTTTTCCAGTCCCTGCCGATGAAATACATCCCCACAGCATGATGCTGCCACCACCATGCTTCACTGTGGGGATGGTGTTATTGGGGTAATGTGAGGTGTTGAGTTTGCACCAGACAAAGTGTTTTCCTCATTGGCCAAAAAGCTCCATTTTAGTCTCATCTGACCTGAGCACTTTCTTCCATATGGTTAGGGAGTCTGTCCCTCATGCCATTTGGTGAACACCAAACATGTTTGCTTATTTTTTTTAAAGCAATGGCTTTTTTTTCTGGCCACTTCTGTAAAGCCCAGCTCTGTGGAGTGTACGGCTTAAAGTGGTCCTATGGACAGATACTCCAATAACCCTGAAGGAGCTGCAAAGCTCCACAGCGGACATCTTAGGTCTCTGTTGTCTCTCTGATTAAAGCCTTGCCTGGTCCGTGAGATTTGGCGGGCGGCCCGCTCGTCAGGTTTGTTGTGGTACTATATTCTTTCCATTTTTAACATTTTTTAATAATGGATTTAATGGTGCTCTGTGGGATGTTCAAAATTAATTATATTTTTTTTACAACTCAACCCTGATCTGTACTTCTCCACAACTTTGTCCCTAACCTGTTTGGAGAGCTCCTTGGTCTTCATATTGCCGCTTGCTTGGTGGTGCCCCTTGCTTAGTGGTGTTGCAGACTCTGGGGCTGTCAGAACATGTGTACAGTTGAAGTCGCAAGTTTACATACACCTTAGCCAAATACATTTAAACTCAGTTTCACAATTCCTGACATTTAATCCCAGTAAAAATTCCCTGTCTTAGGTCAGTTAGGATCACTACTTTATTTTAAGAATGTGAAATGTAGGAATAATAGTATAGATAATTTTTTATTTCAGCTTTTATTTCTTTCATCACAATCCCAGTGGGTCAGAAGTTTACATACACTCAATTAGTATTTGGTAGCATTGCCTTTAAATTGTTTAACTTGGGTCAAACACGTCAGGTCGCCTTCCACAAGCTTCCCACAATAAGTTGGGTGAATTTTGGCCTATTCTTCCGGACAGAGCTGGTGTAATTGAGTCAGGTTTGTTGGCCTCCTTGCTTGCACACGCTTTTCCAGTTCTGCCCACAAACTCTCTATAGAATTGTTGTCAGGGCTTTGTGACGGCAACTCAAATACCTTGACTTTGTTGTCCTTAAGCCATTTTGCCACACATTTGGAAGTATGCTTGGGAACATTGTCCATTTGGAAGACCCCTTTGCGACCAAGCTTTAACTTCCTGACTGATGTCTTGAGATGTTGCTTCAATATATCCTCATCATTTTCCTCATTCATGATGCCATCTATTTTGTGAAGTGCACCAGTCCCTCCTGCAGCAAAGCACCCCCACAACATGATGCTGCCACCGCCGTGCTTCAGTGTTGGGATGGTGTTCTTCGGCTTGCAAGCCTTCCCCTTTTTCCTCCAAACATAATGATGGTCATTATGGCCAAACAGTTCTATTTTTGTTTCATCAGACCAGAGGACATTTCTCCAAAAAGTACGATCTTTGTCCCCAAGTGCAGTTGCAAACCGTAGTCTGGCTTTTTCATGGTGGTTTTGGAGCAGTGGCTTCTTCCTTGATTAGTGGCCTTTCAGGTTATGTCGATATAGGACTTGTTTTACCAGCATCTTCACAAGGTCCTTTGCTGTTGTTCTGGGATTGATTTACACTGGAAATTGCTCCCAAGGAAGAACCAGACTTGTGGAGGGCTACAATTATTTTCTGAGATCTTGGCTGATTTCTTTTGATTTTCCCATGATGTCAAGCAAAGAGGTACTGAGTTTGAAGGTAGGCCTTGAATTACATCCACAGGTACACCTCCAATTGACTCAAATTATGTCAATTAGCCTATCAGAAGTTTCTAAAGCCATGACATCATTTTCTGGAATTTTCCAAGCTGTTTAAAAAGGCACAGTCAACTTAGTGTATGTACTCTTCTGACCAACTGGAATTGTGATACAGTGAATTGTAAGTGAAATAATCTGTCTGTAAACAATTGTTGGAAAAATGACTTGTGTCATGCAAAGTAGATGTCCTAACAGACTTGCCAAAGCTATATTTTGTTAAATTTGTGGAGTGGTTGAAAAACGAGTTTTAATGACTCCAACCTAAGTGTATGTAAACTTCCGACTTCAACTGTATATATACCGAGATGTGACACTTAAATAAAGTCCACCTGTGTGCAATCTAACTAATTATGTGACTTCTGATGGGAATTGGTTGCACCAAATCTTATTTAGGGGCTTCATAGCAAAGGGGGGTGAATACATATGCATGTAGCAATTTTCTGTAATTTTTTTCATTTCACCAATTGGGACCATTTTGTTTAGGTCCATTACATGAAATCCAAATAAAAATCCATTTAAATTACAGGTTGTAATGCAACAAAATAGGAAAAATGCCAAGGGGGATGAATACTTTATTTGGCACTGTATGTCTTTCTCTCAGCAGTTGGGTCCTCTTGGGTCTACTACCATATAAATCCCTTAAGGGCCCCCTTAGTGGCCAAGTCCAGGAAGGTTGGCTACAGTGGCATCGGCTTCAAACTTCTTGTTAACATTACATACAGTGGAAATATGAACATCAAGGTCTCTGGAGATTGTCCATGCCTGGCTACAATCTTGTATCTGACCTCAAATAATTTTCTGGTTTTCTTTCTTTCCCCTATGCTCATTGCGGTACACAGTGACACGAAATAGGAGAATGAGTCCTTTTCTCTATTCAAACTGGTTGAATTAGTAATTTTTTTATATAGTAGACACCTGCAACTCACCACAGGCGAGTTCAATTCCAAAGTAAAGGAGAATCACCTGCTTGAAATTAATTATTTGTAACTACTTCTAGAAGGTGCCAATAATATTGTCCGGGCCATTTTATGATTTCTTTGTTGAATAAGTTAACATTTAGTAAATTATTCAGATTTCTTTTTTTTCCAACTGCAAACCAAATACATTAATATGTGGATACCAAAATATGTATTACTTTCAAGACGTTTCAGCAAGAAATGGTTCATTACTTGAAAAAAGTGCAAAAGGGTGTCAATATTTTGGCTCACAACTATTTAGTCAACAGGGGGAAAAAACTAAACAGAAAATGGATGAACAGAAGACATCTCAGCATCTGGGCTACACCCCTATACCCAGAGTCAATATTCATGTAGTCAGTTTATTTGTGTGGCTGTTCTTAGCTCGCTTAATGTTCTGTTTGGTAGCCAACTAGCACTCACGTGGCTGCAAGTAATGCTTAAGTTGTAAAAAGTGTATTGATATAAGTAGGACAGATGATGACTGAGAAAAAAAAAACATATCGGAGTTGTCTTTCGATGGCTATGCATATTCATGGCATGAGGCTAGTAGCATAGCATCCCTCTCCCTTGATACCTGTACTGTTTTAGGAGTTCTCTAAAGGCTTAGATGTACTAGCCTGCAAATTAAAAACCATTTAAATAGGAGTAAATATACAGATTACGCACCTTATTTACACCAACTTCATAGGTGACGGAGAAGTTGACCATCAAATTGGCGTAGAGGCATAATTTATTCTCTGTGTTGTTGACTGACACCTCAGTCGCATGTGACAGGTGGAGTTCTGAAATAGAAATAAAGTCTTGCATTTTATAATGAGAAGACAAAAAAAACACGAGGCAGATGTGTAAATAAATCCCTTTTCAATAAATTCAAGGTAAACGCACATCCTACCAGCATAGGTAGGCTAGTCGAACATGCGTTTTGGATATTCTCTACTTCCCTTATACAAGTAGCCTAATGGCCTCAAATCACTGTAAAAGTCAGAGTGGGGAACACGACATGGGCTAACGATTTCCTAACCTTCATTTTTAAACTGTTGAATAAACCATTCATCAGCAGATTACTCTCACATGGGACTAAATGGTAGGTCACGGTTAGGCTTGACCTGGAGTGACAAGGACCACGTCACCCCGAGTGACCTGATATCAGAGGCACTAGCTTGCAAAAGAGGACTCTGGGGGCCATTTCTCAGGCCAAATGAACACATTGATGTATATATAAACTGTATGCATATGGGGGGGGGGGAATCAGAGATTTACTACTGAAAACAAAACTAGGATTCTGACTGTATTGAATATTAAAAGTGAATCATGGCAGACAAGTGATTGCTGTAGCAGCTGCTGTCTATCTAACTGGGAGGGTCTAAGACACAGTTCCCCAACTGCTTTTATTTGGCCCCCAAAAATTAATGAAAAATAAATATATATTTTTTTATATATATTTTTTTTATTGTTGGACATAAGACTAAAAACACCAGGAAATCCGCTCCAAGTGATTTTCATTTTTAAAATCTGTTACCAAGTATAATAGAGAGTTGTGATCATAATACAAAATAATATTTAATTGGATTTATATAGTGCTTTTCCACCAATTGGGGTACTCAAAGCACTTTACAGAGTAGGGGGAAACTCACCTTACCCCCTATCAATGTGTAGCACCCACCTCAGTGCTGCACAGTAACCATTTTTGTGCCAGAACGCTCACCACACATCAGCTATCAAAACAAATTGTATTTGTCACATGCACCGAATACCTTAGTGAAATGCTTACTTACAAGCCGTTAACAAACAATGCAGTTAAGAAAAATAAGTTAAAGAAAGTATTTACTAAAATAAAATACATGTAAAAAAAATACATATAAAAATAAATAATTAAAGCACAACAATAAAGTAATGAGGCTATATACAGGGGGTACCGGTACAGAGTCAATGTGCGGGGGCACAAGTTAGTTGAGGTATTATGTACATGTAGGTACAGTGACTATGCATAGATAATAAACAGTAGCAGCAGCGTAAAAATGGAGGTGAGGGTCAATGAAAATAGTCCGGGTAGCCATTTGAATAGCTGTTCAGGAGTTGTCTTGGGGGTAGAAGCTGTTAAGAAGCCTTTGGGATCTAGACATGGTGCGCCAGTAACGCTTGCCGTGCGGTAGCAGAGAGAACAGTCTATGACTAGGGTGGTTGGAGTCTGACATTTTTTAGGGCCTTCATCTGACAACGCCTGGTATAGAGGTCTTGGATGGCAGGAATCTTGGCCACAGTAATGTACTGGTGCATACGCACTACCCTCTGTAGTGCCTTGCGGTCGGAGGCCGAGCAGTTGCGATACCAGGCAGTGATGCAACCAGTCAGGATGCTCTCGATGGTGCAGCTGTAGAAAGTTGAGGATGTGAGGACCCATGCCAAATATTTTCAGTCTCCTGAAGGGGAATAGGTGTTGTTGTGCCCTCTTCACAACTGTCTTGGTGTGTTCGGACCATAATAGTTAGTTGGTCGTGTGGACACCAATGAACTTGAAGCTCTCAACCTGCTCCAAAACAACCCCTTTGATGAGAATGTAGATTCCTGTAGTCCACGATCATATATCCTTTGTCTTGATCACATTGAGGGAGAAGTTGTTATCCTGGGCACCACACTGCAGGTCTCTGACCTCCTCCCAAAAGACTGTCATCTTTGTTAGTGATCAGGCCTACCACTGGTTGTGTCATCAGCAAACTTAATGATGGTGTTGGAGCCAGACCACTGGTTGTGTCATCAGCAAACTTAATGGTGTTGGAGTCGTGCCTGGCCGTGCAGTCATGAGTGAACAGGGAGTATAGGAGGGGACTGAGCCCGCACCCCTGAGGGGCCCCTGTGTTGAGGATCAGGGTGGCAGGTGTTGTTACCTACCCTTACCACCTGGGGGCAGCCCGTCAGGAAATCCAGGCTCCAGTTGCAGAGGGAGGTGTTTTGTCCCCGGGTCCTTAGCTTAGTGATGAGCTTTGAGGGCACTATGGTGTTGAACGCTGAGATGTAATCAATGAATAGAATTCTCACATAGGTGTTCCTTTGGTTCGGGTGGGAAAGGACAGTGTGGAGTGCAATAGAGATGGCATCATCTGTGGATCTGTTGGGGCGGTATGCAAATTGGAGTGGGTCTAGGGTTTCTGGGATGATGGTGCTGATGTGAGCCATGACCAGTCTTTCAAAGCACTTCATGCCTACAGACGTGAGTGCTACGGGTCAGTAGTCATTTAGGCTGGTTACCTTGGTGTTCTTGGACACAGAGACCATGGTGGTCTGCAGGGGCGGACTGAAACAACAATTCAGGCCAGGAATTTGACTCCATCCCAGGACACCCTGTTCACGCTAACCACCAGATGGCTACTTTTGTAGGCTAACCCTATTTGTTAAAGTAACGGGTACCAAACGAGTTATACATTTGGCCACTATGTTCATTGGGGAAGAAAGTTATCCACATTACAAAATACAAACATTTGGGACTGACCAACAAGTAGCCTATCTGAACACAGAGTAAGGTAAACTATGGTTATGGGTCCACCATCAATCTCACTAGGAATACACCAACCATAGCACATACAAATGTACAAGGCTAGACACAAAACAATTAGCCTACACTTTTTTTTAAAAGAGAATGAGATATACAAAGTTAGCTCAAATGATTATCTCTATATTCAAGCATTAAGCATATCAAAAAAACTTCACACACACATTCACTGAACCTAAGCTACAACAATGTAAGTAAGTATAATACAAAAGTCAAAAAAGCACTCTTCAAAAAAATGTAGATTACAATGTTCACTCACTGGTGCCCATAATGCAAACAGCACAAAAATAAACACATCTAAACACTGAGGCAATGAAATTGAACATTGGCTACATAACTGCAAGTATAATACGAAAGTCCAAAAAAACATGCCTCTGTACAAAAGCTTTAACTCACAGCAAATTGTCTTTCACCCATGTCAGCCTGTAATTACCACTAGTAAACCAGCAGGTGGCACAGTAACTCACTGGCATCTTGTCAATGTCGTCATCTATGTCAAGTCCCATAAGAATCTCACTTCTCGGTTGCCATCAAAAGGAACGTGTCAAGGTTCTCGAGTGAGGGAGGTTCTTAGGCGGTTCTTCATGAATTTCAGGGTGGAGAAGGTCCTCTCACAAGCCACTTGAGTGATGGATAGGGTGAGGAGGAACTTGTAGCCCAAACCAATGATGTGAAACACTTCCTTGAGCAGATTGTACTGAGACAGGAGAAGATTGCAGCACATCGGGCAGTTTTTACACGTAGAACTACTTCTGCTCACCAACTCCACACTTTCATCGGGATCCTCAAAGCCTTCCCATGATTCATCACTGGCGGCGGCAGCCCCGGTGTTGTACTCCTCCAATGCTGACTGTTTCAGTCTTTCCCACTGTTGTGCAAGGCTGATCAGTTCAGCCTGCAATGCCTCAACAGTGGCATGGTCATCAAATTCCAGTAAGCATTCGCTGAGCTCCTTCATGGCTGTCTTTGGAAGGCCCTTTTCTCTGATCTCAGGAAAATGCTTCGGATTCATGCAGGAGACATCTGCACACAGCACTGTGTTTACTGCATAATGGCGGTGAATACTTTCAACAAGTGTCCAGTACCACATTGTGGATCTTGATTTTGTAATCCATGTCAGCATAAGCAATGGACTTATCTTCTGCCAACTCACCTGGTTCTCTTCATTTGTTTTGTTCTCTTCTCTGGGAGAGCAGTCTGAGCTTCAGCATCACAGTCCTGCTGCTCCTCCAGAATGCCATTGGCCCACCCAACAAAGTTGTCTGCTGCCCTCTTCACACCCACAAAGTCTCGGGCACACTTTCTCAGGTTATCCTCCATTCCCGTCACCAAGTGCTGTGCTGTTACGATATCCATGCCACTTGTTTGCAAGTATTTAGAGAGGGGGGGGACGTCTGCTCAAGAATCCTGAGAGAAACCTCAGCTGTAAGTATAGTTTCATACATTAGGAGAGCATCCTTGTATCCTTGGGCCTTGCATCGGATGGCAGGTTTTATGGTCGCATCATTTTCAATTCTTTCCATCGTGATGACCACATCCGTGTGAAGTGCATGGTCAGGCTTTGCAAAGCCTCCAAATACTTTCCTCAAGGCCTCAACTTTGACCCACCAGTGTTTCACCAATTGCATCAAGCCGTCTGCGTCTCCTGTCCTCACTGGTTTCCTCCCATAGCTTCATGCGCTTGTAGGAATCTTGCGCGAACACAGCATTGTCATTCAATAGTGAGAAAAGGGATTCACTTGCCAAACCCCAGTGGTGTCAGTTAGCACAAGGTTGATGACACCATATGTGTACTTGGTTAGGAGACTCTCCTGTTAGCAATGCAGAGAAGACCCTGTATTGTCCTGCATATTAGCTACTCCGCCTGTTGCATTACCAACACACTGTTTGATATCTTTGTCCATCTCTCAAGGGTCTTTTTCACAAGGTCCACAAAGTACTGTCCAGTTGATGACTCACGGTCAATGACCGCAATGAGTCTCTCGTGGACAACAGTGAAATATCGCAGAACTACTGCCCACTGTTCTTTGGATGTTAAATCCTGTGTTGTGTCCATTTGTACTGAGACCATCCCTGCCTTTCTCACTTCAACAGCAATTGTCTACTGAATCAACATTCTGACTTAAATTACTTTATTTGCTGTTGTTTTGGACATCATAGTTACCAAGAACCCTCTCCCTTTACTTTCCATCTGCTTCTTGCTCTTCTCAATGCAATCACTAACATGCTCAGGTAGGAAGAGATCATATTTGCTTAGCAACAATATAAGCTCAAGAAACTTGCCATGATTGACAGCCATGTTTTCCAAGTTATATGCAGCTTCGTGTCTGTGTCCTCTGTAGCTAAGCCCACATTTACCAATAATTTTAACTACCTCAATCACATGTTCCATGACCTGCCTCCTCTTTCTGACCTGTTTAAGTTGAACTGACATTTCCTTATCACTCAGAAGGGTACGGATGTCTGTTTTGCTGGCTCTGAGGAAAAAGGCTTCTGCACTTTCTCTATGGTTCTTGCTTCTCTCATGTTCCTGTACGCTCTAATGGGCATGTTTCAGGCCTACATGCCTCCTTTGACAAATGCACTGGCTGAAGGTTTTGCGAACGAAAGAGATATTGAGCAGGGACAAGGAGTGAGTTACTTCATTGTATGTTAGCCATTTTCTGTTTGTGCCATCTTTGGAGTGGAATACATTCGGAATGACTGAGGGGTTTGTTTTGGGTGGTACTGAAAAAAAAAAATCTAAATCCTTGGACTGAGGACGGGCAAAATAATCAAACGGATTTTCAGTGCTTTCACTGTCTTTCTGTTTTCCCTGTACTGGGCTCTGAACCTCTCTCTCTGCACATCTGGTTGCTCTGCAGAATGAGATTAACATTGTAAATAACCTAAACTTAAACTTGTATTACTTGTGCAGTCATCGATTGTATGCCCCCCGATTACAGTCCTACTGATAATCTCATAAATAAAGAACATATTAACCTAAAATCATAGCCTATATGTTTAGGTTTGTGCTCAGGTTGTACCTGAAGGTTCCTGCTCTGAGTCTGACTCTGAACTGACGCAGACGCCCTAGTGCTGCTGCTTTCCCTCGCTTATGTGGCATGAATCATGACTGAATGCTGGCATGTCCATAGTCTAGGTTTATTCTTTTTTACTAGTTGAAACATATTGCCTTCAATGTCATTATGATCACTGTTGCACTCATTGCCATGATATAATTCCTCCACGAAGACGTGCAAACTGTTTAGCCTACTGGCCGTTGTGTCACTATTATTAACTAGGCTACTTAGTTAACCATGCTGGGTGTCGTGTGGGTGTGTGTGTTTTAGCTAGTGTTTTTGACTCCCTTACTGGCAAACATGTTGCCTATTTTGCAGCGTCTGTGGCAAGGGCCTTTCTTTTTTTTATTCTCACTCTCTGCTCCACCTTTCCTTTTCTGGCCGTCCATTTCGCCATGTGACTTGTCGAAAATGTTGTCGGTAGAGAAGCAGGTTGACGATTGCTATGTGCGTCGCGGAGAGACCTGATGTCATTTTTGGCACGGGGACACTGCAGCGAGAGGGAGAGTCACGCCTGATGCGTGGATTCTCCGTCTACTCATTCCTGCTTGCTATATTGTCGCTTGTCAAGTTTACTATTCATGGCAGGACAAAACAACCCTCAGGCCACCGGGAACTGTCCCGGTGCACCAGCTGTTATTGACAAAGACACAGACCGACAACCTCGTCTTACCGATACATGGAAAATCCCGCCAGCTGTAAGTTATCCATGTCATCATTCAGCTACGACTCAGTGAAACATATTTGACAGTTTTTAATGTCTCGTTAGTAGGATAGTCTTAATAGGAGCTCATCCAGTTTGTTATCCAACGATTTCACGTTGGCTAATAGGACTGATGGTAGAGGCGGATTACCAACTCGCCATCAAATCCTTACAAGGGACCCTGACCTACGTTCCCGATATCTTGGCTCTTCTTCATGCAAATGATGGGGATTTGGGCCATGTCCAGTGTCTGAAGTAAATCTTTCTCAGCTGACTCTTTAAGAAAAAGTATTCATCCAGTACGGGGTGAGTAATCACTGTCCTGATATACAGAAGCTCTTTTCGGTCATAAGAGACGGTGGCAGAAACATTATGTACAATATAAGTTACAAATAACGCACACAAAAAAATAGCACAATTGGTTAGGAACCTGTAAAACAGCAGCCATCTACTCCGGCATAAGGTGGGACATGAGGTGTGATATGCCAATTAGGAATGAGGGGGATGATTAGGTGGCCATGATGGAATGTGGCCAAGTTGGGGCTTTACCCATGAGGGGGGTGAACACCCCTACTCTTACAATAAGTTTTATGGGATTTTGATTGACCAGTCAGGACACCCATTTTAACATCCCATATGAAAGACATCACCCTAAGCAGGGCAATGTCCCCAAATTTAATCAAGGTTTGAAATGATTATATTTTTTGTCAAATATGATCTGTTTAGCTTTCTTCCAGTCAATTTGTAGTCTAAACATATTTATTGTTCTGTTCCTCCCCCCGGACGGCTGGATCTAGTTGATCCCTTGTTTAAGATTTCACAGCAGTCAGCAGCCGTTTCACAATTGAACAATACTGTTGGGAAAGGGCAATCAAGAGATGCTTGGTCATGAGTTGCTAAAGATTGTACGCGAGCTAATGTTAAAAACCAACGACTGTTGGTGTCCATTACTTGGCGTTACAGGAAAGCAGGTTAGTTTGTATGGGGCTCTGTTGTAATGGACACCAATCTTTGGTATATCACTTTATCTGGCGTAAAATCTGTAGCTTGGTCATGAGACAACTTCCTGATCAACAAGCTTGCAAGGTAACGTTAGCTAAATAAGATACAACCTTAGAGGTGTGAATCCTTAATTTCCTTTAAACCAAGATTTTGGATTCACAACAGTAACTGGTTGCTAACTACGAAAATGTCATGCAACGACGTGACTAACGACGTTAGCAGATTAGTAACTAGCTAGATAAGTGTTCTGAGCCAAGTCATTTTATCACATGTTCCAAATAAATTGGGTGAATGGAACTGGTGGATTGTTGACAGGTTAAGGTTTGATACACAATAATGACGATATAAAGCCAAATATAATGTCTAAACATGACATTGGGTTATGGCCAAAGACACAGGAAAAACTAGTTATTTTCCCTGTCCATCCGGGAAGAAGTCCTATCTGCAACTGCTAAATAACACAACAGGCGCATTACCTAGCTAAATAAGCATGACAGGTCAGCAGTTCCATAAACTTCTGAGATTATGGACAGCAATTTTTTTGAAACAACGTTAAACTAAATTATAGTTAACGTTTGTTTGCTAACTACTGGCGTAGAAAATAAATAGCTATCAAGCTAACAATCTGGTAGAGGATAGGCCTGAAGTGACGGAGCACCGAAAGTTTCCTCTTTTGTGACCCACAATATTAGCTAACGGTGACACAAAGCAATATTAATTTCAATTGTCTAAACATACCATTTCCAAGAGCCAGGAAGAAAACCACAAACGCGCACCAAAACATGATAACTTGGTAGCCAAAACACTTCACCCGGAAACAACAGCGTTCGACTTCGGCTACCTTCCAAATGTGCAGCTCCCGAGCATCTACCGCAAAAGCACCAGGAAATTAAAGTCATATGACCTGCGGGCAGAGCTTCCTATATACCAAGCACGTATCGGAACTCCACAATACGTGTGCTTTGAATAAACTTAGTCGCTACTTCTCCCCCTGAATAAGTGACAAAATATGGATTTTGTAGAATCATGTTCCTGTTTATTTTGTGACACACATCACCCAAACAACCAATCAAAAGATACTATTTCCTCCCTTTTTTTGAGGGAACACATTTTACTATTTACATCGTATGACAATACGGACAAAGATGGTTTAGAAACTCTGATATGGATAACTTCTTGTAATAAAAAGGTGCAGCTGATATGTTGGTAACCCAATATTATATACTACATGCCAATACTATCTTACTATTGGGGGGGGGGGGGGGGGGGGTCTATGAAAATTGACAGATATGAAGGGGGGAAACAAAATAGAAACACTGACAATTATTTTAATCTGAAGCAGTAAAACAAACATTTATTCAGACAGGGCATAAAGTCCAGTCAAGCGTGATTTCTCAATAAACAGTTTCATCTGTTGAGATATCAAACAACTCCATCTATCCACAAACACATGGCCTTCCATAAGGCCTACAGAGAGGACTTACAAAGAATATAATGCTTGGAACATAAGAGATATCATACTTGGGAACATGAAGGGAAACGGGGGCTGATGTGGCTGTGCTTTTAATAGTACATAATCTCTGTCGAAGTTCGCAACTAAAATTTTAATACATTTGTAAAGTCTTGTCTATAAAAAAAGAAAACATTGAAACAGTCAGGGCTAAAGTAAAATGGAAAACTAAATGCATATAACATGTACAAGTTAAAGTGTTTGTTTAGCAGCATTTACAAATCATATAACAAAAGAAGTGCTCTATTTTTGGCACATATTGTCAATTCCTCATATTGCTACTTAACAATCGTCCCATTGATTGCTGTTGTTGCTGTTAATAAACAGGAGTAGGTTGCGACTAATAGATACTGAGAATTGTTTGACTTGGCTGCAGGTGCGCACATTTGACACTGAAATCAACCACAGAAAAATAATATCCTACTGTGAATGTTTATCCATGGGTCTCACATACAACATTGATTGATGAGACAAGCTTTACTTTTGTTTTTCTCTTTTCTTCCAAGTGTAGTATTAAGAGCCATGTTAGGTGTTTGAACATTTGCATGGGACAGTACAGAGTGAATTAAAATCAAATAAAGTAGTGACTTAAAAAACAAGGGACAGAATGCCATAAACAAATGACAATGGACAGAGATCTAAGTTTGAAAATAAATACTTTTTTTCCCCTCTCCGTAAAAAAAGAACAAACTGAACAACATTGGTTTGTCTTTTTTTGTCCAAGGTAGCTAGTCCAATTCTCACCGAGCGGCACTGAGAAATGAATGGACGATATTCTTGTTTAATGGGCATGCAGTCCACAGGAAAACAGGCCCCTGATAAAATCCCGCTGAGCAGTATCCATTCAGTTGTCGGTTGCTGGGTTAAAGAGGATAACGCTGACATCCATGTGTGCAGAAGAGCAAGAGGAAGAGCATCCATGAGACAGAGTGCTCAGGGAAGCCTTCAGCCTGACTGGACCACCTGCTCTCCATCTCCCTCTCTTCATCCCTCGCTCTGTCTAACTTGCTTTAAGCCACATAGTTGTATTGGTTGGGGTTCTCCTTGTCGCGCTCCATGTAATCTCTGTCAATGAGAGACTCTATTCTCTTCTTTAGGTCAGCAGGCTGTTGAGAAAGTGAGTGTCAGCAAACAGAAAATCTCAAAATTACAGTCCACTCTGAAGTGCTTGGAAATGTGCTTGGATCATACATGAGTTATCCTAAAGCCTCGTAGCGAACAAGGCACTTTCTCTCAGCCACCAAGTCACACAGCAAACTGGTTTCAGAGCATTTCATATTAATCTGTACATATAGCCGAGACACTCCATTTGGTATGATATGTTTTGTTTGGTAACAAGACAGATGGTTACTTAAGGCAAAAACAAAAGGAGGTTGGTTGGGGTGGAAGGGTCTCCGGGGACATCATTGGACAGGGCCACAGTGTCCACAGGGGGCTAGGGTCAGTCTGTTATATCTGTTGTAATTCTCCTGTCTTATGTGGTGTCCTGCATGAATTTAAGTATGCTCCCTCTAATTCCCTCCCTCTCCTCTCTGAGGATCTGAGCCCCAGGACCATGCCTCAGGACTACCTGTCCCGATGACTCCTGGCTGTCCCCAGTCCACCTGGTCGTGCTGCTACTCCAGTTTCAACTGTTCTGCCTGCGGCTATGGAACCCTGACCTGTTCACCAGATGTGCTACCCTGTCCTGGACCTGCTGTTTTTGATTCTCTCTCCCTCTACCACACCTGCTGTCTCGACCTCTGAATGACCCTGCTGGTCATCTATGAACAGCTTGAAGAACAATCTGGCCTTCATGGCCATATTCTATCTTCACCCGACACAGCCAGAAGAGGACTGGCCACCCCTCAGAGCCTGGTTCCTCTCTAGGTGTCTTCCTAGGTTCCTGCCTTTCTAGGAAGTCTTTCCTAGCCACCGTGCTTCTACATCTGCATTGCTTGCTGTTTGTGGTTTTAAACTGGGTTTCTGTTTTAACTAACCCTTCCCCTAGTGGTTAGAGCGTTGGACTAGTAACCGAAAGGTTGCAAGATCGAATTCCCGAGCTGACAAGGTAAAAATCTGTCGTTCTGCCCCTGAACAAGGTAGTTAACCCACTGTTCCTAGGCCGTCATTGAAAATAAGAATTTGTTTTTTACTGACTTGCCTAGTTAAATAAAGGTAGAAATGCTAACTCCTAAACTTATCCCTAACCCAGCTAACATTAGTGAGCGAGCTAACCGTAGCCACTAATATATTTCAAAAATATCATACGATTTGCAAATTCGTTACATTTTGCAAATTCGTAACACATTGTACGTTTCGCAAATTCTTAACATATAATTTGAATTGTAATTCGTAACATATCATACGAAATGGGTGATGGACATCCACAAATAATAAATACCATACAAAACGTAACATATAATACTAAATGGATTGTTAGATTTGCATACAGAATAATACAAAATGCTCTGAGACCAGGTTATGAACAGGGACCGGAGAAACAATTGCAAAATGTATGTTGGAAGGTCAGTCTGTGTAAATAAAGTACCACGTTCCCTACAATCCTTTCGGAAAACTTCCCCCCTGAGTGAGTAGTCTTCTTGCACACAGGGTCATGTGTTTCACACGTTTGTTCTTCGTTCACTCACCTTGACAGGGAACTTGAGTTGGTTGTAAACTTCCGACACCAAGAGGTTATGGCTCAGAGTCTTCCTCATCTTCATGATCCTGACGATGGCGGCATCGATCTGATACTGCCGGTCCTGGTAGACTCGTTCCGTGGTGCTGGCTTGCTCCTCCACCTACCAAGGACAATCCACCAAATGAATGAGTGGCTAATATCCCCCCCCACCCATTTTCCTTTTAATTATAGATAGACAGATACAGATAGAATCAAATGGGTGAGATTGATGAAGTAGCTCAGTTAGTAGGGCATGGCACTGGAAACGCCAGGTTAGTGGGTTCAATTCCCGGGACTACCTAAAAGTAAAATGTATACAGTTGAAGTCGAAAGTTTACATAATTAAGTTTAAGTTGGAGTCATTAAAACAAATTTTTCAACGACTCCAAAAACTTCTTGTTAACAAACTATAGTTTTGGCAAGTCGGTTAGGATATCTGCTTGTCATTTTTCCAACAATTGTTTACAGACAGATTGTTTCTCTTATAATTCACTGTATCACAATTCCAGTGGGTCAGAAGTTTACATACACTAAGTTGACTGTGCCTTTAAACAGCTTGGAAAATTCCAGAAAATGATGTCATGGCTTTAGAAGCTTCTGATAGGCTAATTGACATCATTTGAGTCAATTGGAGGAGTACCTGTGGATGTATTTCAAGGCCTACCTTCAAACTCAGTGCCTTTTTGCTTGACATCGTGGGAAAATCAAAAGAAAATCAACCAAGACCTCAAACAAAATTGTAGACCTCCACAAGTCTGGTTCCTCCTTGGGCGCAATTACCAAATGCCTGAAGGTACCACGTTCATCTATACAAACAATAGTATGCAAGTATAAACACCATGAGACCACGCAGCCGCCATTCCGCTCAGGAAGGAGACGGGTTCTGTCTCCTAGAGATTAATATACCTTGGTGCAGAAAGTGCAAATCAATCCCAGAACAGCAGCAAAGGACCTTGTGAAGATGCTGGAGGAAACAGGTACAAAAGTATCTATATCCACAGTAAAACGAGTCCTATATTGACATAACCTGAAAGGCCACTCAACAACAGAGAAGCTCCAAAACCGCCATAAAAAAGCCAGACTACGGTTTGCAACAGCACATGGGGACTAAGGTTGTACTTTTTGGAGAAATGTCCTCTGGTCTGATGAAACAAAAATAGAACTGTTTGGCCATAATGACCATCGTTATGTTTGGAGGGAAAAAGGGGGAGGCTTGCAAGCCAAAGAAAACCATCCCAACTGTGAAGCACGGGGTGGCAGCATCATGGTGTGGGGATGCTTTACTGCAGGAGGGACTGGTGCACTTCACAAAATAGATGATATCATCATGATGGAAAATTATGTGGATACTATTGAAGCAACATTTCAAGACATCAGTCAGGAAGTTAAAGCTTGGTCACAAATGGGTCTTCCAAATGGACAACGACCCCAAGCATACTTCCAAAGTTGTGGCAAAATGGCTTAAGGACAACAAAGTCAAGGTATTGGAGTGGCCATCACAAAGCCCTAACCTCAATCCTATAGAAAATGTGTGTGCAGAACTGAAAAAGCATGTGTGAGAAAGGAGGCCTACAAACCTGACTCAGTTCCACCAGCTCTGTCAGGAGGAATAGGCCAAAATTCACCCAACTTATTGTGTGAAGCTTGTGGAAGGCTACTTTGAACGTTTGACCCAAGTTAAACAATTTAAAGGCAATGCTGTCAAATACTAATTGAGTGTATGTAAACCTTTGACCCACTGGGAATGTGATGAAATAAATAAAATCTAAAAAAAATAATTCTCTCTATTCTGGCATTTCACATTCTTAAAATAAAGTGGTGTTCTTAACTGACCTAAGACAGGGCATTTTTACTGGGATTAAATGTATTTTGCTCAGGTGTATGCATACTTCTGACTTCAACCGTACATGACTAAGTGGCTTAGGAAAAAAAAGTCTGCTAAATGGCATATTATTATCATTACAACATAGTGGAGAGTAGCAGACTTGAACACCCGCCTCTAAGGGGCAATGCATAGTTCAGAAACGTTAGTGCGAGAACTAGACTGGACTGAGACTCATATTCCCATCTAAATAGCATTGCGACATATTCATTATGCACTAAAACAAACCTGTCCAATAAAAACATGACAAATATTTCCTCCTAATGACTACAGCCCTGCTGAGAAAGAAAGAGAATATACCGTTTCTTTCATCTGGATCTGATTGATCTTGATCCTGAAGAGTTTGTGTTTGAAGTCATCGTTACACGAGAACTTGTCTCCGTCCTCCACGTCTTTGCTTTTGGGGACTTTATGGATGACGCGCGCCTTGCCACACGCCAACGACTGCAGGGTCCGCCGCAGCTCGCCATCCTCTGCACACACATCTCACTTTAGGTCAACGCAAACTCAAACCAAAAAGACTGGGCAAAAGCTTGTTTCAATCAAATAGAAAAGATGAGTGATAATAATTGATACAGTTTAAGCAACATGTCTGAAAATGTCTCAAGAGGACTGCTATATTGGATCCATTAGGATTTGTGTCATGACTGAGTACATTGTGATCATACAGACCTATTCCTGTAGCAAGTTTGATCTCCTCTAAGGTGAATTCCTCTCCTTCATTGAACATGAGCAGCACTAGTGTCTGAAACAGGGATACCTGAAGCTCCTTTTTGCCCTGTTTGTGGAAAAGGAAATGTTATCACAATGAATTTCTGCCTAACATACTAGATTAATAAAAATTACTAGCTACTGTACCTCTTTAAATTCAGCTTTTAAAACACAATGGCCTAATGTCGACTGCCACTGTAGCTTTCTGCCACTGTGCTTGCCGAGGTAAAACGTCTTGAAAATCTCCTGCAGCCGCACCATCTGGCCAAAAAAGAGTGTTAAAATAATCATAGACAATGACTATGGCTTTGTCCCAAATTGCACCTTATTCCCTATATAGTTCCCTGGTCAAAAGTACTGCACTATAAAAAAAGGGAACAGGGTGTGACATAAACCAAATGTATTACATAGCAGGTCATAAAATAACAGAGACTGAAGGGTTTGATACTTGCACTAACCTCTGGGAGCAGATGGACCTCCATTGGGACGTAGGTGGGCCAGTATCCCATGGTGAGGATGTTCACCGTCAGCTCAATGTTACCAGGGAGGTTTTGACACTATGTAATAGGAAAAGGGAGAAACAAACCAACCAATCAATGGTGTCTAATGAGACACATTTAAGCTAATAATTCTAAAGTTAGTTGTAAAAATATTGCCACAACAACAAGTTGCAAAGACATAATTTTTTTTACATATGGATAGCTGACTGCGTAACGTCTTTGATACTGTTGTCCTAAAACAGAGAATGACAAAAGCATGTGTACCTGTTTGAACTGCACCATGATGTCCTTGGAAAGCTCCATGTCCTTGAACATGCCTTCCAGCTTGCTGGTGAATGCCGCTCCACATTCTAAAGAAAGGACCAAGGTTACGAGTCCCTAGTTTCATTCAGTGTCACATGCTTCATAGTTGTTGGTCAAAGTTCTATTTGTACAGTTAATAGTAGTAGCTAGTGATGGGGGGATTGATTATAGTTACATACTGCAATATTATATTGATACTTTGACTCAAAAGTATTTTTGTAATAAAATAATACATAAACACATATATACAGCATATACTGATATATATTAATCACCTTCACCTACCTTGACATTTTCCACATTTTGTTACGTTACAGCCTTATTCTAAAATGTATTCAAATTGTTTTTCCCCCTCATCAACCTACACACACTAGCCCATAATGACAAAGCAAAAATAGGTTTTTGAAATTGTGGCAAATGTATAAATAAAAAAACCTGATATTACATTTGCATACAGTTGAAGTCAGAAGTTTGCATACACTTACGTTGAAGTCATTAAAACTCATTTTTCAACCACCCCACAAATTTCTTGTTAATGAACTATAGTTTTGGCAAGTCGGTAAGAACATCTACTTTGTGCATGACACAAGTAATTTTTCCCAAAATTGTTTACAGACAGATTATTTCACTTATAATTCACAATTCCAGTGGGTCAGAAGTTTACATACACTAAGTTGACTGTACCTTTTAAACAGCTTGGAAAATTTCAGAAAATTATGTCATGGCTTTAGAAGCTTCTGATAGGCTAATTGACATCATTTGAGTCAATTGGAGGTGTACCTGTGGATGTATTTCAAGCGTCATGTTGTGGGGGTACTTTGCTGCAGGAGGGAATGGTACACTTCACAAAATTCTTCCAAATGGACAATGACCCCAAGTATACTTTCAAAGTTGTGGCAAAATGGCTTAAGGACGACAAAGTCCAGGTATTGGATTGGCCATCACAAAGCCCTGACCTCAATTCTATAGAACATTTGAGGCCAGACCTAAAAAAGTGTGTGCGAGCAAGGAGTTCTACAAACCTGACTCAGTTCCACCAGCTCTGTCCGGAGGAATGGGCCAAAATTCAACCAATTTATTATTGTGGGAAGCTTGTGGAAGGCCACCCGAAACATTTGACCCAAGTTAAACAATTTAAAAGGCAATGCTACCAAACACTAATTGAGTGTATGTAAACTTCTGACCCACTGGGAATGTGATGAAAGAAATTAAAGTTGAAATAAATAATTCTCTCTACTATTATTCTGACATTTCACATTCTTAAAATAAAGTGGTGATCCTAACTGACCTAAGACAGGGAATTTTTACTGGGATTAAATGTCAGAAGTTTAGTATATGTAAACTTCTGACTTCAACTGTAAGTATTCAGATCCTTTACTTTGTTGAAGCACCTTTGGCAGCGATTACAGCCTCAAGTCTTACTGGGTATGCCGCTACAAGCTTGGCACACCTGTATTTGGGGAGTTTCTCCCATTCTTCTCTGCAGATCCTCCCAAGGTCAAATTGGATGGGGAGCGTCATTGCACAGCTATTTTCAGGTCTCCAGAGATGTTCGATTGGGTTCAAGTCAGGGCTCTGGCTGGGCCACTCAAGGACATTTAAAGACTTGCCCCGAAGCCACTCCTGCGTTGTCTTGGCTGTGTGCTTAGGGTCATTGTCCTGTTGGAAGGTGAACCTTCACCCCAGTCGGAGGTCCTGAGAGCTCTGGAGCAGGTTTTCATCAAGGATCTCTCTGTACTTTGCTCCATTCATCTTTGCCTCAATGCTGACTAGTCTCCCAGCCCCCTGCCACTGAAAAACATCCCCACAGCATGATGCTGCCACCACCATGCTTCACCGTAGGGATGGTACTGGCCAGGTGATGACTGGTGCCTGGTTTCCTCTCGACGCAATGCTTGGCATTCAGGCCAAAGTGTTCAATCTTGGTTTCATCAGACCAGAGAATCTTGTTTCTCATGGTTTGAGAGGCCTTTCGGTGCCTTTTTGCCAATAGCAAGCGGGCTGTCATGTGCCTTTTACTGAAGAGTGGCTTCCATCTGGCCACTCCACCATAAAGGCCTGATTGGTGCTGCAAAGATGGGTGTCCTTCTGGAAGGTTCTTCTATTTCCAGAGTTCATCTGTGGAGCTCTGTCAAAGTGACCATCAGGTTCTTGGTCACCTCCCTGACCAAGGCCCTTCTCCCCCGATTGCTCAGTTTGGCCGGACGGCCAGCTCTAAGAGTCTTGGTGGTTCCAAACTTCTTCCATTTAAGACTGTGTTCTTGGCGACTTTCAATACTGCAGAAATGTTTTGGTACCCTTCCCCAGATCTGTGCCGAGACACTGTCTCTGAGCTCTACGGACAATTCCTTCAACCTCTTGGCTTGGTTTTTGCTCTGACATGCACTGTTAACTGTGGGACCTCATATAGACAGGTGTGTGCCTTTCCAAATCATGTCCAATCAATTGAATTTACCACATGTGGACTCCAATCAAGTTGTAGAAACATCAAGGATGAATGGAAACAGGACGCTCAGGAGCTCAATTTTAAACCTCATAGCAAAGGGTCTGAATTTTTATGTAAATAAGGTATTTCTGTTTATATAAGTGGAAAAAATAAAAACCTGTTTTCGCTTAGTCCAAAAAATGTATTTAAATACATTTTAGAATAATCAAATGTATTTGTCACATGCGCTGAATACCAAAAAATGCTTACATCCAAGCCCTTAACCAACAAAGCAGTTAAGAAAATATAGTTAAAAAAATATTTACTGAATAAATTAAAGTTAAAAAAATAATTTAAAAAAATGCTGTTACAATAAAATAACAATAACGAGGCTATATACAGGGTGTACCGGTACCGAGTCACTGTGGGGGGTACAGGTTAGTCCAGGTCATTTGTACATGTCGGTAGGGGTAAAGTAACAAAAAGTGGTAAAACCGAAGGGGTCTGAATACTTTCCAAGTGCACGGACACACATACACGTCAAAAGTTTGAACACACCTACTTGTTCAAGGGTTTTTCTTTATTTGTACTATTTTCTACATTGTAGAATAATAGTGAAGACATCAAAACTGTGAAATAACACATAGAATCATGTAGTTAGCAACAAAAAAAAGTTACATCTAAATATATTTTATATTTGAGAGTCTTCAAAGTAGCCACCCTTTGCCTTCATGGCAGCTTTGCACACTCTTGGCATTCGCTCAACCAGCTTCATGAGGTAGTCACATGGAATGCATTTCAATTAATAGGTGTGCCTTGTGAAAAGTTCATTTGTGGAATTTCTTTCCTTAACACGTTTGAGCCAATCAGTTGTGTTGTGACAAGGTAGGGGGGTATACAAAAGATAACCCTATTTGGTAAAAGACAAAATCCATATTATGACAAGAACAGCTCAAATAAGCAAAGAACGACAGTCCATCATTACTTGAAGACATGAAGGTCAGTCAATCTGGAAAATTTCAAGAACATTGAAAGTTTCTTCCAGTGCAGTCGCAAAAACCATCATGTGCTGTGAAGAAACTGGCTCTCATGAGGACCGCCACAGGAAAGGAAGACCTAGAGTTACCTCTCCTGCAGAGGGCAAGTTCATTAGAGTTACCAGCCTCAGAAACTGCAGCCCAAATAAATGCTTCACAGATTTCAAGTAACAGACACATCTCAACATAAACTGTTCAGAGGAGACTGCGTGAATCAGGCCTTCATGGTCGAATTGCTGCAAAGAAGCCACTACTGAAAGACACCAATAAGAAGAAGAGACTTGCTTGGAACGGTGGAAATCCGTCCTTTGGTCTGAATAGTCCAAATTTGAGAATTTTGGTTCCAACCGCCGTGTCTTTGTGAGATGCAGAGTAGGTAAACGGATGATCTCCGCATGTGTGGTTCCCACTGTGAAGCATGGAGGTGTGATGCTGTTTGTTGGTGACACTGTCTGATATATTTAGAATTCAAGGCACACTTAACCAGAATGGCTACCACAGCATTCTGCAGTGATACTCCATCCCATCTGGTTTGCGCTTAGTGGGACTATCAATTGATTTTCAACAGGACAATGACCAAACACAATTCCAGACTGTGTAAGGGCTATTTGACCAAGAAGGAGAGTGATGGAGTGCTGCATCAGATGACCTGGCCTCCACAATCACCCAACATCAAAACAATTGAGATGGTTTGGGATGAGATGGACCGCAGAGAGAAGGAAAAGCAGCCAACAGGTGCTCAGCATATGTGGGAACTCCTTCAAGACTGTTGGAAAAGCATTCCAGGTGAAGCTGGTTGAGATAATGCCAAGAGTGTGCAAAGCTGTCATCAAGGCAAAGGGTGGATATTTGAAGAATCTCAAATATAAAATATATTTTGTTTCGTTTAACACTTTTTTTGGTTACTACATGATTCCATGTGTTATTTCATAGATTTGATGTCTTTACTACAATGTAGAAAATAGTTAAAAAATAAAGTAAAACCCTTGAATGAGTAGGTGTGTCCAAACCTTTGACTGGTACTGTATATAGTTTTTAAATAGTGAGCCAACATGTTTCCAGGACTTATATTTATATGACTGATCAAAACTAATCTTCTCATACTCTCTCATGTCTCTCTGCAGCAAGTAAATTGAACCTGTTGCATGGGGTGGAAAACACCAGAGCATCAGTTTTTACACGCTGAAATTGCAAACTAACGTGTGTTTGGCACTACCGCCGCCGTGCCGCCAGCCGAAGATAGAACCCATATAGTGAGCAATATGTTTGGAACATCAAATCGCAATACATGTAGAATCATAAGAATTGCAATACATATCGTATCGGCACCTAAGTATTGTGATATCATTCCCAGTCCTAGTGGTGGATTCTGATGTAGACAGTGGTGGGGGATTGTGTGTGGAATTGTTCTAAAATACTATTTGAAATATTTAAAATTATTTTGAGCGTTTGATTGAGCTTGCCTGAAGTGTCGGATGGGTGGGGTAGGTTGAGCACCTTTCCACTGCCTCAGTCAATCAAGCACAGCCATTTGATGGAAAATGTATACTATTTGAACCCAGGTCTGATGGGAACCCACTGACCATGTTTCAGTTTCGACAGCATGGACTTCTCGGCATCCACGGAGGCACTCTTTCCCACCAGCAACCTCTTGGCCAGATCTTTCTTGTAGAAGGCCTCAAAAACGTCTTTTCCTATTCAAGAATTCAAAAGGTGAGGATGAAGTTAAAGTACAAAGACAGACTTCAACAGGCTTCGAAGAGACCTGTCAAAGAGGAAAGTTAAAAGAACCTGGAAGTAGATGACGGTTTGGTGAAATATGTTGGGACCACATGACCATAAATGAATATGTTGGGACCACATGACCATAAATGAATATGTTGGGACCACATGACCATAAATGAATATGTTGGGACCACATGACCATAAATGAATATGTTGGGACCACATGACCATAAATGAATATGTTGGGACCACATGACCATAAATGAATATGTTGGGACCACATGACCATAAATGAATATGTTGGGACCACATTACCATAAATGAATCGGAAGATGATCATGATCTTGTCCAACATCTTCTCCAGCTCCTCGTCCGTGGCCTCCTTGTTCCCCGCCCTCAGCTTCCAATCCACGTGTTTTGCTACAAAATACAACCATGTGTTGTTTTATTTACATTTTTGTAGTTTACTTGTAAAAAAAAATAAAAAAACTGGAATAGAATTTTTGCTTAATAGCTTTATTCTGAAGCTTTAAACTGATGGGAGGATAATGCACACAAACGTCTATGAACGAAGACAATTTGAAAAGATGAGTTCTCTTTCAGTCAGTTCACTCGTTGTAGTGCTATCGTTACCATGTTTCCCATAGCGATCATCATGAGATACCAACCAATGAGCTCAGCAGGTTTGTTTGTCCTCTTGTTGATGAAGGTCTCGAAGGCTTCCTTCATGGCATTGACAAACTTCTCATTCTTCATGAAACAGACGTGGATGATGTGGTCCACCTTGTCCTTGAAGTCCAGCAGCTCCTGTACCATGGTCTTGTCCTTCTCAGGGTTAATGACCATCGTACTTCCAAAGGCCTGTGTGATGTTGGTAGAGGTGTCAAGGGTTGCTTTAGGTTATATACTATACAAATGAATGATCCAAATCTCCAGCTGTTTTGTACTTGGAAGGAAGTATCCCCACACCTTCAAAACGTGAATTAGTAAGAGTAAATTACAGATTCGGACTACTGATATTTTCAAGCATACCTTGATGTACTCGATCCAGTGTTGTAGGAGGACTAGCACGCCCCCTCTCACCCGACTGAAGAGCTGATAGAGAAGACACAAGTCCTGGATCCTGTTCTCATCTAGCAGGTGATTCAAGCCTGGAGATGGAAAATAGTAGTTTAGTTTAAGGTATTTAGTGACAATTTAGTTCATGTAACTAAAAAAAAACAGTCCATATCTTTTTTTTATTTTTACATTTGATGTTCTCATCATGTGATAAGTGATATGACAATAGCATCAATATTTTTTTTACTCTGTTAAAATGTAATCCATTGTAAGCAAACAAATGCCCCAGTGTGGTAAGTCTGTAGTCTCTGATATATACCTTTCTGTAGTGTTGCAGTGAGATGTTCACCAAGTAGTTGCTTTTCCACAGTGGCAATGAGAGGTTTTCTGAAAAAGGAATGCGGGAGAGGGAGGAAATGAGGAGTCAAATCTCTCTTTTTTCATCCTTTATATATAGACAGGTAGATCCCGTTGAGACCGGTGCCAAGGCAGCAGCAAATCAAAAATTCATTACGTCAAATGTGGAACTGAAAACAGATGACACCAATACTGATGGACTCTTGGAAGACGAACCCCTTGTATTCTAACAAAGAATACTCACTGTGTGCTCTGGTCTAGATACGTGATGACTCTGTCCGCTTCCTCCTCTAAGCGTTTGTTGACGTGATGGAGATAATCTGGGACCTGATGAGATATTCAAGAAGTGATCAGATTAAACCATCAAGTAGCTGCTAAATCATTTGGGATACGAAGTCAACAGCAACCTATCCTTACAGGGTCAGACAAACATCTAGTGCCATGTAAAACAACTCCACATATCACATATTTTCTTTACCAGAAGTAACTGTAAGGTGACTCAAGACTCTAAATGCTAGCCATGTCCCAGATCGGTTTGTGCTGTATAGCCAAACAATACATTTTACTGTCAAACATGACAATCATTGGAGTTGGCAAAAGAGCAAGAACAGACCTTGCCAATTTCTATGATCATTGTCAAGTTTTGGCAGTACAATGTCATGTTTGGCTATACAGCACAAACAGATCTGGAACCAGGCTATCAAAATGTGGCCTCCAGTCAGACTCAGAATATTCTAATTTATGATGACATAGGGCTCTGAGGTCTGGAGTAGACAGTCAGTGGTGTTGCACTGCCCAGGGGGATAAATCACCTCTCTCTCCTGCATCAGCCTCTGTCCCTCAGCGGCATACAAACGATTAGTCTCCTCCAAAAAACGCTGCTCAAAGGAGTCCTGATAAATCTGTCAGGAGGAGGGAGAACATTGGGTGTCATTAAAGCCATTTCTTAAGTGGGGGAGGTGATAGTACATCAACTCAAATTCCAACGCGGGTGTTGTTGATCGCTAATAACACAGCTGACAAACACCCCATGATGTCTTAGACACAGCAGTGTCGGAGATTCAGTATTTATTAGGATCCACATTAGCTGCTGCAAAAGCATCAGCTACTCTTCCTGGGGTCCACATGAAACATGACATAATACAGAACATTATTAGTCAAGGATTGAACTGCATACATTTATAACATCACACACAGCCTACAAATCACTACATACACACAATATCGACACTACCCGTCAAAAGTTTTAGAACACCTACTCATTCATGGGTTTTCTTTATGTTTCCTAATAGTGAAGACATCAAGAATATGAAATAACCAATGGAAGAGTTGTCATCAAGGCAAAGGGTGGCTATTTAAAGAATCTCAAATATATTTTGATTTGTTTAACACTTTTTTGGTTCCTACATGATTCCATGTGTTATTTCATAGTTTCAATGTCTTCACCACTGTAGAAAAGAGTGAAAAAGAAAAGAAAAACCCTTGAATGAGTAGGTGTTCGAAAACTTTTAACCGGTTGTGTAGGTCTAATACATCACAGTCAGAATTGCATGGCCGTGTCTCTTCACAGTCCCCTTTGTGCAATAACGTGTTCTTTTATCTGTTTTTTTAAACTGGTTATTTTGCGAGCTTGAGTTACCTGGGCTGTCAGAGTTCCATGTAATCATGGCTCTATTTAATACTGTGCATTTCCCAGCCTCTGTTCTGGAACTTGGGACTGTGAAGAGACCTCTGGTTACATGTCTTGTGTTGTACCGATGCCTGTCCGAACTGTGTGCCAACTGCTTGAACAGACAGTTCGGTACCTTCAGCACATCAATACCTCTCACAAAGACCAATAGTGATGCAGTCAATCTCTCCTCAACTTTGAGCCAGGAGGGACTGACATGCATATTACTGACACGTTCTGTCTGTGTACATCTAAGTGCGATACGTTCTGCTTTGTTCTGGACCAACTGCAATTGTCCTGTCTTTCTTTGCCTTACATGACCACACAGCTGGGCAGTAGTCCAGTCTAGTCGACACGGATGTCAAGAAGGCAGAGCAATGCCCAATCATGGACAAACCTTTCCCATTTTAGCAACCATTGAGTATGTTTTGACCATGAAAGCTTGCTATCTAGGGTTACACCCAGCAGGTTAGTCTCCTCAACTTGCTCAATAGCCACATTATTCAATAATAGATCTAAACGAGGTTCAGCGTTGAGCGAGTGATTTGTCCCAAAAATTATCCTTTTAGTTTTTGAGATATTTAGCACCAGCCTATTGCCAGTTACCTATTCTAAAACTGACTGGAGCTCTATGTTAAGTGTCTCATTTATTTTACAGTTGCAGCCGATGCGCATAGTGTTGAGTTGTCAGCATACATAGACACACAGGCTTTAATCCAGGTCAGTGGAAGGTCAGTTGTAAAAACAGAAAACAATAACAGCCCTAGCCGGCTGCCCTGCGGTACACCACACTCAAATGAAATTGCATGAGAGGCTTCCATTAACAAAAATCCTCTGTTCTATTAGATAGGTAACTCTCAATCCATAATAAAAGGCAGAGGATGCAAATCCATAACACCAACCTTTTTTCAACAATAGATTATGATCAATAACATCAAAAGCTGAACTGAAGTTGAACAAAACAGCTCCCACATTCTTACTATACATGTCTTTCAGCCAATCATTAGTCATTTGTGTCAGTGCCGAGCATGTCGCATCGGAAGTTTTCAGTCAGGGGGCGTGGTCGACAGGGCGCCCCTCATCTCTGCTGTCACATCCAACCTGGGTCGATATTTGTTTTTTTTTAATGCAGTTGAGAGCACCGAATCCAGCTTCATACAGATATGAGCTGGTGAAAGGTAGCCTACCATGAGTTTTACGGTGCTTTCAAAACAACTGGGAACTGAAAAATACGAGGTCAAATCATGACGTTAGTGCTCTTCAAGGTCAGAAAGTCTATAAAAAGAGGCCCGAGTTCCCGACAAGGAATTCTGAGTTGGATAACCATTCAAAATGATTTTTCCCAGTCTGAGCTCGTTTCTTTCCGAGTTCCCAGTTATCTTGAACGCACAGAAGTCAGAGATTTCCGAGTTGTTATGAACGCGACATTAATTCTCAAAGGGAGACGGCAGGGCATTCCCTTTGAGTCAGGAACCAAAACCCCTCTGTAGTGACCCGTGAATGCGTTGTCTGCTGCATTCAAGCACATGACAGCTCGATCAACTGTTCGATTTCACTTACCGGCATGTCAACTGAGCCAGGACCACAGTCAAATGGATTGGAAAGTAGGTACCAAACTGCTCTTCCAACGAGAAAAAAATTCCAATACTCCCCCTCTATAACCACCAAACCTCAGTGTGAAATAGAACATTGTCATGCTCTGATCCCATATATCCACAGTTTTGTGAACACGTGTGCCTACAGTGGATGTGGTTTGATGTAGTTTACAATCAAAGTTACCTGCTGCCATATACAGTATCTCAGAGTTCTGTGCTCAGCTCTTTTGCCGCCAGTTTTTTTTCAGTGTGTCATACAATGTGTCCATACGGCAGAGGAAAACACATTCATAACGAGAGTGCAGAGGCCTGCCCGCCATACTGTAGATGGAGCCCCATCTGTGCAAAAGCCCACCATTCGATCCCAACATCCGCTATGCTGTTTCATGCTCACGAATCGTGGGACAGAACAATAGGTCCTCATGAATAGCATCCCCGACAAGTCAACGCATGGGCATCTTGGCCCTCACACCCATTTGGAAAGCATAAGCTGGGGAGTTTGAGTCAGTCAGACTTTCCTCTTGATTGCTAGCAATAGCATAAATTCTTTGTTTACCAGTTATCCGACATAGGTAATGATAAGAGTTTCTGTGCCTCCCCACACATTTTTATCACCATATCAATTGCCGCCGAAAACATAAAGGTCTCTGCAATAGTGTGCGTCGCGGTCATAGCCTTTCACCATGGGAATGATTCAAGTGTTTCATGAGCTGAAATAAAAGATACCCAAAATGTTCCATAAACACAAAAGGCTTACTTCTCTAAAATATTTGTTTACATCAGCATGGTCATTACACAGGTGCACCTTGTGCGGGGGACAATAAAAGGCCACTCAAATGTGCAGGTCACACAACACAATGCCAAAGAAGTCTCGAGTTGAGGGAGTGTGCAATTGGCATGCTGACTGCAGGAATGTCCACCAGAGCTGTTGCCAGACAATTTAATGTTAATTTATTTTCCACAAGCTGTCTCCAACATCGTTTTAGAGAATTCGGCAGTATGTCCAACCGGCCTCACGACCCCAGACCACGTGTAGCCATACCAGCCCTAGACCTCCATGTACGGCTTCTTCACCTGCGGGATCGTGTGAGACCAGCCACGCAGACAGCTGATGAAACTGAGGAGTATTTCTGTCTGTAATAAAGTGTTTGTGTGTGGAAAAACTAATCCTGGCTCCCAAGTGGGTGGGCCTCTACCCTACCAGGCCCACCCATGGCTGCGCCCCTGCCCAGTCATGTAAAATCCATTGATTAGGGCCTAACTTATGTATTTCAATTGAATGATTTTCTTATATGAACTGTAAATAAAATTGTTGAAATTGTTGCGTTTAAATTTTTGGTATATATTTTTTTCCTTCAGGATTTTGGAAATTCTCCTGTACCCTATTTTCATCAGATGACCCCACATGGGGTCACGACCCCTTGTTTGGGAACCACTGGGGTAGGGGCTAAGGGTTGATTAACCGGGCGAATAGGACAAGAAATCCACTGAGTAGGTTTTCCCATGCCCTGTGTGAAGGGGCTTAGCCATACCTGCAGGTCAGAAAGCATGCTCAATAGACTCCGCAGCAGGCTACGGTCGACGGTCTCGCCGCTGCGCTCCCTCTCGATGAGCAGCAGGATTCCGTCGATGGTCTTGCTCTGGACCTTCATGTCGCTGATAATGTAAAACCTAAACAACTCCAGGCCCATGTCCCTGAAGGAAAGAGGGGTGATATTAATATGAACCAAAGCCAATTACTATTGACAGAACACCGTTAGAAAACAATGTTCAATTTCTACAGAATTTTGATTTGAGGGAGAGAAACTCACCAGACTGACGGGAGCATTGAATTTTGTAAAACATAGGTGCGGTCCAAGAACAAAAATATACTTCTAATCATGATCTGTGAAAGAGGAAAGAAATTCTTTATAGGAAATGATTTGAATGAGATTGAATCAAATGACATCCTATCAAGGACAGAGTCCTAGACATACCATTTGTCTGCAGTGATCTTGCCAACACTTGTCTATTTTCTTCAGGAAGAGTGTACTGTCCAGTGCATCCGTGAGCACTGAGTCAAGGATGTAGCCGGTTTCATATGCATAACAACACAAAGCAGCAGCAGTGTCCTTTCAGTACACATGATTAAAAGGACATGCATTCAATATCAACCTTTATAAGAACATGATTTCAGTTTCTGTAGTTCAAATGACAAAAGCTATTCCCCTACTAAATACTTGAACAAAATCATTACACTTATGAAAGCCTACATTGAGTGATCAAGGATTGAGCAGTGTCTAAACATATATTGAACCATCTTTCTAGTACCATCTATTTACACACACAGAAAAAAGATATTCTCTGAATTGATCGATTTGTGCCTTGATGTGGTCTTCACACACAACCTGTAGTTGTTTGTAGAGCTTGGCTGATATCTTATGGGAGCAGAGGTTCTCCACAGCCTAAAACAACAAACAGAAAGGAGAGTGCTTAAAGAGTTTATTACATTTCAGGGCTAAAACACTGATTATCTATGCATGTAATATCCTACAGAAGACATCGCCACCAAGTAATCTAAACATCCCATAACTCAACACAGCTATTAAACAGTGCAGACATATCACACAAATGATTGTCAAGTTCTTTCGCAAGATACTGGCCTGGAGACATGAAGAACAAAATAGCTTGTTTGTTAAGACTGTGTTTAGCTTACTGACTGCAAAATCATAGGTTTGAATAAGAAGTCAAGGTCACAGGGGAGGAGGGCTTCCCATCTGTGGCCAATCATCATAATAACCACAACCACAGAGTAGTGTTCATTAGGGCAGGGAGCATAAAACATTTTGCATTGGTCAATGAAAAGAAGCACTTCTTATTGGACAAGTCCAGGTTTGGTGCCAAATGCCATGTTATTTTTACTCGTCATTGTTATTTGTTAGTCACTGTGTATTTATTCTGTGTCACTATTTCTATTTATTATCTTTAACTCTGCATTGTTGAAAAACAACCCGTAAGTAAGCATTGCACTGTTAGTCTACAAAGCATGTGAAAAATAAAATATTATGCGAACATGACCCAGGGCTGTTCTGAAGGGACATGAGGCAGGTGCAGCATTTTGAGGTACCTGGTAGAGCTCCTCAAGATTGTACTTGATTGAAATGCTGTTCTGAATGGCCTCGACCGCCTCCTTTAGCTTTTGCCAGGTCTCGTGTGTGTAGTTCTCTGGCAGTTTGGGCTTTTCTGTGAAGAAAATGAAAGAGACAGGGAAGCAGTTTGAGAACAGTAATTCTCTGATGTGTCATTCTTTTATCTGTACCACTGTTTTTTTTTTTTGTTTTTTTTTACACAATCAGTCTAACATCTAAAAAAAAAATATTCAGACAAATGAGCTGCATCATGTCAGGCATTTAAATAGTAGTTTATCATTGTGCATTTTATAACTAAGCAATAATGCCAGAGGGGGTGTGGCATATGGCCACTGGCTAAGTGCTGTTCTTACGCGCAACGCGGCGTGCCTGGATACAGCGCTTAGCCGTGGTATATTGGCCATATACCACAAACCCCCGAGGTGCCTTATTGCGATTAGAAAGTGGTTACCGGTGTAATTAGAGCAGTAAAAATAAATATTTTGTCATATCCGTGGTATACGGTTTGATATACCATGGCTGTCAGCATTCAGGGCTCGAACCACCTATTTTACAATGACACATATTCAACTGTAAAATTGCATAGATTAGCCAGACTAAAGCACATATTTTAGGCAAGGCCAAGTAATTAACACAATTTTAAAAGAAACGTTCACTATAAAGGGACAAATGGGATTACAGCAAGCAATGCATTGCATCCATCCATCACTAGAATGTTTTGAATATCACACTACCTTTGAAGTTCTTGATGACTAGTTTCTTTGCAGCGCCAGGTTTGCTGTTGGAGAACGTAGTGGAGCCTGCCGTTTTCGTCAGCCCGTTTGCATGGTGCCCAACACCCCCAGCCAAAAAAACTGTTTTCATCTTGTTAGAAGAACACGATGCAGACGACTCCTCGGCCATTTTCACATCCAGTCCAATGAAATCTACTGAATCTTCGAACCTCAACTTCTTCTGAATGTGTTGCGAAGTGGAGGTGCAGGAGGAAGATGAATAATTTGTGGTTTTAGGAGATGAAGAGATTGAATCAATGTCTTCCCTCTCAGAACTGTTTATTTTCCTCTTCTTCGAAGACGTGATACTGCTGTCGTTATTTACATCTGAAGCTGCTGGTCTAGCCTCTTGGGTTGGCGGTGGGGGATTAGGGGAAGGTAAACCTATTGGAAACATGAAAAAATGAATACAAATTCTAATAGCTATAGCCAGTCTACTAATCATAAACCTCCAGATGTGCCGTGGGTTAACAAGTCGCGATTCCAAGGTTTATCTTGCTATATTCCAACCGAGTCGTCCGGTCTTTTACAAGTATCTAGCTAAGAAACAGACAATACATTGCAAACTATAGCCCCATTTGGACCAGCTCAATGACTTGGACCCTCTCACTGTTCTTGTTATTTCTGCTGGCAGAAGAAAGATGGTTGATTACTGCTTCCTATTGCTTGGCCTCTCTTTAATATCCATGTTGTGGAGCGGTAGTTAGTTTTGTCGGCATCCAATAGAGACTTATTTCTAGCCGAAATATGTAATGTATCAAGTGTTAAATTGCCATAGCACCTGGGAAGTTCAATATCAAAACGTACCTTCTCCAAGCGATTCCATGACCTACCGGAAGTGCTTTCCCCACATGTTACTGCTGCAAAAGTGGTTTCCACTAGTTAACACAGCCATAAAATTAAAATTAAATGTATTCTTTTAATCTTAATTTAAGGTTAGAGTTAGGCATAAGGTTAGCAGTGGGGTTATGGTTAGGTTTAAAATAATACATTTCAGAAGATAAATTGTAGAAATGGGCGGGGTTTAGGACTTTGTGTCTGTAGTAACTAATGACGACCTGCAAAAGTGGCTATGCTACTAAAAGCAAGCTGTACAACTGTCATGTACCGCAAGATGGCGCAAATGTATTTCCATTTTATTAGGCAAGTCAGTGATGAGCAAATTCTTATTTTCAATGACGGCCTAGGAACAGTGAGTTCCTAGCCTTGTTCAGGGGCAGAACGACATTTTAGCTTGTTCGCTCGGGGATTCGATCTTGCAACCTTTCGGCTACTAGTCTAACGCACTAACCACTAGGCTACCTGCCTGCTACATGAAGTAACATCTTCTGACATGGTCTAATAGTGTGCTTTAATGTACCCAAGTAACCCAACTATGTTTTCCTATCTAAAGTATTTTGGTTTACTGTCAAAAGTTATGGTTTACAACGTATTTTCAACGTATAGAAAGGACATGGAAAAGAATAAAACATAGAAAGAAGGGTGGAAGGAAGGACTCATCTTTAAAATATTCGAATGGGGCCTTCGGGTTCGGAGCCTGCCGTATTTCGTTCGAAACTGTCGCATGCATGTCGCAAGTTGACGTCACTTGCTGCCTATAAACTGCGAAACAGGCGTGGGGAGACTATTGAATTGAAATACATGTTATTGGATTTTTGTTCATCAAAGTCAATCATCAAGCAAAAATAATAGACTTGTCTAGGTAGAGAAGAACACAGTAAACGCGACCAACGAGGATGTTTAAGAAGTAGGTATTACGCATGATTTCCCTAGCTAACTCGCTATCTACATGACCAGGCAGCTAGTAGGCTAACTATAGCCACTTAGCTAGCTAACTATAACATGTTCTTAGTCTTCCAAATAGACTTATCAACTGATAACTCTTGATTAGCTTTCATTTGAATGAAGGGTCAAACTAACATGAATGTGTTACTATTGTCTCGTTTCAGATTTGATGAGAAGGAAAATGTTTCCAACTGTATTCAGCTGAAGACCTCTGTAATCAAAGGCATCAAAAACCAGCTGTTGGACCAGTTTCCAGACATTGAGTCATGGCTCAACCATATCATGCCAAAAAAGGACCCTGTCAAAATAGTGCGATGGTAAGTCAAGAAGATAATATTTTCCCCCTTATCAGTGGCCGTGTTCGAGACTATGTACAGTCAATGGTTTCAGATCAGCATGTCCACGATGCACCTCTCTGATTGAGGGGTTGGGTTAAATGCGGAAGACACATTTCAGTTGAATACATTCAATTGGACAACTGACTAGGTATCCCCCTTTCCCAGTGTGGGTAAATGTTGACCGACTGACTGATCTACAAATAATAATTAGTAGTTATTTATGATCATGCAAGGTGATTAGTTGATCAGTCAGTCACAAGTCACCTGCACTGTCTGCTGCAATGTCGAACAAGTCCATTGTATTTGGAATATTTGTTGACATCAGTTTTACTAGGCCAAGGTGGACTGTGAAGGAGTGTAGTCTAGCCTACTCCTTACCATCCAAGGCCCTTAAGTTATGTCTAGAGGCAAATTGACTCTGGCATCCAAAACAGTCTGATACTCCATATAAATGTGAATGGATTCTCAATTGCAATTTGGTTCAAGAAATACAAGGCCCTCTACTTTCATATCACATCAAAATAATTTTACAAATGCAAAAAACACTTATTCTACATTTTAACTGTTGCAGCCAACAGTATTTAAAAAAAAACTTTCAACACTTTTCTAGCTTCCTTCTTCCGTTACACACAGGTGTTCGGAGATGCTGGATATCTATTTAGAAATGGTGTCGGGATTGTTGTACACATTGGCCGCGTTGCATGCTTCGGCTGAGAACCCAAGAGGGCTGGGTATTGCCCCCCCCTTGGGTGAACAAGAGAAGAGTTTGACATGTTGTTTTGTGTTCCGTCCTCCAACCTGCAGCCATGAACACATTGAAATCTTGACGGTGAATGGAGAATTGCTCTTCTTCAGACAAAGAGAAGGACCGTTCTACCCAACCCTCCGACTGCTGCATAAGTGTAAGACCTCTGCTCTTTTTGATGTGCAGGTGTCTGATGAATTGCTGTGTTGCAGTGTACTGTTCAGTAAGTTTCTCTGTTCATATTTTACAGACCCCTTTATTCTTCCACACCAACAAGTAGACAAAGGGGCCATCAAGTTTGTCTTAAGTGGAGCCAATATCATGTGTCCTGGATTGACGTCCCCAGGCGCCAAACTCTACCCCTCGGCCTCAGAAACAGTAGTTGTATCCTTCCTATGACCGATTATGCTGATCATTTATGTTCAGTACAACATCTTACTGGGCTGTATTCTCAGTGTCTAATAGTGAAAGTGTTTATTTAGGATCTGGCCCCCATCCATGTAATCATATTCATTGTGATCATGATGATGCTTTCAGAAACTAGGAGGTCCAAGTTCCTGTTGGAAATGGCTTACCACTAGATCGGCCCTCAAGTTGGAGTTCCAAGTGGGAAACTCAGAGCAGCATTTTGATACCAGAGTGTGAGTCACTGACCTTTCAACTCTCTGACCAAAATATGGTAAAACAAGGCCATTTACAACCTTGTGTGTATAATGTTGCAGTTTGACCCATACATGTTCTTACACATTTTTACCTTCTGAACACACCGTTATGTCAGCTTGTAATGATGTCATACACCAGCATTGGTGTTTTTGACACTTCCTGTTAGTATCAAGTGCATGTGAGATGGTGTTTCCTTGACAATTGGTTTCAGGCCATAATGGCGGAGGGCAAGCAACATGCCCTTTGTGTCGGAGTCATGAAGATGTCTGCAGAAGACATGTAAGTATCACATGTGCTTTTTCCTATTTGGGTCTTTCTATAATCTAGGGTACCAGGGAGGATTTCCTACACTGAACAACTTGTTTCAGCTGTTGAAAGTTATTGATAATAATCTGCAAAAAATCTTCATGTCATTACATTAATATAAGGGGGCATAGCCATATTCAATCAAATTCATGAGTTGATGTTTAAGCCTTTATCATGGTTGGTGTCTTGATGGATTTTTCCCAAAATTGAGCAGCATGCAACATTACTTTTCTGACCTTTCATTTAAGATGGCGTTATCATGTATGAAGCATTCATCAGTTAAATTAGACATTGAACTTGAACCCTTTAAGAATCCTGGATCTAGCTGTCAGACAGTTTTGTATTTTTTTTGTATAGAGCTCTCAGAAATGCAGTGCAGCTGTTGTGGTGGAAAACCACTCAGAAGGCAGTCAGATCTCATTCTAAAAAGCTTTATTACAAGCATGCATGCAAGGTAAAAACCAATTCGACTCGCTCTTAGATTTCAGACATTTATACAGACCCAGGATGGGAGGGGTGATTTCAGACATTTATACAGACCCAGGATGGGAGGGATGTTGCACATGTCCTTTGAATGAGCCTGTTACTTCTGCTTATCAATAGATGGATTGTTTCACAGGAAGTTAGAACACAGTAGTTTAGAAACAGACTGGTTATATTTAGGGATGCGCCGATATTACATTTTTGGCGGATACCCGATTGTTTTCCTTGCCAATAAACTTAATACCGATAAGGCCTTTAAAATAGTCTAGTACAGTTAACTATAACACACACGGACCAAAAAGTTTTGTTGGCATTTACATATGTCCCCATTACCTGTAAAACAATCGAAACCCATTTATTTTACTTATTTGCTGGGTTTCGTTGTTCATTTGTTCAGTCTTTTCATTCTCAACCAGGATTTCAACAATGTCAAGCAGTGAAGTTTCAGCTCTGTCTGTCCGTGGCCTCTTCTGTCATGGGTCCTCTTCCTCGGTGCGCACTGTGTCCATTTCCATCTTGTCCAGCTGTGTCTAACATTTCACATGAACCCTGTTTGTCTGCATCGAAGTAGCGGCCCTTGTCCCTAGCATCGAAAAAGGTGGCGACACAGTAAAGCAGGTCAGAGAGAATGCCACCGAATCGCTTGTTCACAGCCTCTAGTAGAGTACTTTTTTTTACTTTTCCACGGTCTGTGTCTGCAGTTTTGTTGTGCAGGTGTTTCACTGCCATGACACGTCTGCTGCAGACACAGTTTGAGCTTAATTCTCCAGTCAGTTGTTCGAATGTAGTTAGGAGTGTTCATGTTTCAAACATGTTCTCAAATGCCATTGAAATGGCAGCAGCGGTATGAGAACCAGCACATTCTTGAGCCTGCAGTACGGCTTTCCTTAGTATGAAATCCTCGTCGACCCACTGTGCTGTCAAACTCATAATGCTTATGGGGCTGGCGTCGCTGGTCCAAATGTCAGTCGTGAAGCTAATAGCAGTGACGCCCATAGCAAGTAGCTCATGGATGCTGTGTAACTCTGGTAGGGCAGCATCTGAAAAATAGCGCCTACTTGGTAGTGTGTACCGGGGCTCGAGGTGCTCAACCAGTCGGCGAAAGCCAACATCCACGACAGAGCACAGATGATTGTCATTATCTTGGCATTAATCGATTTCGCCTTTGAGTTGTCTCGCTGAAATGTTCTTACTCTTTCAAATGACTGCTGGACTTGAACTTGTTTAGTTGTCGGAAGTGTGGCAAGTTTTTTTTTCTGCTTTGGTTCTAAGTAGTCGCTGAACGTCTGGGGGGGGATGCACTTTCAAATGGGTGATTAGGTTTGTGGTATTGAAATATTTCACTTTTTCCCTCTGGAAATAATAGCAGCACAAACGTTACATATGGCCTTTTTGTTAGTTTCCTTTGAAACTTGAAAATAGATCCACACAGCAGACATTGTGGGCCAGGTTAAAAATGCTGTGTTGCACATCTAGCGCTGTATTTTTCATGCCGTCATCTACCTACATTATATAGGTATTCATGTCAGCTTTGACATCGGTTTTGCACAACAGCGTTAAACTAGACAGATCCAATGCTGACATTTTGTAGCTAATATCGGCCGATTCCGATCTGCTTACCAATATATTGCGCATCCCTAGTTATATTACAAAAGGGCAACTTGAAACAGTGCGATTTGAGCATATCAGGGAACAGAGCAACCTTACAGACAAGATGAGGAACAGAATGACCTGTCCCTTCTACAGGTCATATAAGATAACAAATCAAAATGTACTCTGCCACAATCTCCCCTTTTTATGGTATCTCAGCATAACTAGTCCTGGTGCTCTGTAAACCAGGGGTTTCAGACTTCCCTGTCTGGGGGGAAATGGCATTTCAGTCATAAGAATGTTCTGTCCCTCTTCTTCCAGATAGGTTAACATTATTGCTCACACTTTGCGTGAGAATCCGTTTGACACAAAAGGCACATACATGTTACCAGCCAATGAAAACGTATAAAACAGAATAACAAAGGAACAGATGTTACGGCATTGATAAGCTCACCATCTTCCCAGGAGAAAAGGCTCTCAGAAAGAGTCACCTTAACTTAAACTCATACGGTCATTAACATGGTTCTAAAATAATTATGCATTGATACTTGGATGCGCATTTGGTGTCCAGCTGATTTATTTAAGTGTGATATTTTCTCACATCTGATCCAGGAAGGAATTTTCAGCTGTTGTTAGAGCGCATTTAATGTTTGAGGAATGTCCAGAATGTGTCTCATTCATTACACCAGTGAAGACAGTTGTGCCCTGGATCCACATTGGTTCTAATATCCCAAGATTGAACTGCGAAAGCCTCAAGGTAATGAGTTCCTTTACATATGTTTTTGCGCCTCAGATTGGACACTGAGTCTACTGTGCAGAATTCTATAGGATAGACTATTGCACAACACCCAGCGCTTTTCCTATTAATTATTCTGGATATATAGTGCATTCGCAAAGTATTCAGACCCCTTGACTTTTCACATTTTGTTACGTTACAGCCTTGTTATAAAATGTATTCGATTTTTTTCCCCCCCTTATCTACACACAATACCCCATAATGACAAAGCAAAAACATTTTTTTAGAAATTTTAGCCAAATTATACACTTTTTAATACATTTACATAATTATTCAGACCATTTACTCAGTGCTTTGTTGAAGCACCTTTGGCATCGATTACAGCCTTGAGTCTTGGGTATTATGCTTCAAGCTTGGCACACCTATATTTGCAGAGTTTCGCAGATCCTCAAGCTCTATCAGGTTGGATGGGGAGCGTCACTGCACAGCTATTTTCAGGTCTCTCCAGAGTTGTTAGATTGGGTTCAAGTCCAGGTTCTAGCTGGGCCACTCGGACATTGTTACTTGTCCCGATGCCACTCCTGCGTTGTCTTGGCTGTGTGCTTAGGGTCGTTGTCCTGTTGGAAGGTGAACCTTTGCCCCAGTCTGAGGTCCTGAGCTCTGCTCTGGAGCAGGCTTTCATCAAGGATCGCTCTGTATTTTGCTCCATTCATCTTTCTCCTTGATCCTGACTAGTCTCAGTCCCGCCGCTGAAAAACATCCCTGCAGCATGATGCTGCCACCATGTTTCACCATTGGGATGGTGCCAGGTTTCCTCCAGACGTGATGCTTTGCATTCAGGCCAAAGAGTTCAATCTTGGTTTCATCAGACCAGAAAATCTTGTTTTTCATGGTCTGATTCCTTTAGGTGCATTTTTGCAAACTCCAAGCGGGCTTCCGTCTGGCCACTCTACCATAAAGGCCTAATTGGTAGAGGAAGAACCTTCCAGAAGGACAACCATCTCCACAGAGGAACTCTAAAGCTCTGTCAGTGACCATCGGGTTCTTGGTCACCTCCCTGACCCAAGTCCCTTCTCCCCCGATTGCTCAATTTGGCTGGGCGGCCAGCTCTAGGAAGAGTTTTGGTGGTTCCAACTGTGTTCTTGGGGACCTTTTTTAATGCTGCAGACATTTGTTGGTAGCCTTCCCCAGATCTGTGCCTCGACAATCCTGTCTGAGCTCTACCTACAATTCTTTCGACGCCATGGCTTGCTTTTTACTCTGACATGCACTGTCAACTGTGGGACATATATAGACAGTTGTGCCTTTCCAAATCATGCCCAATCAATTGAAATTACCACAGGTGGACTCCAATCAAGTTTTAGAAACATCAAGTATGATCAAAACAGGATGCACCGGAGTTCAATCAAGTCTTATCAAAGGGTCTGAATACTTATGTAAATAAGGTATGTTTTATTTGTAATACATTAGCAAATGTCTAAACCTGTTTTCGCTTTGTCATTATGGGCTATTGTGTGTAGATTGAGAGGGGAGGGATATTTAGAATAAGGCTGTAACGTAACAAAATATGGAATAAGTCAAGGAAAACTGAAAACACTGTAAATAACATTTCATAGCCCCGTGGGCGTATTCACAATATGATCTGGTAATGAAATAACATGAAACAGTGGTGGAAAAAGTACCCAACTGTCATACTTGACCGTATTAAATGGCTCATGTAAAAGTCACCCAGTAACATTCGACTTAAAAGTATTTGGTTTAAAATATACTTAAGTATCAAAAGTAAAAGTATAAATAATTTAATAACCAGATGGCACCATTTTATTTATTTATGGAAAGCCACAAACTAAGCATGTGTGTTTAGTGAGTCCGCCAGATCAGTCAGTAAGGATGACCAGGGATGTTCGGTTGATAAGTGCGTGAATTGGACTATTTTCCTGTCCTGCTAAGCATTCAAAATGTACCCAGTACTTTTGGGTGTCAAGGCAAATGTATGGAGTAAAATGTACAATATTTTAAGGAATGTTGAAAAGTAAAATATAAATAGTTAAGTACAGATACCCCCTCAAAAAACAACTTAGGTAGAAATACATTTTATTTTCCTTGTTACACCTGCAATTTTAAACAATACAAGGGGCTTGAAAGTAGCCAACTTGAATTGGAGCTCAGAATTTCAAGTAGACTGCTGGTATAGGCCGAGCTTGAAAATCAAATATTGACCTTAATTTGGTGTTTGAAAAGTCCTTGTAATTATTGTAGCCAATTTGTAAGTTCTGCTCCCATATAATTATCAGTGATTTCAGTTTTGATCTGTTTTTGTGAGCGATGTGGCCAGTTGTTTGTTTCCCGCTGCTTCAATTGAAGGGTGAAGCCCTACTCTGTTGTGGTAAAACCACGTGCGGTTATTGAGGACGACAACATCTGTTGGCTTTCGATACAAATCCTTCCATTATGTGTGCCTGCGTTGGCCACAGACTACAGAAAGATCGCCATGCATCCAGTCTATTTAGTTGGGCAATGTCCACAATATTCTCACATTTTAGAAATTAATCATTTGAATATCAATGCATTGCAGAGGCCTAAAAATACATTCTTATTTTTGGTATGTTGTTTCATTAGTCTATGGTTGCTATCTAATAGTTGCAACATTTTGTATCATATGTGACAGAATTCTATATTTTGAAAGTTCCATATCTTAAACCTGATTGCTGACATCTTTATATATTTTGGCAGTATATCAACAATGGACTAAAAGTTTTTGGGTGGAGTTTAAGTGGTAATGGCCTACCTTTGACACTATGCTTTTTCTTTGGGGGGGGGGGGGGTCTATATTAGGCCCTATAAACAAATGACAATTAGGTTCTCGAAAAAGTCCCTGAATTTGACTTGCCAATGTATGTGTACTCTACTTAAAGGATGTGTAGTCCAAGGTCTATGTTGTATAGGTGGAGTTATGGGCCACTTTGCATATTTACTTTTATTCCTCTAAAGTACACATGTGGAACTGCATAAAACATTTTCTTTCAAACCATTTTGAAATGTTGATCAGTCACACATTGGCCCCCTTATTTATAGAAAGACCCATTTACACCGCATAAATGTACTTGTATGTGTACCCAGTGCAGGCTGAGGGGAGGAAGGCTCATAATGGCTGGAACAGAGCAAATGGAGTGGCCTCAAACATATGGAAACTATTCCGCTCCAGCCATTAACGAGCCCATCCTCCCCAATTAAGGTGCCACCAACCTCCTTGTGTGTATACTACTGTACTTTTGTAAACTTGCCTAATGCTCATTCCACTTCACTTTTTTTGTGAGCAGAGAGAAAGTCAACAAGGGAGTAGGAGTTGAAACTGTTCACTATCTTAATGATGGACTGTGGCACATGAAGACGTATAAGTGAGATGTCTTCACCAACCCCCCTGGACAACGTGAAGCTCTTGACAGTGAGGCTGCCAGTCAATTGTTTACACCAATGGACTTAGCTGTGTAACTAGCTGGAGGCTTTGAACCAATCCCCAATTAATGCACAAATAAAAACCTGCATTCAAGATATTTTCCCCTTTTCACAGCCTTTACATTTCATGGTTTCTTTGCCAATGTCATTGGGATTCACTTGCTACCAGGAGCAAAACATTTTAAATGGATTGTAGATCATAGTACCACGTATATGCTGTTACATGGATTTATGATAAATAAAATCTCTTTAGTGAATTGGAGGCTAACTGAAGATAAACTCCTAAAATAAATAAAAATGGTCATATTCAACATTTCAGGTGTTGTTATGTATGAGAAAACAAGCAATCTAGCTGACACTTGTCCATATGAAATCTATTCCAGGGTGTACAATGACGCTTGATGGGGCATGAATACAGGCGTGTTTTTAAACGTGTGCGCATTTCTCAGAAATTGTTAAAAAGGGGTGTGGCAGATTTCAAAAGGCTTCAGCGATAGGGAGCCAAGAGGATACAGTTGTCCACTTCTCCTCGATAGCACACCTGCTTATTAACAAATTCACACTCCTACATATGTCGGCCCCTTTTCGGGTCACAAAGCAGACTTTCTCCCAATTGAGAACCACCTATTGGTTGTTGGATACAGCCGTGGTCCTGTTCTGACAGCATTGGGAAGTCGGTAGAGAAGATGTGATCCGGAAATAAGTTGTCTCCTTGCATGGTCTCGACTGAAAAGCAGACTTGGCCTTGGAAAAACCTGTCATACCTGCTTTCCAATCTCAGTAGGCGTTTAAAGGTTATGGGTATGAAATTATGGCTTTGACATCAGTGAAAACATAATCCATAGAATACTTCCACAAAATATAATGGACACATACTGGCGCAAATTAACTGATTACAAAATGAGGGTTACAGTTTCAGCCAGTTATCAGATAGTGGGGTATTAAGGAATGGGCCTGACAATTTTTGAAGGACATACAAATGCTTCAGACTTCGCCATATTACAGTCATTAGTCCCAAAAAGTGTACAAAACATTAGGAACACCTTCCTAATATTGACTTGCTTTTGCTTTCAGAACAGCTTCAATTCGTCGGGGCATTGACTCCGATGCTTCCCACCGTTGTGTCAAGTTGGCTGGATGTCATTTGGGTGGTGGACCATTGATACACACGGGAAACTGTTGAGCGTGAACCAGTATAGTTGCATTTCCTGACACACTCAAACCGGTGTGCCTGCCACCTACTACCCCTGTTCAAAGTCATTTAAAATCTTTTGTCTTGCAATGGGCAACAATCCATGTCTCAAGACTTAAAAATCCTTTAACTTGTCTCCTCCACTTCATCTACACTGATGGAAGTGGATTTAACAAGTGACATGAATAACTTTCACCTGGTCAGTCTCATGGAAAGAGGTGTTCCTAATGTTTTATATATATAGTGTCTTCAAAGTATTCACACCCCTTGACTTTTTCCACATTTTGTTACAGCCGGAATTTAAAATGGATTGAGATTTGTCAATGGCCTACACAGAATACCCCATAATGTCAAAGTGCAATTAGTTTTCACATTTTTTACCAAAAGCTGAAATGTCCTGAGTTAAGTATTCAACCCCTTTTCTATGGCAATCCTAAATGAGTTTAGGAGTAAAAATGTGCTTATAGAGTCATAAGTTGCATGGACTCACTGTGTATAATGTGTTTAACATGAATGACTACCTCATCTGTTCCCCACACACAGATAATTGTAAGGTCAAGCAGTGAATTAAACTGATTCAACCACAAAGACCAGGGAGCTTTTCCAATGCATCGAAAAGGGAACCTATTGTTAATGTTTTAATTTTTTTAAAGCAGATGTTGAACATCCCTTTGAGCATGAAGTTATTAATTACATTTGATGGTGTATCAATACACCGTCAAAGATACAGGCGTTCTTCCTAACTCAGTTGCCGGAGAGGAAGGAAACTGCTCCGGGATTTCACAATGAGGGCAATGATGACTTTAAAAACAGCGAAATCATAGAGGAAAACCTGGTTCAGAATGTCCTTGAGTGGCCCAGCCCAAACCTGGACGAACAACTGGAGAGACCTGAAAATAGCTGTGCAGTAACACTCCCATTCAACATGTCAGAGCTTGTGGATTTGCAGAGAAGAATGGGAGAAACTCCAAATACAGGTGTGCCAAGCTTGTAGCGCCATACCCAAGAAGACTCAAGGCTGCAATCCCTGCCAAAGATTAAAGTACTGAGTAAGGGTCTGAATTGTAAATGTAATCTTTTTATTTTGTATAATTTGCAAAAATGTCTAAAAACCTGTTTTTGCATCGTCATTATAGGGTATTGTGTGTAGATTTAGGGGGAAAAAAAAACATTTTAGAAAAAGACTAACGTAACCATGTGGAAAAGGTCAAGGGGTCTGAATACTTTCCTGAAAGCACTGTGCGTATATATCTATTAGCTTATCAATAACAAGGGGTAAGAAACTGCTTCACTATGAGATAGGCCTATTTGGCTTTACAGTGCTCAGTATTTGGTTTAGCACTTGTCTGTAAGAACTGATTTCCCATTATGACTAAATGCAGCAGTCTCAGCAGAACAATTCATTTAATTTAGTTTTTGGTAAGAGGATAAACATGGCTGCCAATTTATTTCATCAGGTGTTTCAAGTGAGTAAAATAGATACCCCAAAATTAAACAAACAAATCCACCAACAATTTCTATTACAATGGTGGCATCCAAACATGTGTAGCAAACTGTTTAGAGACATCTCAATACTTCAAGATTATTTCAAAATGTTCACTCAATGTGGCCTTATAAACTCAGCAAAAAAAAAAAAAGACCCTGTCTTTCAAAGATAATTCATAAAATTCCAAATAACTTCAGATATTCATTGTAAAGGGTTTAAACACTTTCATGCTTTTTTCTTTTACAATTGTGGAACGGTCGTTAAGACACTAACAGCTTACAGACGGGTAGGCAATTAAGGTCACAGTTATGAAAACGTAGGACACGAAAGAGGCCTTTCTACTGACTCTTGAAAAACACCAAAAGAAAGATGCCCAGGGTCCCTGTTCATCCGCGTGAATGTGCCTTAGGCATGCTGCAAGGAGGCATGAGGACTGCAGATGTGGCCAGGGCAATAAATTGCCATGTCTGTACTGTGAGATGCCTAAGACAGCGCTACAGGGAGACAGGAAGGACAGCGGATGGTCCTCGCAGTGGCAGACCACGTGTTACAATACCTGCACAGGATCGGTAGAGCCGAACATCACACTTGCGGGACAGGTATAGGATGGCAACAACAACTGCCCGAGTTACACCAGGAACGCACAATCCCTCCATCAGTGCTCAGACTGTCTGCAATATGCTGAGAGGCTGGACTGAGGGCCTGTAAGGCCTATTGTCAGGCAGGTTCTCACCAGACATCACCGGCAACAACGTCACCTATGTGCACAAACAAACCCACCATCACTGGACCAGACAGAACTGGCAAAAAGTGCTCTTCACCGACGAGTCGCGGTTGTCTCACCAGGGGCGATGGTCGGATTCGCGTTTATCGGCGAAAGAATGAGCTTTACACCAAGGCCTGTACTCTGGAACGGGATTGATTTGGAGGTGGAGGGTCCGTCGTGGTCTGGGGCGGTGTGGCACAGCATCATCAGACTGAGCTTGTTATCATTGCCGGCAATCTCAACACTGTGCGTTACAGGGAAGACATCCTCTCCCTCATGTGGTATCCTTCCTGCAGGCTCATCCTGACATGACCCTCCAGAATGACAATGCCACCAGCCATACTGCTCGTTCTGTGCATGATTTCAGGCAAGACAGGAATGTCAGTGTTCTGCCATGGCCAGCGAAGAGCCCGGAACTCAATCCCATTGAGCACACCTGGGACTTGTTGGATCGGAGGGTGAGGGCTATGGCCATTCCCCCCCAGAAATGAATGAATTTGCAGGTGCCTTGGTGGAAGAGTGGGATAACATCTCACAGCAAGCACTGGCAAATCTGGCACAGTCCATGAGGAGATGCACTGCAGTACCTAATGCAGCTGGTGGCCACCAGATACAGATTTACTTTTGACCCCCCTTTGTTCAGGGACACATTATTCCATTTCTGTTTGTCACATGTCTATGGAACTTGTTTAGTTTATGTCTCTGTTGTTGAATCTTATGTTCATACAAATATTTACAAGTTAAGTTTGCTGAAAATAAACGTAGTTGACAGTGAGGACGTTTATTTTTGTTGTTGAGTTTAATAGCCTAAACTAAATCAGCCACAAATACCAATAAAAATGTCAATTGTGTTAACGAAAATTGTATACACTAGATTACAGGAATGTCAAAAACTCATTCCATGGAGTGTTAAACCATGCAAGGGGAGTTCCTTACTAATTAGTGACCTTGATTCATCAATCAAGTACAGGGTTGGAGCAAAAACCTGCAGACACTTGGCCCCCTGTGGAATGCGTGGCACATTTGCTCTTCAAATTTCTTCATCTGTTCATTACTTTTCCACTATGGTATTATGTGCAGAGTGCAAATTCAAAAAGGTATAGAAGACTAAGAATAATGATTTGCCTCCCCCGAGTACTTGCCAAGCTCCCTCATGCTCACAAACTGAATAAGAAAACTGTCTTTATTCACTTGACAGCAGCAGTCTGGTTAATGCCATATCTGCCCCAAAGTGGGAAGCCTTGCACTTTAATCATTGTCAGAGCCCTCAGGGGGCAGGAATATCAAGGAATCATGAAAGTTGTGCCCATACGGGCGTAGTCTGTAAACTCCAAACATCATGACCTGCATCTGGTTTGGTGACATTCCGCTGAAGGTGATGGCTAAGTCCGAGCAGCAGCCCTCCACCACATCCAAGTTTTTTTTGTCCATGCTGTCTTGGATGAGTGAACCCACACTCTTACTGTTGAACAGGCCCTTACCCTGTGTATCCTCGCCATTCTCTGCAAAGACTCCGGTGTACTTCAGACATATAGCTAATTGTTTCTCCTCGCTCAGCTTCCACAGGGCTCTGCCTCGCTCCGGACACTTCTCCGCATCCTTGAACACATTCACCAGCCTCTTGAGTGCCTCATAGCTCAGCACAATGCCGCTCTGGTACTCCACGTACTCCAGTTCACCCGATTTCATGGCATGGCCAATGTAGAAGGGCTCGTTGGGGTCCTTGGCCAGAATGAGATACTTGAGGTTCTCGATAATGGCGAAGGTGGTGGGCCGTGCCACGAAGAACCAGCGCAGGTCGCCGGCATTGTCATACGCATGCTTCAGGGCCTTGCGCAGCTTGGCCCACTCGTCCTGTTCGTTAAGGTCCACCGCTTCCAGAGCTTTGGCTGACTCAGAGCTGTAGAATACGGCTTGGTCGCAGTGTTTACCCCAGGTGTTCTTGGCTGTGGACCAATACACCAGGACAGAAGGCTGAACCATGATGACGCAATAGACTCGCACTCTCTGGCTCAGCTCCACCATCTGGGAATCAGACAGGCTCTGTAGCTCGTCCTTGGTGGGAGCCTTGATGTGGTGGTGGTGGTGGTCCTCTGGGCTGGACTGCATGCCTGGTGCAAAGCTCCCCAACAGGGACAACAACAGGCAGAATGTGCCTCCCAGGGCTATCCCCTTCACAAAGGAGCTGCCTTCCGACAACATGTTTGTCAACAGTACACGCTGAAAGTAGGAACAAACCATTAATTCACCATATTACTAATCAAACTGGATACTCATGACCGTTAAAGAACACACTAGTTACATACCTAACAATGACTATCATTTCATGTTATTCGAGTGTGTTGCTAGTTAACTACTGTTAGCAAGCTAACTTTTTGCTGTTAGCATTAGCAAGGACATGACTCAACTGTCAGTGCAAAACTATAAAAAATATTTAATGGCTGGCTACCCTAGCTATAACTTGACAAGCAGGTTACAAGTAATGAAGCAAGGCGAATAGCTAGTTAGCTTGATATCTAGCGAACGTTACAGATAGCTAGCTCGATTAGCTATAGTCACAAAAAGGCATCTCATTAATAGAAACGTTTCAACCCCCCCCCCAAAATAAAAAAATATAATCAAGAAAACACTTACCTACAAACGATTGCAGCTGACAGAGAATTCCCTCCTTTCCTTTTTTGTTTCCACTCCTGTCGAAGGAAGTTTCCGTATGCTGATATACCTCAAGGTTGCAAGCTTGCTGTTGGATTTACAAACACAACAAACTTCCGGGTTCTTCTTCTTTGCTATCATGGCGTTCGCACACCTTGTTTATGAATGCCGCCACCTACTGTGTTCAATCACTTTGCATTTGTGATACAAAAAATAAAATGGGGTGGGAAATAATAAATTGCACACCAACCAACCATACACCTATATACCGCTATTTCATAAAGAATCTCAAAACATCTTATAACTCTTCTGCGGTAAAATGTCATACACCCAGGTACTTCACTGCAGCTGCCACACCTACACTCATTAAAAAACCCACTACCCCATTCCACTACTATTTTCTCCCACACCATGCCTATGGCCTGGAAGGATGGGGCACCCTCACTCAACACACCCTGTAACTCGTCAGAAGTCAAATCTCGTTTACCCAAATACTTCTCTGCAGCTGCCACCGCCAACATCTTTTTTTCTGTGATTTATGTTCCATTTCTGCAATACAGATGATAACCATTGGTATGAAAGCTACTCAAAACACTTAATGGCCTATCCTTCTGTACTGACACAAATCTACTACTTACTCACTGGGATCACGGTTGCCAGTTCAAGAAAATATTTCTAGCCCAATGACCACTCAAGACCTGCCCAAAAGGTTTGAAAACTAACCCAATTATTTTTTTCACAGCGAGAGGCCATATTTATACAATAAAACTTTTTTCTATAACATTATCGAGCCAACCAAGAAATAATATCATAGTAACTTGTAACGACGTTAGAAGCAAAATGTAGGTTTCCTCAAAATAATAATTATTGCAAGATATGACGTGACATAATAAAGGAATTTGAATATGTGGCAAGAGAAAATATAATCACTCTCACTAAACTCACCAGATCATTTGCACAAGGGGGTATGGTATATGGCTAATATACCACGGCTAAGGGCTGTTCTTAAGCATGACGCAACTCGGAGTACCTGGATACAGCTGTTAGCCGTGGTATATTGGCCATATACCGCAAACCCCGGAGGTGCCTTATTGCTATTATAAACCGGTTAGCAACGTAATTATAACAGTAAAAAGTAATATTTTGTCATACCCCTGGTATATGGTCTGTTATAAACTGGGTGGTTCGAACCCTGAATGCTGATTGGCTGACAGCCGTCTTATATCAGACCGTATACCACGTATATGACAAAACATTTATTTTAACTGCTCTAATTACATTGGTAACCAGTTTATAATAGCAGTAAGGTCCCTCAGGGGTTTGTGAGATATGGCCAATATACTATGGCTAAGGGCTGTACATAGGCACTTTGCGTTGCATCGTGACTAATAACAGCCCTTAGCCGTGGTATATTGGCCATATACCTCACCCCCTCGGGCCTAATTGCTTAAATATACCACGGCTTTCAGCCAATCAGCATTCAGGGCTCAAACCAGGTTTATAATTGTAAATAAATCCCCTTTGCACATGTGCATAACTGTAGATACACCCGACAGATCTCAATCTATGAGCAAGAAAACTTGGATGGACATAAAAAACTAATGTAGGCTATTTTCTTGCAATTGTGCTGTTATTATGTGCCAAATGTTAAGACTACAAATGGTCCATTTGCAGATTGATTTATCCTTCTGATAGGCATGGGCTACAGATTAAAATCTTGGTTTATGATTGTAATTCAATTTTGCCATGGTTTGCTTTGATAAAAGCAGGTAGACAATAGCCTCTGATAGGCCTACATCTAATTTCAGATCTACAGGTGCCTAGACATGAGGCAAGTGTAAACTGAACGATTTAGCAGCTTGCTTAGTTCAAATGAACAGACTAATTTTTTCAACATGAATAGCGAGGTGATGAAGAGGTAAGAAGTGCTTGTGTTTATTAATAGCCTGCTGGAATAGGTTACTGAGGATGGGGTAATCATTTCAATCACTGAATTAAATATTAATAATATGTATATGAACTGAATATACTTGTCAACAACAGCCAGTGTTTACTTTTTTTTTTAAATTTTTACCTGTAACCTAATCTGACGTTAACGTCAATCTGATGCTTTCTATCAACTGATCGGCAATTGCGATAGAGCTTTGGAAATTTCAAATGTAATTAACTAAACGTGTTCATTAATAATTGCATAGCAACACAAGGTTACAACAACAATAAACTGAAGTTATAGGCTATATTTATTACATTAGTTTGCCAGCTCCAGGTAGGCTACACAAGTGCCACAAATTGATTTGCAATGACTCCAGTGATATCGTAATTTCAACATATTTATTGTATCAAATGGTAGCCTACAATGGCATATACATTACGGCTACTTGATGGCCAACAGAGGCAAATGTATAATTCTTCACATTTAGAATAATGTCAGTCTCATTGAGGCCTTTTCCCCATAACTTCAAATATCCATTCGGGCAGCCCCCGAGACCGAATAACTGAACATGCATAAAGCACTTCGCTTGATACCGTTTTCTTTCAAATTAAGCAGTCGCCATTAGAATGCAGTTTTAACCATCTCCGAGCGAATTTATGTAATGCGCCCAACGTCTTTTTCCAGTGCTTTATCTCCATTATTTGTTGATGTGCATCAGTTCTAGTGTATACCCTACCTACAAATATACCCTACCTACAACTGGTAAAAAAAGTTATATACAACAAGGAAACACTGCCTGGGATCATCTCAGGGTTCATCACCCACTTCCGGGTTCTGAAGTCATGTGACTCACTTATCATTGACAGCTCATCTCTGTGGCGGTGAGATAAAAAGCACACAAAAAAGCAAAATAAAATATGTCTTATGTCAACTTAAACTATGTGTTGAATATATCAAATTCCAGTTATGTTGGTGCAAACCAGATTCAAAGCCATGGTACAAACTTACATGGATGACATAACTCATCATATAACATTTTATTTTATATAGCCTTACATTGAAATTAGACTTTGACACATCATACATGGTTTTTATTTTGAAATTGAGAACCACAATACTGTATGTAGGAATTTCTTCTTGCTTTCAGCACAAGTTTTTCAGCAAAATGTTTCACCTAAGAATTAGCAGTTGAGATGATGTACACCAGGTGTGTCAAACTCATTCCATGGAAGGGCCTAGTGTCTGCAGGATGTTTTTTCCTTTCAATTAAGCTCTAGACAACCAGGTGTGGGGAGTTCCTTACTAATCAGTGACCTTAATTCATCAATGAAGTACAAGGGGGGAGCTAAAACCCGCAGCCACTCTGCCTCGTGGAGTTTGACACCTGTGATGTTTTGCGAGACACCAGATTGCTTTCAACAGTAATTTCAACAGAAACCTGTGCAGACACGCTTATGATAACCTTATCAATCACTTACAACAGTCTGGGCCTTTTGATCATACTCCTATTTCCTGTTTATTAGAAACCTTTCATTTTGACAAAGAGACCGCTAAAACTCAGAGCAATGACACACCACCCTATGTCATTCTTTGTGCCCCTTTGAACTTTAGTGTTCTCTTTTCTACGGATCACAAGGTTATGTATGATCAAGGTTATGTGTGAAATGTAAATGATTGGATAGTTTTGCAAATACATATACAACAATATTTATTTATGTACAACATTCAAATGACTTCCCATATAAACTGACATTAGAAAAGCAGGGCACACAATTATCTTTGCCAGTAATTGGGTGTTGCTTCATGTTAGGACAATGAGAAATGGCTGAAGACTACCGAGTGAGCGATTTCCCTGAAGCTTGCCTAATGATGGTCTCTAAACACAAAATGATGTAGACAACTGTTACTTAAAGGGGTACAAATGCTTGTCACTTTAGTGGAACCCTGTAAGGTATGTCCATTGTACCTTTAGTTATAGGTACCTAATTGTACCCTCGCAGTTCATACCATTAAGAGCCAATAGTATATATTTTAGAGCAGTGGTTTCCAACTTGGGGTACTAAAATGCAGATGAGAGTGTACTTCAGGAGTACTCCACCCAGAGTAAAATTCATTTGGCGGTACAGTAACCCAAAACGTTTGGGAACCACTGCCTCAGGGGATGAAACATGGTTGTTGCATTCAATGACTTTCAGTCCTGTAGCCTTCACCAAGTGCCTAAATTAATATTTTATCATAGAACCTTTTGTGACAATACATTACACATATCATAAAGCCATACTTTAACAGTCTAGTTTTATCCCAATACAGTAATCTGAAATCAGTTAAATTACATCATGCTAGTTTGCAAAGTGATATTTATTCCTGTTGGAAATGAGGAAATCGCAAAATGTGAACATTTAATCATGACTGCCACAGTATCAGTTTATAAATGAGAGTACCTAAACCATTTAAACAGGAACAACTATCTCAGTAACGGGTTCAATAATTACTAATAGATTGGATTAGTAATTTAAAAAATGATGTTTTTTGTCTTTGTGTAACATAAGATCAATCTATCAATCAATCAATGTACATGCAAAAACACACAATGTGCATCTAAAAACAATTAAAATTTTTAAAATAAACTAGCAATACAGCATGCTGGGAAATATGCTAATGAGGGTGTGGTTTTATACCCTGGGGAACCATACTGTACCCTAACCATACTCTTTTTTTCTGAGAGTGTAAGACAAAGGGTAAGACAAAGAAAATAAACAAAGAGACCCCAACATATTTCTAAAGAGTCTCTGTGCTTAAAAGGGGACTTGATCAGAACAGTGATACATGTTGTTCCACCATGTTGTCTGGGGTAGGATGAACAACCCATTTGAACAAGAAAATGGTTTCAGTCACATATAAAGAATTTGAGATTGCTGACTGGCCACTGATTGCTATTGGAGAGGAAACATTTGTAGGGCCCTCTGAACAAGCAGAGATAGGCCCCAGTTGCTTTGACAGAGCCCCCTGAATTGTGTTCATGATGATGGGCCCATCACGTCCAAACCATTAAGACTGAGACTGGGTGACATGACGATGTATCGATCCCGTCGTGATGGATGGTCGAGTAAGATATAAAAGTGAAGTTCCTAGTCAAGATAAAGTAGTGCAGTACAGAGCCACGTAAGCTATTGTCATCATGCTGTCCTTAGCACTGTTCTACTTTTTAGCTGTTATTTGCCCTGCCAGACATGCTCTACCACTGTATCCAGACACAAGCTTGGAACCCCAAGAAGGTAGGCAAGCGAATCTGTGGTATCTTTGAATTCTTTTGATCTGACCATGTCTATGATGTTCTATTTTAGGGCCTGTCTAGCTGAACCTTCCTTATGAGACATGCTGTAAGATGTCTCATCTTTTCTTGGTATCATTTATAGTGTTTAGATTTCTGGTATTCATTCTTAGATCCCTATGCATAATGTTGTGAGGGCAATGTTGAACTCTGAAAGTCTCAGTTCATTATCTACAACCATGTCAAAAGTTTGGACACAGTTACTCATTCAAGGGTTTTTCTTTATTTTTACTATTTTCTACATTGTAGAATAATAGTGAAGACATCAAAACTATGAAATAACGCATATGGAATCATGTGGTAACCAAAAATGTGTTAAACTAATAAAATAAAAACACTTTTTTGGTTACTACATGATTTCATGTGTGTTATTTCATAGTTTTGATGTCTTCACTATTATTCTACAATGTAGAAAAGAGTAAAAAAAAATAAAGAAAAACCCTTGAATGAGTAGGCATTCTAAAACTATTGACCGTTTGTGTAGGTCTAATACATCACAGTCGGAAATGCAATACAAGATATATAAAATGGCCGTGTCTCTTCACAGTCCCCTTTGTGCAGTAAGGTGTCCTTTTATCTGTTTTTTTTTAAACTGGTTATTTTGCGAGCTTGAGTTACCTGGGCTGTCAGAGTTCCATGTAATCATGGCTCTATTTAATACTGTGCATTTCCCAGCCTCTGTTCTGGAACTTGGGACTGTGAAGAGACCTCTGGTTACATGTCTTGTGTTGTACCGATGCCTGTCCGAACTGTGTGCCAACTGCTTGAACAGACAGTTCAGTACCTTCAACACATCAATACCTCTCACAAAGACCAATAGTGATGCAGTCAATCTCTCCTCAACTTTGAGCCAGGAGGGACTGACATGCATATTACTGACACGTTCTGTCTGTGTACATCTAAGTGCGATACGTTCTGCTTTGTTCTGGACCAACTGCAATTGTCCTGTCTTTCTTTGCCTTACATGACCACACAGCTGGGCAGTAGTCCAGTCTAGTCGACACGGATGTCAAGAAGGCAGAGCAATGCCCAATCATGGACAAACCTTTCCCATTTTAGCAACCATTGAGTATGTTTTGACCATGAAAGCTTGCTATCTAGGGTTACACCCAGCAGGTTAGTCTCCTCAACTTGCTCAATAGCCACATTATTCAATAATAGATCTAAACGAGGTTCAGCGTTGAGCGAGTGATTTGTCCCAAAAATGATGCTTTTAGTTTTTGAGATATTTAGCACCAGCCTATTGCCAGTTACCCATTCTAAAACTGACTTGAGCTCTATGTTAAGCGTCTCAGTTATTTATTGTACGGTTGCAGCCGACATGCATACTGTTGAGTCGTCAGTGTACATAGACACATTTTTTGGTTAGTACATGATTCCATGTGTGTTATTTCACAGTTTTGATGTCTTCACTATTATTCTACAACGTAGAAAATAGTAAAAATAAAGAAAAACCCTTGAATGAGTATGTGTGTGCAAACTTTTGTCTGATAATGTGGTTCTACCATAGATGACAAATGGGGATAGATTTTCCTCTGAGAACATTGAAGGCAATAGCTATTTTGACAGTTAACTTCACTCGGAGTCTGGATTTTTAACACCAGTTTTGAGTAACATGTCATTGGGTTTACTGGAACTTTCAGCAATGGTGTGAATCTCAGTACTGAGATAATACTGTTTGATTATTGAGAGCTGTTTGGTCTGAGCAGTGCTGATCCAGCAGTTGGTGGCAGAGGTGGAGGATGGAGAGAACACTGAATTGACTGACCAAAGAGAGGTGAAGAATCTCTACCCTCTCCTGCTGCAGCGTGATGGAGTCAGGGATACATGGAATAAAGCAGGTGAGGAGAGACGAAACCTTCAATGAAGATACCAAGGATTGGACGTGAATGTTCTGATATCCCATGACTCTTTGCCATATGCAGACGAGTTAGTCAAAAGGACAGTTGGTTTTATTCTAAGCAGCTAGTCACCCATATAACGTGATGAGGTCTATATTTACTGGGTTTATTTTCTCAATTTTCCTTCAGGAGCTAAAGATTCTGTGCAGCAGGATAAATTTGTCAACATGGTAAGTGTGCTAGACATTTCTATTGACTGTGTGATACAAAAGAACCCTCTGGTGAACCTGTTCTATTCTATTACATTCTATATGGATCAATGTGTAATAAAATATATTCTGTCTGTTTTTTTAGGTTGATGATCTGAAGGTGGTGGTGTTGAAGCTCGCTGCAGCCGACAAGCTTCGCTCTCAGGGCTTCCTTCGTTCTGAGCAGAACTTGCCGAAAACTAACAAGAGAGGTGAGTAAAATCAACGTTATCCTGGACCGACTCTGTCGCAACACCTTTCCTTATGTGTTCCTTATGATCATAGTAAGAGCAGGTTTGCTGAGGACAGTTGAAAGCACAGTATTGCGTCAACAACTTAAGAAAATACCATATATATGCTGGCATATTTACAATGCAATAAAGTGTTTGGTACGGATGTTTCACTAAGGACTGTCTCGTCGAAGGTGAGATGGAGTAACTACCCATTGGGCACACAGTGGGTGAAGCAATGTTGTTTATTGAACTAATGTGGAATAGATGTTGAATTAACGTCTGTGCCCGGTGGGTATAGCCTAGCAGGATACAAACAGTAGGAGATGTAACATGATAGGACTCATGAAGGCAGAATTGATGCACAGAATCTTGACATGTGTCTATCTTTGTCGCTTTCTTCCCTGGATAGCATGCTTCTGGAAATACTGTGTGACCAACTAGAAGCTGTGTGGTGAAGGAGGATAAGAGACATTTCGACGATGCCTGGACAACAAGCTGTGTCCCTTATTACATATTAAATGTACGTCCCCAACACAATGTTTATACTTATAACCCTAGACTAAATTATTTATGAAAATATATTTTTTAATCCGGTTGAAAAGGGCCTTGCGTTGAGACTGGCTGACAATAAAATTAAATATATCATGTGGATTGAATGGAACAAATTTGTTTTTGAGAGACCAACACTGTGTAAGATTTCATATCAATTTCTATACAAATACACAACGTATATGCCTCAAACCAATGCTTGGAAGCAGAATAAAGTCAACAACATTAAACACTAAAATTAGACTTCAACTATATTTTAGTTGACTAATTTAGAAATGCACAGTAAATACATATTTTGTGTAATCATACCACATAAATCACTGACTGCATATACTGTATATGGGATGCTTTGAAATGATCAGCACACACACACACACACACACACACACACACACACACACACACACACACACACACACACACACACACACACACACACACACACACACACACATGCAAACAAACACACATACAAACAAACATACGTACACACTCAAGGGTCAGACATTTTCTTTCACATCATAGTTTGAACAGGTGTACTGTATTATGGTAAAACATCTTTTCCTGATACCTAAACTTATTTACATGCTAATTGACTGCAGTCTTGTTGGTGAGAGCTTAATATTATGAGTGGTAATGGTAACTATCAACAATAGGTTTTGTATCACTAGTTTCAATTACACATAAACATAATTAGAATACACTCATATATTCTTATAGTATGGGTGTGCAGGTCATAAACAACAAGGTAAGAAATATATATTTACACTATGGACAAAGAAACTCACTAAATTAGATAAACAGTCAAATTGCACACTTGGCCTATTTAGTGTGGCATATAATGAAATTTGCCAGTATAATTACATGAAATAAATAGTCTGTACTTGTCTTCATACATAGACCTTAGTTACTGTAGCAGCCTACTATTACACACTCTGTAAAACATATGGCATAGTCATTCATCTTGTGCATACCCTAGTGCTAAATTAACATAATGCACATTAAGCAGGAGGGGGTCTCTTTGTGAACTTTGATTTCTAGAATGCCTATCTGCATCCTCACACAGGAATTTATAAATGCTGATTTTTAAACAGTTGACATGAGATATTTCAATAATGATTGCTGGCCCCTCCCAAAATTCCTTCATGTTTTGTGAATGGCTTACCATTTCCATGGTAACAGTAAAAGAGGAAATGTTGTGTAATAGTTGTGTAATGGTTGTGTAATTGTTGGCTAAAGATTGTTTATAGGTTTACAGCCTCTTATTGGCTACGTCCAGGTAAGCCTTCTCGATCTCGATGTTGGCAGGACAGGTCTGACTGAACTCCTCCCTCTCGTAGGCATTGTTCAGGTACCTCCATACACCAGTGAACTGGACCGGGATGTCAAAGTCACAGTACTTCTTGGCAGCAATCTATCAAATAAAACCAAACCAAATAAAACCAAACCAAAACAGTTGAATTGTGAGACACTATAAACATAATAGTCATATTACACTATTAAAGTAAAGGAGAATAGAGAATATGTGCAGAGAATGTTCCCAATGGTTCAAAATGGAGTTATACTTCTCATAGGATTTTTAAAAGTTGATTTTAAACTGAACCTTTATTTAACTAGGCAAGTCAGTTAAGAACTAATTCTAATTTACAATGACTGCCTACCAGGGAACAGTGAGTTAACTGCCTTGTTCAGATTTTTACACTGTCAGCTCAGAGATTCAATCTAGCAACCTTTCGCTTACTGGCCCAACGCTCTAACCACTAGGCTACCTGCCACCCCAAAATTATTAGAAAGTAAGGATGGGTCCTGTCATTGCATAGGTTGTGTAGTATAGTCATAAGACATGCCTAATACCAGAAAATAATCAAATTCATATTTCAAACTGTTTATGCCATATGCCTATTTGTTTCACCTTGATGACATGCAGCTTGGGCAGCAGGTTGCAGTCTGCCAGGGTGAGATGGTTGCCATCCAGGAACTTCCTCTTGGAGACAAGGATGTTTTCTCTGGAGTTTTGGTTAATCTCTTCAGGGATGGGGGAGGTCAGGTAGAGATCCAGACGCTTGAACTCCCGCAGCAGCGCCTTCTCATGGACTATGGATTTAGAGAGACACAGGCATGTATGTCAGACAGGTCTGGAGCTTTGGAGATATTCCTTATGGATATTTAAAAAAACACTTTCAGTTGAGATTCTCCATTGAGTATGCTATACAGACCAGGAGTAGGCTTGGGCTGGGCCCTAAAATTCACATCAAACCAGCATTTCATTAAGGCATACGCCATTGCCAGTGTGCTTTAATAACTGAATCATGGGCATTGTCGGAATTCCATCAGTATATTTAATTGTCATATTTTCCATTGCCTCATAAGACATTGTCTAATTTAAAACATGAATGTGGACTGACTGAAACTTTACTTACAAGTACTGTTGGCTGGTCTATTCTTAATGAAAGCGGAAAACTTGGCGAAAATGTCAGCTCCCACGTCAAAGGACTCTTTGCTGAGTGGGCTAAGGTGTGGATACCTGAAGGGAGTGGGACCAGAGGAGTATGAGTTTGTTTGAAGAAGGTTAGTGCCATTCACTTTTTCTTTAATATAATAATACTTTACCTGGGAGGGGCCAATGTCTGTTCCAGAAACTCCTCGATCTTGATAAAGTCCGTCTTGAGGGTGCCGTTGTACAGCAGGAATGGAGGGTTGGTCCCAGGTGCCAGATCCTTCAGCTCTGCTGGTTTTCTAGAGTGTACCAGGGCAGGGTTGGGTGGAGAGGTTGGCAACGGGCAGGAAAAAAGAAAGGGAGTAGACATGGTCAAATATGGGATCATTCCAGCTTTTATTTCAACAGATACCATGCTTAATCATTCATTGACACAGTCACAACGAACACAAAGGTTATCAAGCCATGATTCCAGCAATCTATGATTCAGTAAGTAAAACACACTGGCATGGGAGTGGCTCCTCAATCACTCAATTATCAGCATCCTTTCAACGTTTCCTGATCCTATTTGCTCACCGGTAATGGGCCTGAGAAATTTACACAAGAAAGGGGATAGATTAAGAAAAGGTGTTTGTTCAATTCTACACAGAGCTCTTTCTCCTTTATGCAAATGTTTTAGTTTTTCAAGCCCCACCCTCTATCACCTCTCTGTATCACACCCCATTAAACAGTTTGGTTTCTGAAAAACATCCTTGTTCTTGCTGAACTCTTTATAGAGCCCTGGGTGAGCGACCTTTAAACAGATGAACAGGAATTGGAAGGGCGGGAAGCCAGGGAGGCGGGGGCTTACTTCCTCATGTCGACGGTTGTCACGGTGAACTTGACTCCTTTTAGCCACAGGACCATGAAGAGCCTCTGGCAGAAGGGGCAGTTGCCCATGTTCTCTCCATCGTGGCCAGCCTGAAAGACAAGCAACATTATTTTTTTAGTTTAGGTTTAGTTATAGCCTGTTGCCAAATCTGTTTGTGCTGTCTTGCCAACTCCTAGGGTCATTGTCACACCAAACAATGACCATAGTAGTTGGCAAAACAATATTAACACATCTGGGACCAGGCTAGTTTAGTGGTAGTTTATTTCACAGACAGAAATACACGATAACTCCTTAAACACCAAAGACTCATGGTCACACATAAGATAGGGAGCCCTATTCAAATTCCAATGGTTGATGTTGACATTGTCCATGTTATCTATTACAGTAAGTCCTGATCTCCTGCCCTATCATGCAATTCATATTCATCTCATGATCAAAGACACAAATACACACACTTGTAGTGTTGAGACTGGCTGGGTTATTTTAGGAACTGCTACTTGAGAGGAAAAGCAGGCATTGAGTTGGAGAGGAAGCTAACAGAAATTGACATGGGCTCTCCTCAGTACCCACCTATTGCACAGAGTCTGATTACTGACCCACCAATGCTACTCTACCTCTGGTATGGATAAACAAATGGGATGGTTCTCTGCGTGTGTGTGTGTGTATGTGTGTATGTGTGTGCTTCAAATATGTACCATTATGTACTGTACGCATATGACTTTACAAAGATACCGTCCATATCTACTTATTTGCAATCTTATTTCAGTTTTCAGAATGTGCATGTGTGTTAGAGCTTGTGTGTGTGTGCCGCACGCCTGCTCTTCTAGGTGGTGATAAGGTGGCCTCCAGTGTCTGGTGTCATTACACAGTGATAAAGGCCACCCTCACTCTCACCGACACACCCTCACACACTCTCTCTCTCTCTCTCTCTCTCTCTCTCTCTCTCTCTCTCTCTCTCTCACACGCACGCACACACGCACACACACACGCACACACACACACACACACACACACACACACACACACACACACACACACACACACACACACACACACACACACACACACACACACACACACACACACACACACACACACACACACACACACACACACACACACACACACACACACACACAGGGTGGCAGGGTAGCCAAGTAGTTAGAGTGTTGGACTAGTAACCGGAAGGTTGCAAGTTCAAATCACCGAGCTGACAAGGTACAAATCTGTCGTTCTACCCCTGAACAGGCAGTTAACCTACTGTTCCTAGGCCGTCATTGAAAATAAAAAATTGTTCTTAACTGACTTGCCTAGTTAAATAAAGGTAACTAGGCAAGTAAAAAAACACACACACACACACACTCTCAGAGTGCTATTAAGTGAACATGAAATCTTGCTCAGATGCCAGTGTTTACCTAACACAACACTACAAGCATTGAGCCATTTTGTGAAATAGAGGCTATGGCTGAAGTGACTGAAGCTTTGCATTACATCTTGTACATTTCATTAGCTTTAACATGAAACAATATTGCGGTATGTTTTTCTGTATTACAATCATCACACGATTTACATCTTTTCACATATTGTTGAAATTATATGCATAGACTATGTTAGAATTAATACAAATTATTATTTTCTTATTCTAAACTAAAGGATGAACAAAATACTGACCTTTATGAAGAGTTCAATAGTCGGGTCTTTGTCGGAGTTCTGTCGTTGCGCCATTCTTTTCAAAAGCTGTGCTGTGTTGTGCAAAGTTCAGAAATGCTTCTCCAACAAGTGTCAGGTCTCAGCAAAACAAACCTGTTAACTTTGAAGACTCCAAGTCCACGGATGTAAAACGTCACTCTTCCCTTGAGTCTTCTATATATCTCTGTGCTCCAGTGAGCTGGTTTATATATGGATCTTAGGAGGCAGTGTAAGACCCTTGTAGCTGGGACGTTTTGTTTGTGGGCTCCTTGAGGCTATCACTCTGAACACATTTTAAACGTAGGAGGAGGGGGAGGGCCCTGAGGATGGGTGTGGTCCTCTCTCATATAAACACAGTGCCAAGCTCTCTCTGTGAGGAGAGCCTAAAATAGGTCCTAGTACTTGTCAGTTAATAATGGTTAATCAAACAATGTAGAAATATAGTTTCACCATGTGACATAAAACCATCATATCCCCCTATAAAGCCAACCGTAGCAACATATTGAATATAGTGTTTTCATGATCTGTCACACTAATAACAGTGTACACTTTGAAGTTTTTGTCTCTCCCTATACAAAGCATGTACTGTGTTGGAATACACTGGGAACCAGTAACACCTCATTTGGAAATGTTTTGATACCTGCTACTGTAAGTCAACAAAGTCTGAATGTGTTGTGCTCATTAGTTAACTCTCACTGCGGATATCTTGTGACGAGATGCATGAGACACAAATAAACATGACATATTATTTATGCTGTGTTAGGATTTCTGACCAATTAAAAAAGAAATTGCCCAAAATGTCCCATAACCTTTACACGGTTAGTTGCCTAAATATAAAACTAACATCTACCAACATCAACACAGCTGTATTCCCTCCCTGGAAAAAATGTGTGATAAAGCATTTATTGAATTACATTTAGAATATGTCAGGAATGCATGATACCTGGCCAGGCAGTAGATACTGGCCAGCATGATTTTAGTGAAACCACATGGGTGTTTGTGGGAAATGTTGGTGCTTGGTGAGTCACAGGGGAGGGGAAGGTCAGGGTCATCAAGTCATGATAGAAGAACCACCAGCCTACGTCCCCTGGGTGAGGGCATGGAGCAGATGAGTGGCAGGAACTGTAAGGAAACGGAAAGGGTTTAACCTCTTGAAGCTAGGGGGCACTATTTTTATGTTTGGAAAAATAACATTCCCAAAGTAAACGGGCTATTTCTCAGGACCAGATGCTAGAATATGCATATAATTGACAGATTGGGATATAAAACACTCTAAAGTTTCCAAAACTGTCAAAATATTGCCTGTATAACAGAACTGACATTGCAGGCGAAACCTGAGGAAAATCAAACCAGGAAGTGGCTTCTATTTTGAAAGCTCCATGTTCCATAGACTGCCTTCGCTCCATTTAAAGGGATATCAACCAGATTCCTTTTCCTATCGCTTCCTCAAGGTGTCGACAGTCTTTAGACAGTTTCAGGCTTTTATTTTGAAAAATTAGCGAGAAAGATAACGAGTTTTGCTCGCGCAGCAGAGTTTGGGCAGCCATTGCCTCTCCCTCTCCTACTGATAAAGACAGTTGCGGTTGATATATTATCGATTATATATTTTAAAAACAACCTGAGGATTGATTATAAAAAACGTTTAACATGTTTCTGTGGACATTACGGATATTATTTGGAATTTGTCTGCGTTTTCGTGACCGCTATTTCCTGTGGACTTCTGAACATAACACGCCAAACAAACAGAGGTATTTTGGACATATAAATAATCTTTATGGAACAAAAGGAACATTTATTGTGTAACTGGGATCTCGTGAGTGAAAACATCCGAAGACCATCAAAGGTAAATTATTAATTTGATTGCTTTTCTGATTTTCGTGACCAAGCTACTTGATGCTAAGTGTACATAATATTTTGTCGAGCGATCGATAAACTTACACAAACGCTTGGATTACTTTCGCTGTAAAGCATATTTTCAAAATCTGAGACGACAGGTGGATTAACAAAATGCTAAGCTGTGTTTTGCAATATTGCACTTGTGATTTCATGAATATAAATATTTTTAGTAATATTATTTGAATGTGGCGCTATGCAATTCAGTGGTTGTTTTTTATTTTATTATTATTATTATTTTTTACCCCTTTTTCTCCCCAACACCATGCACCTGGCAACCTTGGTTAGCACGCACTGCGCCCGGCCCGCCACAGGAGGCGCTGGTGCGCGATGAGACAAGGATATCCCTAACCCAGACGACGCTAGGCCAATTGTGCGTCGCCCCACGGACCTCCCGGTCGCAGCCGGTTACGACAGAGCCTGGGCGCAAACCCAGAATCTCTGGTGGCACAGCTAGCACTGCGATGCAGTGCCTTAAACCAATCTGCCACCCGGAAGGCGATATTCAGTTTCTTGGCAATTTCTCACATGGAATAGCCTTCATTTCTCAGAACAAGAATAGACGGATGAGTTTCAGAAGAAAGGTTTTTGTTTCTGGCCATTTTGAGCCTGTAATTGAACCCACAAATGCTGATTCTCCAGATACTCAACTAGTCTAAAGAAGGCCAGTTTTATTGCTTCTTTAATCAGTACAAGAGTTTCCAGCTGTGCTAACATAATTGCAAAAGGGTTTTCTAATGATCAATTAGCCTTTTAAAAATTATAAACTTGGATTAGCTAACACAACGTGCCATTGGAACACAGGAGTGATTGTTGCTGATAATGGACCTCGGTCCCTGCTTTGATGCACCTGTACTGACCTCGCCTTCTGGATGATAGCGGGGTGAACAGGCAGTGGCTCGGGTGGGTGTTGTCCTTGATGATCTTTGTGGCCTTCCTGTAACATCGGGTGGTGTAGGTGTCCTGAAGGGCAGGTAGTTTGCCCCCGGTGATACGTTGTGCAGACCTCACTACCCTCTGGAGAGCCTTACAGTTGTGGGCGGAGCAGTTGCGGTACCAGGCGGTGATACAGCCCGCCAGGATGCCCTCGGTTGTGCATCTGTAGAAGTTTGTGAGTGCTTTTTGTGACAAGCCAAATTTTTTCAGCCTCCTGAGGTTGAAGAGGCACTGCTGCGCCTTCTTCACGATGCTGTCTGTGTGAGTGGACCAATTCAGTTTGTCTGTGATGTGTATGCCGAGGAACTTAAAACTTACTACCCTCTCCACTACTGTTCCATCGATGTGGATAGGGGGGTGTTCCCTCTGCTGTTTGGCAGCAGCAGAAGTCCACAATCATCTACTTAGTTTTGTTGACGTTGAGTGTGAGGTTATTGTCCTGACACCACACTCTGAGGGCCCTCACCTCCTCCCTGTAGGCCGTCTCGTCGTTGTTGGTAATCAAGCCTAACACTGTTGTGTCGTCCGCAAACTTGATGATTGAGTTGGAGGCGTGCGTTGCCGCGCAGTCGTGGGTGAACAGGGAGTACAGGAGAGGGCTCAGAATGCACGCTTCTATCTCAAGGCCATCAGACTGTTAAACAGCCACCACTAACATTGAGTTGCTGCTGCCAACATACTGACTCAACTCCAGCCACTTTAATGATGGAAAAATGGACGTAAAAAATGTATCACTAGCCACTTTAAACAATGGCACTTAATATAATGTTTGCATACCCTACATTACTCATCTCATATGTATATACTGTACTCTACACCATCTACTGCATCTTGCCATCTTTATGTAATACATGTATCACTAGCCACTTTAAACCCTACATTATTCATCTCATATGTATACGTATATACTGTACTCTATCATCTACTGCATCCTTATGTAATACATGTATCACTAGCCACTTTAACTATGCCACTTTGCTTACATACTCATCTCATACCTGTGGTGTTAAAGGTTGTTGAAAAGTGTATAGCAGAACAACTGATTGCCCACCTCAACAACAGCCCCTTCACATTACACTCCATGCAGTTTGGCTTCAGAGCGAAACACTCCACAGAAACGGCCAACTGCTTTCTTCTGGAAAATGTGAAGTCCAAGATGGACAAAGGGGGTGCTGTTGGGGCTGTGTTTCTGGACCTAAGGAAGGGTTTTGATACTGTTAACCATGAGATTCTCATCACAAAATTGTCCAAGTTCAACTTTTCCCCTGATGCCTTGAGATGGATGAAATCATACCTTGAAGGCAGAACTCAGTGTGTCAGAGTGAGCAATAAGCTGTCGCCCACTCGTAGCTATGATGTGGGCGTGCCCCAAGGGTCAATACTGGGGCCCCTCCTGTTCAGCCTGTACATTAATGATCTGCCTTCTGTCTGTACTGGGTCTGAAGTTCAAATGTATGCAGATGATACAGTGATATATGTGCATGCAAAGAGCAAACAACAAGCTGCACAAGAACTCACTATTGTAATGGTCCAGGTTACATAGTGGCTCAGTGACTCGTGTTTGCATCTCAATGTGAAAAAAACTGTTTGCATGTTCTTCACAAAGAGGGCAACAGATGCTACTGAGCCAGATGTCTATGTGTCAGGGGAGAAGCTGCAGGTGGTATCCGATTTTAAGTACCTTGGCATCATACTTGATTCCAACCTCTCTTTTAAAAAGCATGTGAAAAAGGTAATTCAAATAACTAAATTCAACCTAGCTAATTTCCGATATATACGAAATTGTTTGACTACAGAGGTAGCAAAACTGTACTTCAACTCTATGATACTCCCCCACTTAACATACTGCTTGACTAGTTGGGCCCAAGCTTGCTGTACAACATTAAAACCTGTCTACAAACAGGCTCTCAAAGTGCTTGATAGGAAGCCCAATAGCCATCATCATTGTCACATCCTTAGAAAGCATGAGCTCTTGAGTTGGGAAAATCTTGTGCAATACACTGACGCATGTCTTGTATTCAAGATCCTTAATGGCCTGGCTCCCCCTCCACTCAATATTTTTGTTAAACAGAAAACCCAGACATATGGCAGCAGATCCACAAGGTCTGCCATGAGAGGTGACTGTATAGTTCCCCTAAGGAAAAGCACCTTTAGTAAATCTGCATTCTCTGTGAGAGCTTCCCATGTCTGGAATACACTGCCATCAGACACACATAACTGCACCACATATCACACTTTCACAAAAATGCTTGAAGACATGGCTAAAGGTCAATCAGATTTGTGAACATGGTCCCTAGCTGTGTGTTGCCGCTTTCCATGTTGTCTGTTGTCTGTAGCTTGTGAGGTGTGGAAACACTTTGTTGCTTTTATGAATTTTGTCTTGCTGCTTTTTGCTCTATGTTGCTCTGTCTGTATGCTACGTCTTGCTTGTCCTATGTTGCTCTGTCTGTATGCTATGTCTTGCTTGTCCTATGTTGCTATGTCTTGCTTGTTCTATGTTGCTATTGTCTATATTGTAATTGTTTTTAATAACCTGCCCAGGGACTGGGGTTGAAAATTAGCCGGCTGGCTAAAACCGGCACTTTTACTGAAACGTTGATTAATGTGCACTGTCCCTGTAAAAATAAAAATAACCTCAAACTCAAATAAATAAACTCAAACTCATATGTATATACTGTACTCGATACCATCTACTGTATCTTGCCTATGCTGCTCTGTACCATCACTCATTCATATATCTTTATGTACATATTCTTTATCCCCTTACACTGTGTATAAGAAATTTGTTTTGGAATTGTTAGTTAGATTACTTGTTGGTTATTACTGCATTGTCGGAACTGGAAGCACAAGCATTTCGCTACACTCGCATTAACATCTGCTAACCATGTGTATGTGACAAATAAAATTTGATTTGATTTGATTTGTACGCCTATGTAGATATTCCATGAAAAATCTGCCGTTTCCAGCTACAATAGTCATTTACAACATTAACAATGTCTAAACTGTATTTCTGATCTATGCGATGCTATTTTAATGAACAAAAAAATGTCCCTTTCTTTAAAAAACAAGGAAATGTTGAAGTGACCCGAAACTTTTAAACGGTAGTGTACCTTATTGTCAGGATTTGGCCAGGGTTGTTCCGGGATTTTGGTCACTAGATGCCCCCATTGTGCTTTTTGACCTTATGTTTTTTCCCTTGTTCCCCATTATTATTTGCACCTGTGCCTCGTTTTCCCCTGATTGTATTTAAACCCTTAGTTTCCCTCAGTTCTGTGCTCTGTGTTTGTATGTTAGCACCCAGCCCTAGTGTTCTGTGTATTCTTGTCGATTCCGGTGGATGCTCTTGTGGAATTCTGTTTTTGTTTTTGAGTATCTCTTGAGGCTTTTTTGTGCTATTCCTACGACCTTTTGGATTTGCCATTTTTGTATTGAAGGACTTCTCCTTTTTACTTTATTAAATACACCGTCTTAAGTACTGCTGTGTCTGCCTCATCTTCTGGGTTCTGCTGACTATTCGTGGCTCAGTTAGTTAAGTGACTGTTTCTCACTCCGGAGACCCAGGTTCGTAACCGGGTCCTGACACTTATACCATACCATCTGTTGGACCTTGCCTAAGCTGCTCGGCCATCACTCATCCATATATTTATACAGTATCTACATATTCTTATTCCATCCCTTTAGATTTGTGTGTATTAGGTAGTTGTTTTTGGAGGTATTGTTAGATTACTTGTGAGATATTACTGCAATGTAGGAACTGCTAACCGTGTATGTGACCAATTACATTGGTTTTGATTTGATTTAATTTGAGTGTCCCGAGTTTATATTTACTATGTTACATCTACATCTACATCTATGTCTATGACACCAGGCTGCTATTAACGCAGTCCAAAGTATTTGGTCCCTATTCATAGCATACAATCTACAACTTTGTTGGATGCAATTGCTGTTTGTTTTGTTTGTGTTTCAGATTATTTTGTGCCCAATAGAAATTCATGGTAAATAATGTATTGTGTCATTTTGGAGTCCCTTTTTTATTGTAGATAAGAATAGAATATGTTTCTAAACACTTGTTTAATTTGGATGCTACCATTATTACGGGTAATCCCGAATGAATGAGTGAGAAAGTTACAGACACACAAATATCATACCCCCCAAGACATTCTAACCTCTCACCATTACAATAACAGGGGAGGTTAGCCTTTTGAACGGTGTGATGTTTATGCCTCTGTAACGTTCTCAGTCATCGTTTTTTTAAAGTGCATTTAAAGTTTGATTTGATTTAGTCCTATTCTTTCACTTAGATTTCTGGTTGTGATGGAGATGTGAATCCAACATATCAATTATTCATTTGCTGACAAGCTGAAATTAAAGTTAGACTAAATCAGTGGCACAAAATATACATCTCCTTCCAACGTTGATATTTGGTTGCGTTGACATTCAAACACAATTCAACATCACTTTTGCAATATAGTAAATAGCCTATTAACTTGTCGACAAAGTAACAAAGGATCTCCAACTAAACCAAAAATAAACATTCAAATTATCCAAGCAGTAGATCTACTTTAAATGTTGATATTTGCTTGTGTTGTCAACCTAACACAATTAAATATGACTTTTTTAATACAGTAGATAGGCTAAAGTTAAGACCATCTTACAAACTAATGTAACAGTCTTTATTCAACCTGAAAATGAGTAACTCATCCATGACCACATTTTGAGGTTAATGTAACTATAAATGTTTTCTTATGCAATCATAGAAAGTTTGCATGTTCAAGATGGCATGTAAAGGTCGCAGGTCTGTGGGGATCTTCACAATATAAATATCTGTGCAGACTCTTGAACAGCATTGATCAATCGCGCTATGTACTGTTCATGTAATATCAAATACAATCCAGGTAATTTGGTTGTGCTATTAGATTCAGAACAGTAATAACACATTAACTTGTTGTATAAATACAAAATATCTGACATTGTATTCCCATTTGAACTATGTTGTGCTTATAAATGGTAGAAAGTGCTATGATAATACATTTACAGTAGGTGACAACTAAACCAAAAATCTTACATGGTTTTTCCATTGGAATTCGGTTGTTCTTTTGGAGGGTGAAAAGCATCGTGATAACACATTGGGATGTCAACAAACATCTGACTGTCTTTTGAAATGGGTGAATATCGATTGAAATCTCATCAACGTCTCAATCAGAAATGACCCACATTTCCACGTTTGAAGTAGCTGGAGTCGGATATCACGGCCCTCATCTCTTACACACGCTCTTCTCACCCCTCCCAGTACTCCCATTAAGTATTGATGTCCGGGATTCTACAGTCCACCCAGCTCCACAATACAATCAAAGGAAAAAGGGTTTCCGAAGAACCCTTTTCGGTTGTAGATAGCACCTTGTTTCTAAGTGTGTAGTAGACATAGTGGGAGTTCCCTAGAGGACTTAATCATCGTAGTGACACTCCTTGGGAGGTGTTCTGGATTTCAGTGGTATGTATGCAGGATCATGTTAAAAGAACTGAATCATAAAGTGGTGAGGGAAAGGGTGGAAATGTGGGATGAATAGGGTTTCGCAATAGGATCAGCAGTGATGTGTATCTACCCGAGCCCTTATGAATTCCATTTTAATTACTGGATCAGTCCATTACAGTAGGAATGTCCAAGAGTGTGACTCCTCTTGGTCTTGTTTGACCTCTCGAGACAAGGAGGGAGTTTGTGTTTGGGAGGGTTCCTAATAAAACACTGGAGTGCCATTCCTAAATGTGATGACCTACACCATAAACAACTAGCTATCTGCTCTTATCCAAGACAGTCAACTCTCACTGATAACACTGTGCCATTCCTCACTCCACTTGGTGCAATGGTGAACCTACATACTGAGTTTCCTAGTTATATTTATCAATGTTTGGTTGTTATGACAACTGCGCTGAGTGGTGCTGATAGCTCAGTTGAAACATGGTAGGTTTGGTTACCACGCTGGTCACATCTATTGAACATACAGGTGTGCATTTAAGTCGCTTTGAATAGACCTGTCTACTAAAAGACAATATTTATTAATGAGTTTTGCAGGAACACTACTGTTATTCAAAATATTACTTATTATTTACTTTCATCCCCTTTTACTTTTAGACAGCTGACATGCAACTTTTCTTTGGGTAATGTACTTTTCCTAGTTCATCTTTTTATTTCACCAGCAAAAGAAAAGGGGAAACAGCAGGTAAGTCACAAACATATGGAGCAATGAAATCAGTATTAACAAAAACATTGTGAGAATGACCTGTGAGATCTGAAGTGTTACTGAAAAATGCAGAGCTGGCTGGAAATGTGTTACTTGCCAGTGACCTCTCTCTTCCCTTTCCTCAGATCAAAGCAAAAGGAAAGGCCTATCTCAGGAAGATAGATCAGCCATATCTCAATAACAGTTTTCCTCAAATGTTTACACACTAGAACTGGCCCATGAGGCACACTGACACAAACCTGCAACTCATTTAGCAGAACCAGACACCAAATCTGGAGTACTACTGGCACATGTTTTGCCTTACCCTCAGATTGCAATTCTACAAAAAAACATTTGGCAAAACACAACACACAAACTCAAATTTCATGTGTGCAAATGAAAAGCAACACTGTTCAACAAGCTAAGCTCAATTACCAATTGATCACTTTCACTCTTCACATGTGCAAACACTAATTGCTTAAATGTTCACTTTTCAAATATCAGACCTTTGTTGTGGATAAAAAGGCCCCCGGTGAGTACTCCGGTGTTTGGAGAACAAAGCACAGTAAAGAATGTAGATTCCAATACATACTGTAAGGGGAATTAAAGTCAATGTTTCATGTATGAAATTGGGAGCTATACTATTTTGTAACATGTTTATCTTGTGTACTGTATGCTATTTTGTTTTTGTAGAACTGAAAGACGACCATCACGTGGTGGTAGAACACGCCTATTTACAAACAAACAGGAGGCTGCCATTGTGAAATCCAACAGATTATTGAAAACCCTGCGATCTGCCATAACATCAGAGTGATCTTATCAACCATAGCCCGATTCCTTAAGGAACCCCATTCCGTCAAATTGATCTAACATAAAGTACAGTACTACAAATACAGTAGCATATGCAAAATACTGTGTGTTTGCATTTTTACTGTATGTGTGCATACAGTATGCTGTTTGACATGTATTGATAAATGTGGACACCCTCCCTCAACAATAACGTACCTTACCTGCTGCTCCCCCCCACCCCAAAACATGATTCACTGTTGTAGTTGTTAATATGTATATTATAATGGTCACCTCAATGGTCATGCTGCTCCCCCTATGGTCACCCCCCCCCCCCACTCCCTCAATGGTCATGCTGCTCCCCCTATGGTCACCCCCCTTCACTCCCCCAATGGTCATGCTGCTCCCCCTATGGTCACCCCCTTCACTCCCCCAATGGTCATGCTGCTCCCCCTATGGTCACCCCCCTCACTCCCCCAATGGTCATGCTGCTCCCCCTATGGTCACCCCCTCACTCCCCCAATGGTCATGCTGCTCCCCCTATGGTCACCCCCCTCACTCCCCCAATGGTCACTTAGTCCTGCATGTTGGAGCTAGGAGCCTAAGATTTTCATTGTATCCTGCAATCACACCTGCAATCCTGTACATGTGACTATTAAACAGTCTGAATCAACCCTGTACATGTGACTATTAAACAGTCTGAATCAACCCTGTACATGTGACTATTAAACAGTCTGAATCAACCCTGTACATGTGACTATTAAACAGTCTGAATCAACCCTGTACATGTGACTATTAAACAGTCTGAATCAACCCTGTACATGTGACTATTAAACAGTCTGAATCAACCCTGTACATGTGACTATTAAACAGTCTGAATCAACCCTGTACATGTGACTATTAAACAGTCTGAATCAACCCTGTACATGTGACTATTAAACAGTCTGAAACAACCCTGTACATGTGACTATTAAACAGTGTCAATCAACCCTGTACATGTGACTATTAAACAGTCTGAATCAACCCTGTACATGTGACTATTAAACAGTGTCAATCAACCCTGTACATGTGACTATTAAACAGTCTGAAACAACCCTGTACATGTGACTATTAAACAGTCTGAAACAACCCCGTACATGTGACTATTAAACAGTGTCAATCAACCCTGTACATGTGACTATTAAACAGTCTGAATCAACCCCGTACATGTGACTATTAAATAGTCTGAATCAACCCCGTACATGTGACTATTAAATAGTCTGAATCAACCCTGTACATGTGACTATTAAACAGTCTGAATCAACCCTGTACATGTGACTATTAAACAGTGTCAATCAACCCTGTACATGTGACTATTAAACAGTCTGAATCAACCCTGTACATGTGACTATTAAACAGTCTGAATCAACCCTGTACATGTGACTATTAAACAGTCTGAAACAACCCTGTACATGTGACTATTAAACAGTCTGAATCAACCCTGTACATGTGACTATTAAACAGTGTCAATCAACCCTGTACATGTGACTATTAAATAGTCTGAATCAACCCCGTACATGTGACTATTAAACAGTCTGAATCAACCCTGTACATGTGACTATTAAACAGTCTGAATCAACCCCGTACATGTGACTATTAAACAGTCTGAAACAACCCTGTACATGTGACTATTAAACAGTCTGAATCAACCCTGTACATGTGACTATTAAACAGTGTCAATCAACCCTGTACATGTGACTATTAAACAGTCTGAATCAACCCTGTACATGTGACTATTAAACAGTGTCAATCAACCCTGTACATGTGACTATTAAACAGTCTGAAACAACCCTGTACATGTGACTATTAAACAGTCTGAAACAACCCCGTACATGTGACTATTAAACAGTGTCAATCAACCCTGTACATGTGACTATTAAACAGTCTGAATCAACCCCGTACATGTGACTATTAAATAGTCTGAATCAACCCCGTACATGTGACTAAATGGCAAATGGCACCCTGTTCACAATGGAATGCTTTACCTTTGACTAGGGCCAATAGGGCTTTAGCCAAGGTGATGCACTTTATAGGGAATTTAGGCCAGGACACTCTTGAAAAAGAGATTTCAAATCTCAATGAGCCCTTCCTGGTTAAATAAAGGTTCAATAAAAACAACATAAATAAATTAGAATAGTCTTTTTAATTCTGAAAATATTACAATTCTTGTTAAATTCTCCACATATCACTGAGAATGGTCATCACAACGATCTGTTTCAGCACACATATCACTGAAAATGGTCATCACAACGATCTGTTTCAGCACACATATCATTGAGTATGGTCATCAAGACGATCTGTTTCAGCACACATATTACTGAAAATGGCCATCAAGACGATCTGTTTCAACATGCATAACACTGAGAATGGTCATCACGATGATCTGTTTCCACACACATATCATTGAGTGTGGTCATCAAGATGATCTGTTTCAGCACACATATCATTGAGTGTGGTCATCACGACAATCTGTTTCAACACACATATCACTGAAAATGGCCATCACGACAATCTATTTCAACACACATATCACTGAGAATGGCCATCATGACGATCTGTTTCAACACACATATCACTGAGAATGGCCATTACGATGATCTGTTTCAACACACATATCACTGAAAATGGCCATCACGACGATCTGTTTCAACACACATATCATTGAGTGTGGTCATCAAGACGATCTGTTTCAACACGCATAACACTGAGAATGGTCATCACGATGATCTGTTTCAACACACATATCACTGAAAATGGCCATCACGACGATCTGTTTCAACACACATATCACTGAGAATGGCCATCACGATGATCTGTTTCAACACACATATCACTGAGAATGGCCATCACGTTGATCTGTTTCAACACACATATCACTGAAAATGGCCATCACGACGATCTGTTTCAACACACATATCATTGAGTGTGGTCATCAAGACGATCTGTTTCAACACGCATATCACTGAGAATGGTCATCACGATGATCTGTTTCAACACATATATCATTGAGTGTGGTCATCAAGATGATCTGTTTCAGCACACATATCATTGAGTGTGGTCATCACGACGATCTGTTTCAACACACATATCACTGAAAATGGCCATCACGACGATCTGTTTCAACACACATATCACTGAGGATGGCCATCACGATGATCTGTTTCAACACACATATCACTGAGAATGGCCATCACGACGATCTGTTTCAACACACATATCACTGAGAATGGCCATCACGATGATCTGTTTCAACACACATATCACTGAAAATGGCCATCACGACGATCTGTTTCAACACACATATCACTGAAAATGGCCATCACGATGATCTGTTTCAACACACATATCACTGAAAATGGCCATCACGATGATCTGTTTCAACACACATATCACTGAGAATGGCCATCACGACGATCTGTTTCAACACACATATCACTGAGAATGGCCATCACGATGATCTGTTTCAACACACATATCGCTGAGAATGGCCATCACGACAATCTGTTTCAACACGCATAACACTGAGAATGGCCATCACGACGATCTGTTTCAACACACATATCGCTGAGAATGGCCATCACGACAATCTGTTTTAGCCCACATATCACTGAGAATGGCCATCACGACGATCTGTTTCAACACACATATCATTGAGTGTGGTCATCAAGACGATCTGTTTCAACACGCATAACACTGAGAATGGTCATCACGATGATCTGTTTCAACACACATATCACTGAGTGTGGTCATCAAGATGATCTGTTTCAGCACACATATCACTGAGAATGGCCATCACGATGATCTGTTTCAACACACATATCACTGAGAATGGCCATCACGACGATCTGTTTCAACACACATATCGCTGAGAATGGCCATCACGACGATCTGTTTTAGCACACATATCACTGAGAATGGCCATCACGATGATCTGTTTCAAGCCACATATCATTGAGATTGGCCATCACGATGGTCTGTTTCAACACACATATCAAAGGGAATCTAGAATGATAGTAATAGTCATTTTTTGTTGTTAAATAAGAATGATATTGACATCCATTTGAGATAATAGCAGTGATTTATTTGTGTTGTCCTGGTTACATCTTTATCGACGAATGAAAGACACATCATCATGACAACAAACAGATGTTACATGATGATTTGTTTGGACAAGATAGACAGCCAGTCCACACGAGGGGTGACCACCACTGACCAGTGTTGCCTCTGTCTGGGGGCTTGCCATTGTCACTCTACTGCTACATTATATTTGATCCTTACAGGGATCAACATCTGTGTACGGGTGTGAGCTATGAGCTGCCCTAAGAATAGCTTATTGTGAGGGAGAGCCTGGTACTGCCCTACTCGGGCTCTGTGGAGCTGCCTGTCACTGGGGAACACAAAACAGACCCAGCCAGGAAGAGTCATAGAGGGGTCAGGAAGAAGAAATGACTAGAATGACTAGAAATTATATTCTGTCTAGTCATTCTATTTCTATGGCCCAGGATATCGTGACAATGGGATGAGGGCAGACTGAACCATAGAATAAGAATGACTAGAATGAATAATACCCATTTAAGTCAATGTTTTGTCCTTTCTAGGGGATTCTATTTCTATGGATCCAACTCTATTATGAACTTTGTTCTCCTATGTGTTTTTCTAGGTCTATGTATCATACTACAACACTGCTCAGGAGAGATACTCCCAGTGTTTGGGACACAACCCTCTTGTAACTATGGCTGGGTGACCATGAGGACAATGACACAGGACACACATTGTGTAATGTGTCAAACTGTTTGTTTGCTCTTGCAGAGTAAGCTATGGTTAAGAAGCATGTTCAATTGAAGGAGATTCTCAATATAAAGTGCTTTTTAGTCCAGGATAGGCTTAATCTGTTTCTGGGAAACCAGCCAAGAGGGTTTAGGAGAGGTCATGTAATTTCATTGTTAAAAGATGTTGACTTAGGAACAGAAAACTAATTCTGCGTTAGGTCGGTTCTTCGAATTGTATGGCAAATTATTTACTACTATCTCTATTTAGTCTTGGTTCAAGTGTATCAAGCCCTATACGGCTCCTTGGATGTGACGTCATCCTTTATGTCTGACATATGTTTCATAAACTCTGAACAGCTTGTCAAGTAATAAAAAGATGATTAAAACCACTCCTGGGAGATTACATTTGACTTGGTGTTTGACCAGCGTCATATTGTACTGTTGGCATTTGGCTGAGATTGCCTGCCTGTTAAATGTAGAATAAATTACAGTACATTATTTCTGCATAATAATCCCCATCCACGCTGTGTAGGGCCTATTTGTTAGAACAATTTCTATGTGAAATTGATGCTAAATTTCTTTAGAGGTGGTGATAGGACATTTGATGATGATCAACAGCAGGACACCAGGTTGATGCGTGAGGTTTAAGTCTCTTCTCTATGCAAACCATCTGTTCCTTTTCAGTCCTGAGAAACCACACTGCTCATGCCTGTGATGGGGACACCCTGTCTATCAAGTGTCCCTCCAGGTCCTCTGTATCCATCCTGTCAGCATTCTACAGACGCTGTGTCCCAAGCAAGAACTTGTGTCACCCACGCAAACAGAAACATAACCAAGGACAACACTGAATGCACTTCCTATTTTGCTATCCAGGTCGAGTACAGTACTGTACTACTCAGAGTACAGAGTAGGAACTACAAAAATCTCTGAAACTGGAAACACTTATCTCCCTCACTAGCTTTAAGCACCAGCTGTCAGAGCAGCTCACAGATCACTGCACCTGTACATAGCCCATCTATAAATAGCCCAAACAACTACCTCTTCCCCTACTGTATTTATTTCTTTAGCTCCTTTGCACCCCAGTATTTCTACTTTGCACACTCATCTACTGTCAAATCTACCATTCCAGTGTTTTAATTGCTATATTGTATTTACTTCGCCACCATGGCCTATTTATTGCCTTTACCTCCCTTATCTCACCTCATTTGCTCACATTGTATAAATAGACTATATAGATTTTTCTACTGTATTATTGACTGTATGTTTGTTTTACTCCATGTGTAACTAACTTTGTGTTGTTATATGTGTCGAACTGCTTTGCTTTATCTTGGCCAGGTTGCAGTTGTAAATGAGAACTTGTTCTCAACTTGCCTACCTGGTTAAATAAAGGTGAAATAAAATTATAATAAAGAAAGAAAATAAAGAGTTGTCCTCTATCCAGGTAAAGTACAGCACTGTACCACTCAGAGTTGTCCTCTATCCAGGTAGAGTTCAGTACTGTACCACTCAGAGTTGTCCTCTATCTAGGTAGAGTTCAGTACTGTACGACTCAGAGTTATCCTCTATCCAGGTAGAGTTCAGTACTGTACCACTCAGAGTTGTCCTCTATCCAGGTAGAGTGCAGTACTGTACCACTCAGAGTTGTCCTCTATCCAGGTAGAGTTCAGTACTGTACCACTCAGAGTTGTCCTCTATCCAGGTAGAGTTCAGTACTGTACCACTCAGAGTTATCCTCTATCCAGGTAGAGTTCAGTACTGTACCACTCAGAGTTGTCCTCTATCCAGGTAGAGTGCAGTACTGTACCACTCAGAGTTGTCCTCTATCCAGGTAGAGTTCAGTACTGTACCACTCAGAGTTGTCCTCTATCCAGGTAGAGTTCAGTACTGTACCACTCAGAGTTATCCTCTATCCAGGTAGAGTTCAGTACTGTACCACTCAGAGTTGTCCTCTATCCAGGTAGAGTGCAGTACTGTACCACTCAGAGTTGTCCTCTATCCAGGTAGAGTTCAGTACTGTACCACTCAGAGTTATCCTCTATCCAGGTAGAGTTCAGTACTGTACCACTCAGAGTTGTCCTCTATCCAGGTAGAGTGCAGTACTGTACCACTCAGAGTTGTCCTCTATCCAGGTAGAGTGCAGTACTGTACCACTCAGAGTTATCCTCTATCCAGGTAGAGTACAGTACTGTACCACTCAGAGTTGTCCTCTATTAATGAAAGCTAAACAGAAGCAGTTATCAGCAGTTGGCCCCAAAAGTTGACAAGTCTATGAAAATGTTGCTCTTCACCTAAATAATATTAATCACATACTGTCAAGAATAACTCCAACAGTGATTTAATAAGTTGTGGGTTCGAACTTGGGTCTCTGGTATGCCTCAAGACTGTGTTAGTCTGCTCTGGGAGCTAATGAAAGTCCTTAGGTCTCAGGCAAGGTTTCTCCTGAGACGTAATGATTGAACGTTATGTTATCTTGTCCCTGCCGAAAGTGGTGTCAGAGTGTCAGGACCAGCGTTCTTGTCATATACCTGTCATCAGTCCAGTGTTTGGTCGGGAACCTCACCAGCAAGTACCTCATTGTGTCCTACAAGCCTCGGTGAGACGAGTCCACCGGGTAATATAAACGGTCATAAACTGTGGTTGTGAATTTAGGAGACAAAATATCTAAGAAAGTATTCCTGGACACATCAGCTATATCAGGAAATGTATCATTGGACTTAGAATGACATTTGTCTGTTATAAAATACAATATTATTATCGAATTCTATTGAAATATATTATACAGTCACTTTGTCAGTGATCATACTATTGTTTTAATCTTTCAAAGCACCACCGTACTAAGTTTGTTGTGTGAAAGCAAGACACTGAAGCTGGTGTGTAAGAATGACACTGTCCTGGCTATCAATTCGGCTACGTTTGGCCACCTGCTGCATGGGAGTCTCAACTGTCCTCAGGAATCTGCACCACAGCCTGACATGGGTCTGAAACCAGACAGTCATTGGTCTGATAAAGGGAACTAAAGTGTCATCTAGTGGTCAAATACTAGGATGCAAATAATGTGCATATCAATAGTGTGTTAGTGTGTTACTAATATGTCACTTACTACATACACATGGTTATATGGATATACCCTCAACCTATGCATGTTTTCAACCTTTATAGTCTACTGTATATCAGAGTCAAACCAGGGTCAAATACCTATCTCAAATATTTTTGCTTGATTAAGCTTGGAGTTTGTCCTTTTGGTCAGTGGTGGAAAGAGTCCCCAAATGTCATACTTGAGTAAAAGTAAAGATACCTTGATAGAAAATGAGTCAAATAAAAGTGAAAGTCACTCAGTAAAATACTACTTTAGTAAAAGTCTAAAAGTATTTGGTTTTAAATATACTGAAGTATCAAAAGTAAATGCAATTTTTAAAATATACTATAGTATCAAAAGTAAAAGTATAAATCCTTTAAAATTGCTTATATTAAGCAAACCAGAAGGCACAATTGTCTTTTTTAATGTATTTTTTTTTACAGATAACCAGGGTCACACTCCAACGCTTAGAAATAACTTACAAACGAAGCATTTGTGTTTCATGAGTCTGCCAGATCAGAGGCAGAGGATGACCAGGGATGTTCTCTTGATAATAAGTTTGTGAATTTGACAATTTTCCTGAAAAATGTAACGAGTACTTTTGGATGTCAGGGAAAACGTCCATTATTTTCTTTAGGAATCTAGTGAAGTAAAAGTACAGATACCCCCAAAAACTATTCAAGTAGTACTTTAAAGTATTTTTACTTCAGTACTTTACATCACTGCTTGTGGGACTACACCATTGGCTCTTTGTATCTGACTAAATCAAGCACAGCTCAAGCATTTGAACGTATTTGACATTTGACCCACGTCTGATCAGAGTATATATCTACCCTTCAGAGTGTCTGTCACTATCTGCCCTGATGACGGTGTCATGCAGGTGTCATGGCCGAGCCAACTACTCAGTTCAGGGGGACACTCAGAGCTTTGGGGACCCATGTTTCCCTGGCACCAGGTCATATGTAGTGAGTGACCGGAGGTCTTTTGGGGTGCTGCTATAGGTAACCAAGTGCTAACAGTCAGTATTTGGATGATATGTGTGCAATGCTTACTAGTGTGTGTGATGTTACCAGAGACGTATATTTTCCTGCTGACCTCAACATTTACTGGTTAGCAACTAGATGCCCTCTCAAGAGGAAGCTTCTAAATGTGTCTAATGCCTATTATATGACCCAGGTTATCACTCAACCAACTAGAGTGTATACCAATAATGTTGGATCTGTGACATCCACTTGTATTGATCATATCTTCACTAATGCTGCAGAGTTTTGCCCCAAAGCAATAATAACAAGGAAAGCCAAAGTGCCAAAGGTTGGGGCTAAAGTAATTCATAAGAGATCATGAAAAATGTTTTCTTAGGAATTGTCACGACTTCTGCCGAAGTCGATGCCTCTCCTTGTTTGGGCGGTGCTCGGGCGGTCAACGTCACCGGTCTTCTCGCCATCATTGATCCATGTTTCATTTTCCATTGATTTTGTTTTGTCTTCCTACACACCTGGTTCCAATCCCATTCATTAATTGTTGTGTATTTAACCCTCTGTTTCCCCTCATGTCCTTGTCAGATATTGTTTATTGTTATGCTCGTGATTTATGGATTGGTGTGTGACACGTTCTTGTGCCCACGTTTATTTTATTATGGACTTTGGTTTTGGAGTTTTTGTTTTACGTTATGAAACTACTCCATTATACCAAGCTTGATTCTCCTGCGCCTGACTTCCCTGTCACCTACACACACACGTCTTGACAGGACTCTTTAAGGTGACGATGTAAAACATTTATGCTGTTCTGATGTGTATGAGGAAGTTAATCTAGATGCATCACTGGAAGTATTTCTATGAAATGATGGAAAAGAGGTGGCAAACAAGTCAGGCTACTCAGCTGATTGGTTGACATACTGTAAATTGAGAACTTTTGTGACTAAACTTAACAAAGAAGAAACTATATTACCAAGGCAAATTACATAAAGCAGAATGGAAAAATAAATTGGAATACCTTAAATGACATCATAGGCAGAAAACCCAATTCCTCTCCATCGTTCATTGAAGTTGATGGGTCATTTATAACAAAACCTTTAGATATTGGCAGTCATTTCAATGACTATTTCACGAGTAAAGTGGAAAAACTAAGAAGAGAAATGACAACATTGAATAGTGAACCATATTTTTGTATAAAATATCTAATAATTAAGGAGTAGGATTGCTGTTTTGAATTTGGTCAAGTTAGTGTGGTAGAGGTGGAAAAACTATTGTTATGAACTTTCTCAACCTTCAGTCTCTTGGTCGTCGATCAACTTTTTTATATAATGAATAGCACTATATAAGTTGAATAAATTAGTATTATTATTACAGTTTTGCCCAAATGTTTACACACTAAAACTGGCCCATGAGACACAATGACCCTCACCTGTAACTCATTTAGTAGAACCAGACACCAGATCTGCGGTACTACTGGCACATGTTTAGCTTTACACTCAGATTGCAATTCTAAAATAAACATTTGACAAAACACAACATGCAATTCGCTACCTTTGGTACAACCTTCACAACTAAAATATATTGTGTGTAAATGAAAAGCAACACTGTTCAACAAGCTAAGCTCAATTACCAATTGATCACTTTCACTCTTCACATGTGAAAACACTAATTGCTTAAATGTTCACTTTGCAATCAGACCTTTTGTTATGGATAAAAAGGCCACCAGTGAGTACTCCGGTGTTTGGAGAACAGTGGAAGTGTCACACAGCTAGGAGTGGTGGGTGCGGAGTCAGGCGCAGAGAGCAGAGGATTCATAGAAAACTGACTTTATTTCGGTCAATGGGAAAGTGGTCAACGCCAACACAACAGGCGAACAACATATGACCAACCCAAAACGGGACACCAAAAAGGTCCGAGAACATACCACACACAACCATCCACAGACAAACAGAAAACAAGCCCGCACTAAAGCAGACGGGCCTAACCGGCTTAAATAGCCCTAAAACAAATCTTAAACAAGGATCAGGTGAAATCAATACAGACATAACAAACAGAAAAGGAAAAAAGGGATCGTCGGCAGCTAGTAGACTGGAGACGACGACCACGAGTGCCGCCCGAACAGGCAGGGGAGCCACCTTCGGTGGAAGTCGTGACAGGAAGCACATTTGGCAGAGAGAGGTGGAGGTGGACAAAGGTGGAGGTGGACAGAGTAATCTCTGATGAAATTTGGGCAACTATGGTGGACCATGTTGCCAACCAATGGTTTGACCATGCAAGAGGCTGGGCAGAGAGTGCTGGCCAATCTGAGCTGCTTCACCGTAGCATCCATCAACCGGACGTTCCAAAATGAGGATTGGTATGTACTGTAGACATTGGACCTCTCTACTACTTTTACTACCTGACAGTAGTACAACATCAAGCTGAGTAAAGACTGTAGATTCCAATACATACTGTGAGGGGAAACAAAGTCAATGTATCATGTATTACTGTATGTATGAAATTGGGAGATATACTACTTTGCAACTACTTTACTACTTTGCAACCACGTACGTGGAGGCTGCCATTGTGCAAATGGTAGTTGAAAATAATGCCATAACACTGCGGAAATCCAACAACAGATTATTGAAAACACTGAAAACATCAGTGAGCTTATCAACAATAGCTCACATCCTTAAGAAACACCATCTCCGGATGAAGCAAATCTACAGAGTCCAATTTGAAAGGAATTCCCAAAGAGTGAAGGATAAACTGTACGAATATGTGCAAGTAAGCAATGTAGTGGTATTACACTCCTGAAACATTAGACTCATTGATGTTGCCAGTGAACTTTACCATACAGCAATTACAGTATTTACTCTTATTTCAGAGAATCATGGAGTTGGATGCAAGTCCTGTCCCCCAGGAATTCATATTCATAAGTGAGGCTGGATTCAACTTAGCATCATTGGTCAACGCGCCATCATTGAGGTATCAGACCAGCGCGGGGGAAATGTCACCATATGCGCAGCTATGAGCCACAACGGGGTCCTCCACTGCCATGCCACCCTTGGACCATACACACTGCCCATCTCCTTAATTTCCTGAACACTTTACATGACAATCTTTTTCAGACAGAGCAGAGAGGGCCAGGCGATCCTGAGCAGCAAATGTATGTTCTAATTTGGGACAACGTGAGTTTCGCTACTGCTTCCATGACATCCCAGGTTTACAATTCTCTATCTCACACCATATTCACCATTTCTCAATCCCATTGATTTGTTTTCCACATGGGGGTGGAAGGTGTATGATCGCACACCCCATGAACGTATGGCTGTTCTCCAGGCAATGGGGAGGCCTGTGGTGACATTCCGGATGAGTCATGCCAGAAGGAATTTCCCCCGCTGTCTGGCCAAGGAGAATATTGCCTGTGATGTTGATGAAAATCTGTTGCTGGGCCAAAACAACAGATATGACTGATTTTGTTTTTGCAATGGAGTATTTGTTTCCTGACTTATGATTTTACTGTATTTTGAGAGTTTCTTTATCTATTCTGTACAATTGATCTAACATACAGTACAGTAGTACAAATATGCCTATTTTTATTCCTTTGAATATGCAAAATATATTTGCTTTATGTTTGCATTTTTACTGTATGTGTGCTTACAGTATGTTGTTTGACATGTATTGATAAATGTTGAAATATAAAACGTACATTTTTGCAATTGTGTTACTTTCTAGTTTGAGTACACACAAACAACATACAGTACAACAAAACCAGTCTTTACACTGAAATAGGTTCTGATAGTAGTGTTTTGAATGTCCCATTAGTGTGATCTTCGTTATCACAAAGTTAGATTAATTTGATGTATGTTTTTATTTTGAGCAGGGAGTACATTATTTTGATTGCTGTGTTTCATTTTGCAAGATGTCTGTGGGGTTTGGAGAAATTGGCTAACTGTTTTGAGTACCTGAGATGTAGTTTCAGCAAACGTGTGTTAATTGTGAAACTGTAAAGCACCCTTTGCTGGCTCCAACAGCCGCCCAATCAGTTTGCTGCATGCTCTTACTAAACTGATGGTGGGAATTGTGTTTGACCAAATACAATGCTATTTTTCAGAGAACAAGTTAACTACTGACTTTCAGCATGCATATAGAGAAAGGCCCTCAACTTGTACTGCACTGACTCAGATGACTGATGATTGGTTAAAATATATGGATTAAAAGAGGATAGTTGGAGCTGTATTTTTATATTTCAGTGCAGCCTTTGAAGTTATTGATAATGTTGCATATAAAGGGTGTGACGGTTGAGCAAGCTGAGGAAGCTAAATTCCTAGGTGCAACACTGGATGGTCAAGTCATATTGATAAAGTTATGAAGATGGGGAGGGGTATGGCTGTTACAAAAAGATGATCTGTGTAACACAAAGATCTAGATGTTCAGTCTCTGGTATCATCCCATCTTGATTACTGTCTGGTAATATGCCTGCAAAGCTGCAGTTGGCTCAAAACGGAGCGGCACGCCTTGCCCTTAATTGCACATACAGAACTAACATCAACAGCATGCATGCCAGTCTTTCTGGGTTGAGGGTTGACCAGAGATGAATAGCATCTCCTAGTTTTTATGAGAAGTATTACTGTAATGAAAATTCCAGATTGTCTGCATAATCAAATAACATTCATCTCAGACACCAATACATACCCCACAAGACACCAGGAGTCTCTTCACAGTTCTCAAGTCCAAAACGAATTCCTGGCAAAGCACAGTATACAGAGCCGTGATAGCATGGAACTTCCTTACAGTGGCAATTTCAGCATGTAAATCTTGGTGGAGCAAATCTTGGATGCATGCCAGCAAAGCTGGTGGAAAAAGTACCCAATTGTCATACTTGAGTAAAAATAAAGATACCTCAATAGAAAAAGTGAAAGACACCCAGTAAAATACTACTTGAGTTAAAATCTAAAAGTATTTGGTTTTAAATATATTTTAGTATCAAAGTTAATTTAATCACTAAAATGTACTTAATTATCAAAAGTAAAAAGAATAAATAATGTCAAATTCCATATATTTAGCAAACCAGACTGCACCATTGTCTTGTTTTTTTACAGTTACGGATAGCCAGGGGAACACTCCGACATTTAGACATAATTTACAAATGAAGCATGTGTGTTTAATGAGTCCGCCAGATCAGAGACAGTAGGGATGACTAGGGATGTTCTGTTGATAAGTGCGTGAATTGAACCATTTTCCTCTGCTGCGAAGCATAAAACATAAAACAAGTACTTTTGGGTGTCAGGGAAAATGTATGGAGTAAAAAGTACAGTATTTTCTTCAGGAATGTAGTGAAGTAAATGTAAAAGTTGTCAAAAATAGAAATAGTAAAGTAAAGTACAGATACCCCAAAAATCTACTTATGTAGTACTTTAAAATATTTGTATTTAAGTACTTTACACCACAACACTAAACAATACATTAATTGCACTATTATGGTGACAAACGGTGCCCACAAACTGTTTGAGCCATAGCTACATAAAGCTGTCCCAATAGCAGAGCTTTCTTTTGAGCACCATGGAGTGAATCCTTACCACTGCTTCACCTGGCTATCAGCGGAGCCTTGTCTGGCAGTGAAACAGTTCATTCAGCCTCATTTACTGCCTTAAAAAAACAAAGCTGAAATGGTGACTTGCTTAAACAAATGTGGTTTTTACTGACAATTGAGACAACTATGGCATAAGGGGACAACTAGCGGATAAGAGGCTATTTATTTACTTTTTTACATTGTTTGCAAACTGATATCTGACACATATTAATGCCAAAATAACATGCAAAACCAGCAACAACCCCCCAAAAAACAGGTGGGGCTCAGTCCACCTGCCCTGAATGACGTGTTGCCATCACTCCCTTCCATCTCCAATTACTCAAGCAAACAGCAAAATTACCTTTTAAAAAAAGATTCAACAACATATCATGGAACAGCGGGGACTGTGAGGGGACACACAGACACACTTTAACACACACACTTTAACACACAAACACATAGACAGACACACTTTAAAACACAAACACACACACACTGTAAGACACAAACACACACACTTTAACACACAAACACATAGACAGACACACTTTAAAACACAAACACACTGTAAGACACAAACACACACACTTTAACACACAAACACATAGACAGACACACTTTAAAACACAAACACACACACACTTTAAAACACAAACACACACACACTGTAAGACACAAACACACACACTTTAACACACATAGACAGACACACTTTAAAACACAAACACACACACTTTAACACACAAACACATACACAGACACACTTTAAAACACAAACACTTTAAGACACAAACACACACAGACACACTAACACACACACTTTAACACACACACATTATTTTTTTATTGTATTATTTTATTATTTGTATTATTTTAGTTGTATTGTTTGTATATAATTGTATTTTAAATGTGTGTGACTGTCCTTGTCTATCAGTGTATCAGTGTTTTGTTACTGGTACACCGGCCCCAGCATCATCAGGCCTCAAAACGTGTTTCATACCAACTCTCTTGAAATCTTTACTGGGTATGTCTATTGTTTGCTGTGTGCATGTAGGCTGGTTTCTCATACGCAGGGCTTTTTGTACTGTATATAGTATGCCTTGTTTTACTTTAATGATCAGCAGGCACCAATCGTTAGCCTGGTCCCAGATCTGTTTATGCTGTATAGCTGTAGGAGATGGAAAGACAGCATAAACAGATCTGGGACCAGGCCAACCAAATGTAACTCTCTTGATTGTATAGCTGTCAACCTAGGCTTTGTCTTCTATGTATTACTCATTTAACAATATCCTGCTAGTTCTTCCATTTATTCCTCATTGAATAATATCATGTTACTTCTATCTATTTCTCATTGAACAATATCCTCCTAGTTTTTCTATCTATTCCTGATTGAACAATATCATGATAGTTCTTCTATTTATTCCTCATTGAACAATATCATGATAGTTATTATATTTATTCCTCATTGAATAATATTATGCTAGTTCTTCCATTTATTCCTCATTGAATAATATTATGTTACTTCTATCTATTTCTCATTGAACAATATCCTCCTAGTTTTTCTATCTATTCCTGATTGAACAATATCATGATAGTTCTTCTATTTATTCCTGATTGAACAATATCATGATAGTTCTTCTATTTATTCCTCATTGAACAGTATCATGATAGTTCTTCTATTTATTCCTGATTGAACAATATCATGCTAGTTCTTTTATTTATTCCTCATTGAACAATATCATGATAGTTCTATTTATTTCTCATTGAACAATATCATGATAGTTCTTCTATTTATTCCTCATTAAATAATATTATGCTAGTTCTTCTATTTATTCCTCATTGAACAATGTCATGCTAGTTTCACCCAAGACTAGTGTATCATCCCTCCATCCACAGGTCTTCCAGAGAGAGTGGTCCTCTACTTTGTCTTAGGGATCTGCCCCGGTCTAGTCTTCCTGCTCTGTCTGTTCGGCCTGCGCTCCACCGTGGTGAGGGACGGCAAGGACTTGACAGAGCTGGGGGATAAAGGCCTGCAGTGTCTGAATATCTACAGGGATTTATTGTATGGTATTATATTCTAAAAGGCCTGCAATACCTGAGAATCCACGGGGAAGCTGGTGGGAATAGACAGCAACAACACATTAATCATGGACTGAAAATGAACATTTAGTACCAATTATTTTCTTGTTATTTCATGTGATCTACCTTTCCTTAATATACGTAGTATACAGGGTTGGGGAGTAACTGATTACATGTAAATGTTACATATAATCTGTTTACAAAACATGAATCAGTTACATTACCAGTGACAATATTGTAAACAGATTACAGTTACTTTTGAAAAACTAGATGATTACTTCTTGGATTACTTTTAAATTCAGAAAGGATTTTTCCAATATTTATTTTTTCATGATGAAACCTTTCTGTTTTCTCAATGACATTCAATTCAGCATGGAAAAAAGGAGCATGTTGAAGTTTGTTGTTGGATCCTTTTTTGTCTTCTTCTAACGCTTCTGAAGGGGAAAGTAATTCAAAAGTAACTGAAAGTAATCACATTACATTACTGAATTTGTGGAATCCAAAAGTTACGCTATTGAATACAATTTTGATAGGTAAGTAGTAACTGTAACAGATAACGTTCAGAAAGTAACCTACCCAACTCTGGTAGTATATGATATGGTGACCTAACCTCTTTATATTGAGATGACTTGAGTGAACAATACACACAATAACATGACATCATGGTTTTAGTTGGTGAGGTCTTTCAACTTATTGCTTTGAAGTTTTGGGAAATTACAGATCAATTTCAGTTGCATTGAGTCAAATCAAATGTTTGTTTGATTTTGTACTATTAAATGACTTCAACTGTAAAGAGGACTCTCTCTCCCTCTACCACGCCTGCTGTCTTGACCTCTAAATGACCCTGCTGGTCATGGCCATGTACTATCTCCACCCGGCACAGCCAGAAGAGGACTGGCCACCCATCAGAGCCTGGTTCCGCTCTAGGTTTCTTCCTAGGTTCCTGCCTTTCTAGGGAGTTTTTCCTAGCCACTGTACTTCTACATCTGCATTGCTTGTTGTTTGGGGTTTTAGGATGGGATTCTGTACAACCACTTTGTGACAACTGCTAACGTAAAAAGGGCTTTATAAATACATTTGATTTGATCTTAATGTAGCCTACACTAAACTGTCCATCAAGCATATAATAAGAATTTGGTGGGTGCTTATATTTGTCCTATTTCACAATTGGAAATGTGTTTTTTTGCATATCCCAACTCCCCCTGTAACACCCTTGGATAATGGGATCACGGTCAGCCATTATCAACAGCGACCCTGAAGCAATTAGCATTCAGTGCCTTGCTCAAGAGCACATCAGATTTATTCACCTTGTCGGCTCTGGGATTCAAATTGGCAACCTTTTGAAAACTGGCCCAACACTCTAACCGCTAGGATTCCTGCTGCATAGGTTCAACTGTGTCTCAAATACATTATTGATAATGTTAGTCCAGGTAAGAGATTATCATTTTTATAAACGGATCAGAGAGCTTTGTAAACGTAGTCCCTAATTAGGTACTGTATTAGCCTAATAAAGTGAATATGAGCTAAATGGGTTTTTATGGACTCATTCCTTAAGGTATGATCAATTTGCAACCAATTGTATTCTATACCTTTCATCATACCCACACATATAGCCCAAAGACCGGCAGATGGCTATGTTGAGCTGGTATTAATGCTTTCATTTTACCGTCCAAATGCATTGAATGCTGTAAACGCGTCGATTTCCTCCTTAACTAGATTTAATGTCTGAAAATATGAATACTTTCTTCATGAAACTCAATTTTCCACCACCTGGATGCAATATGCAACATTTAGTTGTGGAAAATGGTGTTTCATAAAGAAAGTACGCATATTTCCCCCCTTCTTGCCATTAAATCTAGTTAAGGGGGAAATCGATGCATTTGTAGCCTGCATGGAGAATGTTTTAGGTACAAACCGGTCCACCGGGATATGATTGTATTGCCGGCTGCATACAATGCGTTGGACGATATGATGGAAAAGACTCAATCAATATCTCCATCTGCCGGCCTTTGGGCTAACACACTTTGATGCTGGAGCAGGCCTTATGATTCTGATAATATACGTCCAGACTGTTCTGATGTAGCCTGTGTATGGGAATGAATATTTTTTTCCCCTTCCCATATTATGACCGTCCTTCTCTTTTAATATATATGCGCAAATGATGCGCAGCGTAGAAGTTCTCTTTAGCGAAATCTGACACTGGCAGTAACCACACCTCGCAAGTCCGGTTTTCGTAGCAGCTGGATGGCTAGCTGTCTTGCCTGGCATCTTGGAAGCTGTGACATTGAAGAGGAGGGAAGACAGCATTGAAGACAAGGTACCACATGGAGGATTTACTAGCGATCTAATTACATTATTTTAAAAGCTAGCTATGCTACCGGCATTTTGATAAACACAGCTAACGTTCGTTAACTACCACTCATATTTTGTGTGACTGCGAACGTGAGTTGCGTCTGAAAACAAACTTCCAGGACCAGACTAACATTTTCTCATGACAGCAATATCAACATAGCATGACTACTACAAGCCTAGGCCCTAGCACTCCCCCGCCGGCTAAACGTCCCGGTAGACAGCTGTCACCTGGAACTTTCCTTCGGTAAACGTCTGGACGGTCCGTGTATATACCCTTAGTTACCACCCGTAGCTAAATATATATTGGTGAGAATGGATTCCTCCTCGGGCTTCGGGAGTGACGAGCAGTGCTTGGCAATATCCTTATGAAAGTCTGCCATTTTTTTTGTTTTGCTTTTTAAAAACTAGGTAGCTGTTAGCATGCTAAAATAGCTATAGGTGTTTAGGTCGCTAAGTTATCCAGCTAAATTAACTGTTTAGGTTTGGTTGCATTTTATATTTTAATAATATTGTCTTGCAGGTCAAACATTTTGTTGTATTTACTCTGAATATTTCAGCTGATTAGTGTTTTTCTCAGTCTGACACTGAAGTAATGATCCATGTTTTACTAGCAGGGTTGATTTAATACTACCCGAGAAAGCCTTTGGTCAAGACCATACGGAGAGCACACCTTACACCGGTTTTTAATTCTCTGTGTTTATTTTCTGTGTGTTTTTTAGAATAGATTTTGAAAGTTTTAGAATTTATTTAGACAATATTATTTTATTAGTCTTTAAATCACTTCACGATTGTACACCCCAATACATGACAGACATGCAGAATGTACCCAGTAGGTCCCACAGTTCCTCTGGCACTAGCCTTTTAACTATCCCAAAGCCTTGGACCAAGAGGCAGACTTTAGTTACTATGTCCTCAGCCCCTGGAACAGCCTGCCAGAGAACCTGAGTTTTTAAACTGTGAAACTTTGGGCATTTTTTAAAAGAGATATTTAACACCTTTTTATCTTTGTTTTTCCACAGGGTGATCTTAGTCTTTTAGTCATTCAGTTCTTTTAGATAAATAATATTTTGTATATATTATTTTATTACATTTCAGCTTTTTAAATTTATTTTATATATATATATATATTTTACCACAGATTAGACTCTACAGTCCTTGTTCTCTGCATTTGCATCCATAAAGTGTGATTTGTTAACCCAGTAAGCCTAGTTAGCTAGCTAGGAATATTCTGTCCATATAATTATAATACAAAATATAATTAAATAGGATCTCTATGGCTCTGTCCATGTGCATGTCTTGGAATCGCAACAGCCTACAAACTCTTGCTTTTTGCTTCAGTTTCCAAAACAATGTAACCAAATAACCAGTTACTTGGTCCATATAGTATATGGTCATGATGACTTACTGTTTTGTAGGTTGTGCAACTGTACTAACTAGCTTAACAATTTTTTCTCTCAATAATACCACATAAGCCTTATACACGTCTTCCATTGTTAGCTCCATTTGAAGTATTTCACAACAACCTTGAATAGACAACAGTCTGGAATAGCTAGTGTGGTTAAGTATTTGTTGACCAAATCATAGCCGATATTCTGGTCACTCGGCCTATTTGTAGTTTCATCTTCAAGTTCTAGCCTGCCCTAGTGTGTGTCCCTGCCCTCTCATCATTGCTGCTGGTTCCTTAATAGTGATGCTCAAACTGTAAGAGGACAGGAGGTAAGGTTGTCCGGTCAGAAGGAGCCCAGGCTACTGTCACTGATTGAGTTCTCTGGGGAGTTTATGTAAGTACTAACATTAGAGAACTCAGTGTCTGAAAATGTATGTTCATTCATATCTGCCTTTCTCACCCATACTGGGTCATAATGATGAGTTGTACTCAAGTGGTCAGGTTTATTTCTGTCAAGTAGTGGTGTACAATTTGAGATGAAACATTGCATTGCAAAACCTCTTCCTGTCCGACTGCTACTTGCAGGACATTTTTGCTTGTGTGGACCATCTGTACAAGACTATGCAGAAAGACCATACCAATGTTTGCCATGGTGTTCTGTAGTCTACCTTGCATTACAAGGTTCCTCATTATGTTTTTAGCAGCATAATGTTTGAGGGTGAGTGATGATTGACAGGTATGCCTCTAGAAAGACACAGTGCAGCACTACAGCATAAAACGATAGACCGGTGCAGCATGCCTGAATTGATCCGCAGGCTGTGTCCTGATGGGAGTTCACTGCCAAATGCATGCAGACCATTTATTACAAACCTCAGATTGCCTAGTGGTTTTCATGTCAGAATCTCATGTTGAGGCAGTCAGCTGCCAAAGTGGCTTTTTCTGCAATCAGATGTTTTTATATATTGTTTTGATATCTGGGCACGGACCCCCTGCAGTACCTCCCCACTTTGAGAAGCCTGGGTTTACAGTACCACTCTAGGCTTTATCTGACAGCCAGCACATGAGGAGATTCTCGGTCATCAGCTCTGAACATGGTTGCTTGTTTGATGTTTTTGTTTAGTGTGTGATAATACTCAGGACCATTTCAGCTGGTGTGTGTGTGCAGTAGAGAGACAGAGGTTAGCCCCAGTGCCAGCCATCACGCTGCTTATTATGTCTGTATCCCACCACCACTCTAATGAGACTCACATGAGAGCGCACACAAACTCCATGGTCGACTACCTAAATGCATTAAAACTATGTACACACTGAGCCAAGGCACTTAACCTGCTCCAACCTCTATGTATCTAACAGCCCCCTGCTCCAACCACTATGTATCTAACAGCCCCCTGCTCCAAACTCTATGTATCTAACAGCCCCCTGCTCCAACCTCTATGTATCTAACAGCCCCCTGCTCCAACCTGTGTATATGTACATTGCATTCTGAAAATATCAGACCCCTTGACTTTTTCAGCATTTTGTTACGTTACAGCCTTATTCAAAAATGTAATTAATGTCTTTTCCCCTCAATCTACACACACTATCCCATAATGACAAAGCAAAAACATTTGCTTTGTGTGCAAATTGATACAAAAAAAATAACTATCATATTTCCATAAGTATTCAGACCCTTTACTCCGTACTTTGTTGAAGTACAGTGGGGCAAAAAAGTATTTAGTCAGCCACCAATTGTGCAAGTTCTCCCACTTAAAAAGATGAGAGGCCTGTAATTTTCATCATAGGCACACTTCAACTATGACAGACAAAATTAGAAAAAAAAATCTAGAAAATCACATTGTAGGATTTTTAATGAATTTATTTGCAAATTATGGTGGAAAATAAGTATTTGGTCACCTACAAACAAGCAAGATTTCTGTCTCTCACAGACCTGTAACTTCTTCTTTAAGAGGCTCCTCTGTCCTCCACTTGTTACCTGTATTAATGGCACCTGTTTGAACTTGTTATCCGTATAAAAGACACCTGTCCACAACCTCAAACAGGCACACTCCAAACTCCACTATGGCCAAGACCAAAGAGCTGTCAAAGGACACCAGAAACAAAATTGTAGACCTGCACAAGGCTGGGAAGACTGAATCTGCATAGGTAAGCAGCTTGGTTTGAAGAAATCAACTGTGGGAGCAATTATTAGGAAATGGAAGACATACAAGACCACTGATAATCTCCCTCGATCTGGGGCTCCACGCAAGATCTCACCCCGTGGGGTCAAAATGATCACAAGAATGGCGAGCAAAAATCCCAGAACCACATGGGGGGACCTAGTGAATGCAGAGAGCTGGCAGAGCTGGGATCAAAGTAACAAAGCCTACCATCAGTAACACACTACGCCACCGGGGGCTCAAATCCTGCAGTGCCAGACGTGTCCCCCTGCTTAAGCCAGTACATGTCCAGGCCCGTCTGAAGTTTGCTAGAGAGCATTTGGATGATCCAGAAGAAGATTGGGAGAATGTCATATGGTCAGATGAAACCAAAATAGAACTTTTTGGTAAAAACTCGTCGTGTTTGGAGGACAAAGAATGCTGAGTTGCATCCAAAGAACACCATACCTACTGTGAAGCATGGGGGTGGAAACATCATGCTTTGGGGCTGTTTTTCTGCAAAGGGACCAGGACGACTGATCCGTGTAAAGGAAAGAATGAATGGGGCCATGTATCGTGAGATTTTGAGTGAAAACCTCCTTCCATCAGCAAGGGCATTGAAGATGAAACGTGGCTGGGTCTTTCAGCATGACAATGATCCCAAACACACCGCCCGGGCAACGAAGGAGGGGCTTCGTAAGAAGCATTTCAAGGTCCTGGAGTGGCCTCGCCAGTCTCCAGATCTCAACCCCATAGAATATCTTTGGAGGGAGTTGAAAGTCCGTGTTGCCCAGCAACAGCCCCAAAACATCACTGCTCTAGAGGAGATCTGCATGGAGGAATGGGCCAAAATACCAGCAACAGTGTGTGAAAACCTTGTGAAGACTTACAGAAAACGTTTGACCTCTGTCATTGCCAACAAAGGGTATATAACAAAGTATTGAGAAACTTTTGTTATTGACCAAATACTTATTTTCCACCATAATTTGCAAATAAATTCCTAAAAAATCCTACAATGTGATTTTCTGGATTTTTTTTTCTAATTTTGTCTGTCATAGTTGAGGTGTACCTATGATGGAAATTACAGGCCTCTCATCTTTTTAATTTGGAGAACTTGCACAATTGGTGGCTGACTAAATACTTTTTTCTCCACTGTACCTTTGGCAGTGATTACAGCCTTGTCTTCTTGGAACACCTGTATTTGGGAAGTTTCTCCCAATCCTCTCTGCAGATCCTCTCAAGCTCTGTCAGGTTGGATAGGGAGCATCACTGCACAGCTATTTTCAGGTCTCTCTAGAGATGTTCGATCGGGTTCAAGTCCGGGCTCTGGCTGGGCCACTCGAGGACATTCAGAGACTTGTCCCGATGCCACTCCTGCGTTGTCTTGGCTGTGTGCTTAGGGTCGTTGTCCTGTTGGAAGGTGAACCTTTGCCCCAGTCTGACGTCCTGAGTGCTCTGGGGCATGTCATCAAGGATCTCCCTGTACTTTACTCCGTTCATCTTTCCCTCGATCCTGACTAGACTATTAGCCCCTGCTACAGAAAAACATCCCCACATCATGATGCTGCCACCACCATGCTTCACCGTAGGGATGGGACCAGGTTTCTTCCAGACGTGACGCTTGGCATTCAGGCCAAATAGTTCAATCTTGGTTTCATCAGACCAGAGAATGTTGTTTCTCATGGTCTGAGAGTCCTTTAGGTGCCTTTTGACAAACTCCAAGCGGGCTGTCATGTGCCTTTTGAGGAGTGGCTTCCGTCTGGCCACTCTACCATAAAGGCCTGATTGGTGCTGCAGACATGGTTGTGCTTCTGGATGGTTCTCCCATCTCCACAGAAGAACTCCGGAGCTCTGTCAGAGCCAGCTCTTGGAAGAGTTTTGGTGGTTCCAAACTTCTTCCATTTAAGAATGATGGAGGCTACTGTGTTATGCTGCAGACATTTTTTTGGTACTCTTCCCCAGTGCTTCGACACAATCCTGTCCCAGAGTTCCACAGACAATCCTTCGACCTCATTGCTTGGTATTTGCTCTGATATGCACTGGCAACTGTGGGACCTTATATAGACAGGTGTGTTCCTTTCCAAATCATGTCCAATCAATTGAATTTACCACAGGTGGATTCTAATGAAGCTGTAAAAACATCTCCAGGATGATCAATGGAAACAGGATGCACTTGAGCTCAATTTCGAGTCTCATAGCAAAGGGTCTGAATACTCGTTAATGGGACAATTGATGGCTCCAGCCATCAAACTAGTAGTAGCTTAAAGGATCATAAAAAAAACGTTAAACTGTGGTAGACATCTATGTTATGATCGTATTGTTCTATCTATCGTGGTCGCATCAATTCATGGAATTTATCACAATATGGGTTAGTGTTAGAGTTAGGGTTATCGCCCAGTTCTGTCACACACTGAATTGATTGTTTTCTTTCCGGGAAACTGGAGGGACAGAGCTTGCCATAGTATTATTAGGTCTACTTGTTGATGATAGGTGGAACCTATTAGGTCTATATATAATGACAAGGGACTTTATATGGGTGTTTTGGAGGAGAAGTTGGGTATACTACTTACGGTGCCATCACCAGCTAGCCTATTTGGAACAGAGTGTCCTGACCTGACACATTCAGACAAGCAGCCATGGTTACATCATTTTCCACTTCTGCACAGTAATCCCATTTCTTGTTAAGAGTTGAAAGGAAGTGTGGACATGTTCTGACGCCCTGCCTGCTGCTGTACAGTCATTGGTAGGGAGTGAGACTTGACCTACATTAACCATCATCACAGCTCAGACGGACGCTCCATTTGAGTTGGATTAAAGCTCAGGCCTTGTGATCATTTTCATATGAGGCTCTCATTTATTTGAATGTCTTGCATGGATTTCGGTTGGAATCGACCTCAGTTCACTGATGCTTTGGCTGTTGCATTGTCGTCATCAGGGAGAGAAATATGACCCTACATTAACCCACACATTACAGCTCTGAAGCTCTAACATAAATACCTAATCATTTACTTTTCATTGCGCTTGCATTTGAATATCTTACATCATGAAACGGCAACTGTTTGGGCTAAGTTACATAAGTTCTGTTTACGTTGATCTTTTTCCACTTAAATGTTTTAGGGAAGTCTGTAAAATCACTATGACAACACCTCTCTTGCTCACTATACTGCATGAGGTTTTATACAAATTAGATTAAATTAAACTTCCTATCTGAAGACCAACCATGTAGGGTGCTGTATTCAAAGATACTTTCCTCCTCTCCCTCCAGGTTAGGTGTTTTGGCTAACCCTGATACTGTTGTGTCCTGTCCGGTACATCAGTTGTCCATACCCATCAACAGTCATTTTCAGATTGTGCGAGGTAAGTGACCACCGGGTCTCAATTCACCTTTTAAATTCCATGTATGCCTACCATTTAGTTTTTCAATGTAACTAGGCTAAATGTTTGGGAAGTGTTATTGAATGGTACCATTGTTTGCAGTGCATGCTAAGGAAATGCTTTGGAAATGTTATTGAACTGCTACAGTTCAGAGCAGATTTCAGAGATTTGATATAGAACAGTTCCTGTACCAACAGACAGCTGATTGTGATGCAGAGCCCCTCTCTTGTATAAAGCCTGCAGGCATTTAAACTTGACATTCCTTAACTCCCTACCATGGTAGCAGTATTAACTCAAGGTTATTGCTTGTCGTAGTGGAACAAGTCCAAGGTGCTTTGTTTACGATGGCCAGACATTTGAAAGTCAACAGCTAGTAGCATGAGCCTATTGAAACCTGTTGCCATGACATATTCACTCTTCCCCACAGACCTTTGAGCCTCACGTTTACAACTCTTTAATGTTCTTTTTTTATCTGCTTTATTTCAGAGGCCGAAGAAGCGCTGCTCATTGACTTGCCATCAAAAAGTAAGTAAGACTTTTCTCCTCATACTTCCGTTTTTTAAATGGTCATCCACCTTGATAGGAATTGTTTCTAGTGGAGGTTTGCTATAAGTAATTCAGCATCATTGTGTTGTTGTTTCTACCTTTATTATAGGAGCTTATGTGCAAGACCAGTGTTGTGGCAACAGTACTACAATAAAGACATGACAATCGTTTGTAACAGAGCTCTTCATCCAATTTGGTTAGATTTTTAGTTTATGCCCTGAGCTCCATGCCTGGTTGTCTCTGCAGATTTATTTAGTTGCAAAAGTTGGTCATGAGTTGCCTGTGGCGATGGGACCACCTGCACTCTGTTGAAATAGCTCACTGTTGGCAAATCACTGTCTACCTCATTTTCTGCGGATTTGGTAGACATGCAAGTGGACATGGGTAGTGTCTCCATGGTTGTGGTGAGTGAGTAAATGGTATATTTGTATAGGCTAAGTTGTGGTGAATGTAACAACGTATCCTGTCATGTGTTGTCTGCCTGCCCCTCCTGCCGGTCACTCTATACCCAGCAATAATTGCCCCTTAGGAATAAATAGTGTATTGAATTGAATGAGTCTGTGGTAGCCATAAGGGGAGTCAATGGTGGATGTGTGTTTCTCCCTGCCCCTCCAGCTTGCGTTAGGATACGGGTCAGAGGGGAGAAAGCCCTGGAGCTGATTCTGGAGCTCCAGGATGATGAGCGCAGCCAGTCCTTCTTCTCCCAGTTGAAGAGAGCCAAGCAGCAAGGTGAGCCAGTCTCTCTCTCGCCCTCGCCCTTTCTCTCTTTTTCTCTTTCTCTTTTCACTCTGTCTCTCGCTCTCTGTCTCTTGCTCTCTGTCTCTCGCTCTCTGTCTCTCGCTCTCTGTCTCTCGCTCTCTGTCTCTCGCTCTCTGTCTCTCGCTCTCTGTCTCTCGCTCTCTGTCTCTCGCTCTCTGTCTCTCGCTGTCTCGCGCTCTCTGTCTCTCGCTGTCTCACGCTCTCTCTCGCGCTGTTTCGCGCTCTCTGTCTCTCGCTCTCTGTCTCTCGCTCTCTGTCTCTCGCTCTCTGTCTCTCGCTCTCTGTCTCTCGCTCTCTGTCTCTCGCTCTCTGTCTCTCGCTCTCTGTCTCTCGCTCTCTGTCTCTCGCTGTCTCGCACTCGCTGTCTCGCGCTTTCTGTCTCGCTGTTTCGCGCTCTCTGTCTCTCGCTGTTTCGCGCTGTCTCTCTCTCGCTGTTTCGCGCTGTCTCTCTCTCGCTGTTTCGCGCTGTCTCTCTCTCGCTGTTTCGCGCTCTCTGTCTCTCGCTGTCTCTCTCGCTGTCTCTCTCGCTGTCTCTCTCGCTGTCTCTCTCGCTGTCTCGCACTCTCGGTCTCTCGCGCTTTCTGTCTCGCGCTCGCTGTCTTACGCTCTCTGTCTCTCGCTGTCTCGCGCTCTGTCTCTCGCTGTCTCTCGCTGTCTCTCGCTGTCTCTCGCTGTCTCGCGCTCTCTGTCTCTCTCTGTCTCTCTCTGTCTCGCGCTCTCTGTCTCTCGCTGTCTCGCGCTGTCTCTCGCTCTCTTGCTGTCTTGCGCTGTCTCGTGCTCTCTGTCTCGTGCTCTCTGTCTCGTGCTCTCTGTCTCGTGCTCTCTGTCTCGTGCTCTCTGTCTCGTGCCCTCTGTCTCGTGCTCTCTGTCTCGTGCTCTCTGTCTCGTGCTCTCTGTCTCTCGCTGTCTCGCGCTCTCTGTCTCTCGCTGTTTCGCGCGCTCTGTCTCTCGCTGTTTCGCGCTCTCTGTCTCTCGCTGTTTCGCGCTCTCTGTCTCTCGCTGTTTCGCGCTCTCTGTCTCTCGCTGTCTCGCCCTCTCTGTCTCTCGCCCTCTCTGTCTCTCGCTCTCTGTCTCGCTGTCTCGCCCTCTCTGTCTCTCGCTCTCTGTCTCTCGCTGTCTCATGCTCTTAGTCTCGCTGTCTCTCGCTGTCTCGCGCTCTCTGTCTCTCGCTGTCTCGCGCTCTCTGTCTCTCGCTGTCTCGCGCTTTCTGTCTCTCGCTGTTTCGCGCTCTCTTTCTCTCGCTGTTTCGCGCTCTCTGTCTCTCGCTGTTTCGTGCTCTCTGTCTCTCTCTGTCTCGCGCTCTCTGTCTCACGCTCTCTGTCTCTCGCTGTCTCTCGCTGTCTCGCGCTCTCGGTCTCTCGCGCTTTCTGTCTCGCGCTCGCTGTCTCGCGTTCTGTCTCTCGCTGTCTCGCGTTCTGTCTCTCGCTGTCTCGCGTTCTGTCTCTCGCTGTCTCGCGCTCTCTGTGTCGCGCTCTCTGTGTCGCGCTCTCTGTGTCGCGCTCTCTGTGTCGCGCTCTCTGTGTCGCGCTCTCTGTGTCGCGCTCTCTGTGTCGCGCTCTCTGTGTCGCGCTCTCTGTGTCGCGCTCTCTGTCTCGCGCTCTCTGTCTCGCGCTCTCTGTGTCGCGCTCTCTGTGTCGCGCTCTCTGTGTCGCGCTCTCTGTGTCGCGCTCTCTGTGTCGCGCTCTCTGTGTCGCGCTCTCTGTGTCGCGCTCTCTGTGTCGCGCTCTCTGTGTCGCGCTCTCTGTGTCGCGCTCTCTGTGTCGCGCTCTCTGTGTCGCGCTCTCTGTGTCGCGCTCTCTGTGTCGCGCTCTCTGTGTCGCGCTCTCTGTGTCGCGCTCTCTGTCTCGCGCTCTCTGTCTCGCGCTCTCCGTCTCTCGCTCTCTCGCGTGCTGTCTCTCGCTGTCGCTGTCTCGTGCTCTGTCTCTCGCACTCTGTCTCTCGCTGTCTTGCTCTGTCTCTCGCTGTCTCGCCCTCTCTATCTCTCGCTGTCTCGCGCTCTCTCTCTCTCGCTGTCTCGCTCTCTCGCTCTCTGTCTCTCGCTGTCTCATGCTCTTAGTCTCGCTGTCTCGCGCTCTCTCTTGCTTCTCTCTTTCTCTTGCTTCTCTCTCTGCTCAACACTACTGTACCCTACAGACGCCCTTACTCACTAGTGCATGTATTATTCATGAACTCATCCAACATGTATTTATTTCCCCAGGGTGACTGACTTCCACGCCTTAGTAATTTCCCCCTACGTCCTCTTCTCTCACGTTTCACCTATGTCCACCGGTTACATTCCTCAGCTATGTTTACGGTCAGAGGCCCCTTTCAAGGTGGCAGTGGCACCGTACCTACTGGTATGTCCTATCTCTGATGTTGAGTTACCAGAGCCACAGTTGATAATCTCCTGTTGCCGTGTCTTTTGATTTAGTTTTGACTGTGGTTGATGTGGATTGTGGCTTATCTAAATGGGATTACTCGTATCAAGTTAATATTGGTGTCCACTGTCTTCATATAATATGCCACAGTTAAAAGACTGGCAGGGCTCTACGCTGACCTTTATTACAAGGTGCATGTGTGTGTGTGTACGTTGAAAAATGTAGGCCCACACAAAGACATTTAGGAGCACAATTAAAAATATGAACGGTGTTATAGATAGAATCCTTCATTCTTCTAAGCGCACTGGTGCTCCTAAATTAACATTCCAGGTTAAACAACAAAATATTTAGGCGCATAAGCGAGTGAAATGGTCTCACTGTAGAGCCCTGACTGTGTCCCATCACTTCTCTGTTATAGATGCATTGTATATAGACTAATCTTTCAACCCCCCAACAGTGCTAAAAATATAGAAAATCCATTACATTTCTTAATGATTATGACCTCATTTACAACACCCACTCCTGGAATATTGAAAGCAATAGGTAGCAATAGCTATTTTAAATATAGGTCCCCAAGCAGTTTGGCTTGATTGGGGACAGTAACAGTTTTGAAATGTCGAACCGTTGCCTTTGATGGCTGGTTAATGATTGAGAAGGTGTAACCTCATTACCACAGGCTGAGGGTTGCTTCCCAAATGGCACCCTATTTCCTATGGGCCCTGGTCAAAAGTAGTGCACTTTATAGGGAATAGGGTGCCATTTGTGACACATCCTCTTTCTCTCTAACAGCCCTGCTGTGCTGGGCGTTGCCTCATTTCCCTAACATTTTATCTCTAGTAGTATTTGCGTTGTGAAAGGTCAATAGAAACAAGATGGGTGTGTATAGAACAATGAGTGTGATCCTTGGAAGGGAGTGTTGTCGTGCTATTGTCATTGTATTGCATTTCTCTTTAGATCTGCAAAAAACAACCTAGATTTACTGTAATCTATGAGATCATTCTTAGCACTCGTATTAGGTTGCTTTCCACATTTGCAGTTTGCAACGTGTAGAGAAATGCTGTCTCATGTAACTCACAGAGGAGCTTTGTCTCTTGATTGAGTGATCCAGCGCTGCCAACTTTTCCACAGTCGAGTCCAAAAGCACGCAAATCAAAGCGATGGATCCTATCATGCCGGCTCCCCGCAAGGTCTCTGTCCCAGTCCCACCCATCCCTCCTCAGAGAGGGATCCACAAAGCTGTCAACTCTCACACCAAGCCCACCGGCATACCGCCACCGCCTCCCAACCTCAACGACAGCTTTTCAGCCTGCCAGACCGGCACAGGTATGGACACATGGATAATATTGGTCAAATTGAATGAAGAAGTTCAAATTGATTGCATTTTATATAGAGCTTTTCCAGATTCTCAAAGCCCTTGATATTGTATAGAGGAACGTAACCTTATCCAGAACCAATGTCCAGCACCCAGCTGGGTGATGCTACTGCAGACATTTTGCACCGGATAGTTACCAGACATCAGCACACATTACAGTCAAGAGGTCAGGTGTGAATCCTAGACACTTGTTGCATATGACGGTTGAATGATACAGTGAATGTCACAAGGTTTCTCACATATGAATCTCTCTATCTCAGCTGACAGACAGGACCCAGCTCTCTCTCTGGCCATAGACTTTGGCTTTGAGGACAACTTCAATAATTCCCTCAAAGTGGAGGAGAAGAAGAACCATCAGAATGGCATCGGGCCCCCCCGGGAAGCTCCTCCAGTTCCCCCTCTGCCTCCACGTAAAGGCTCCTACACTCCCTCCAATCCTCTCCCACCCACGCCCATCCCCACTTCCAAAGACAGAGTTTCGTCCATACAGGCTAAAGATGCCGCCTTCATCACGCCTGCCAAAACAGAGTGAGTGTTACCAGTAGGACCGTCCCATAGTATGCTCATCCTATTGGAGATAGTTCTTTAAAGGGAAAAAACCATCTGTATTTGGCTTCTGTAGAATACCACAGTAAGAGTCATAATACATATAAAACCTAGTGGTCAAACAGGGAAATGGTTCCTATCACTTTTCCACCGTTCATTTTTCCCATAGGGGATTTTAGAAACACTTAATATAGGGGCTGTGTTTCATGTAGGCTTACCCTGGCATGATGTTTTGATAGCTATGTACATTTCTCTAGGACAAGGTGACTTCTATCATTATATTCACCTGTATTTAACCCTCAAAAATGAAATCCTAATTAGCTGCTAATGTGGCTATCATAAAGAACTACAAATTCCATGATGATCTGGATGAGACTGCTGAACCGAGTCAACGGTAAGGATCTCTGGATTAACTATCTGATGTTAGCTAAATGTAGTAATAAATAAATTGGCAATATTTCTTTAAATGGACAATTCTATGAACTGTCTTATGCAAGTTTTAAATTGACACAATACCTGTTAGCAAAGGTGTTAGCTAGAGATGACGTGCAGGAGCTTGTAGTTTTGCATGTAATTTACTTTGATGCTAATTAGCATTTTGATAAGTCACCTTGTCCTAGAGAGATATACATGGTTATCAAAACGTCACATCAGGGTAAGCCTAAGCGAAATACAGCCCTTATTTGAAGTGTTTATCAAATCCCCTATGGGAAAAATGAATAGAAAAACTAATGGAACCATTTCCTTGTTTGACCGCTAAGTTTTATGGGTATTATGGCACCTTCACTGTGGGGCTCATTTGGTGTCAAAGGGCCTCTATTTATAATTTCGGTGGCCTAGATCTTGATTTGTAGCCTTTACATCACATCCTACCTGAAAAATAATGTAATGGAATAACTGTGGGAATGACTCATCCTCACCTGATGTTGCAGTCTTAGTGTTGACCGGCCCACCTCGTGGTGTGACAGCCCCACCACCAACAGCATGCGGAACGCCATGTTCTCCACTCAGGCCAGCCAGAGAGAGTACCTCATCAAACACCGCCTGGCCAAGAAGGAGAAGGAGTACGTAGACATCAAGGACTTCAGGTGACTGTCCATGGGTTTGTGTGGATGGTGGGTGGGGCAGTGAGTCACCGGCTGGGTTCAAACCTGGGCCTCCTGTGTGACCACATTAGCTTGTGGAGATGATGCAAGTCTTCAGGTCTCAGCCAAGGTAACATCACAAGAGTGGTTCATTGAACCAGCTCCATTACATATGCTCCCTTGCAGTAGCCACTTGTGAGTCTGGCCAGAAAGTTGAGGAGATCCATTGAAAGTTGAGGAGATCCATTGAAAGTTGAGGAGATCCATTGAAAGTTGAGGAGATCTATTGAAAGTGGGTTATAGCAGCAGATATTCCACATTTTCCGGAAGTTTTTCCTTGGTCCATTTTCAAAATGTGCAGGGTCCTGGGTTGAACTAAAAGTGTCTAAGCCAACTTTTAGTCACTGAGCTGTAAGTTCTTATTCTAGCTGTAACCCTTATCAGGCTACACTCTAGCACTAAACTCACATGTTTCTGTCTACATAAGTATGTGAATGTCTATATAAGAATGTTTTGTGTGTTTCAGATTCTTTTCTGGAACGTGGAATGTGAATGGCCAGTCTCCAGACAGCAGTCTAGAGCCCTGGCTTTGTTGTTCGCTAGAACCCCCTGACGTCTACGCTCTGGGGTCAGTGACATGTCTATCTGAGTACCCAATGTCTTCTACACAGCATGTATGAAGGAATGAACCTGGGTCGTATTCATCAGTGCATACCGTAGCAAAAATGTTTTGCAACGAAAAACGAAGACAAGCGTTTGTTATTGGACAACTTCAGGTAGTCCCTCTCTTCTTCAGTCCGTTTTCTTCTGTTTGTTGCCTCGTGAATATGACCCAGAGTTGTGGAACTAACAATTGGATCCTCTTAATTCCTCATTAATGATGGGATGGACGTTGCTAGTTGTAAACTAGACATTTCATTACATACTATAAAGAGTGCTTTTGAAGACTTTCCCAAACATTGGAACTACCGCACTGATTTCCCTGTGCATTCTGGGTACTGTAGTTTCCAGGAGCTGGACCTGAGCACAGAGGCCTTCTTCTATCTGGACTCCTCTAAGGAGCAGCTGTGGGTAGAGGCTGTGGAGAGAAGTCTGCACCCCAAAGCCAAGTACAAGATGGTGAGTCAATGAGCAGAATTTTCTCATCTTCAGTGGAAAACACAAATGGTTTAATCAACTACAATATTATCTTATTGTAATTATACACTGAGAGCAGCAGATGTTGATAAAATGACAAGTTTGGTTCATAATAGGTTGATAGAAGCATCCATATCCAATTCTGTCTCCCCAGGTGCGTACCATTCGACTAGTGGGCATGATGCTAGTGGTGTTTGTCAACAAGGTGCACAAGAATCACATTAAAGAGGTTGCGGCGGAGCACGTGGGAACTGGCATCATGGGGAAAATGGTACGAACGAGTCAAGTCAACTAAGAGGAAGTGTTTGTGTTTGCCTTTTGCTCCCATTAACTTTATGACTTAATAACATCATAACTTTAAACTTTATGCCATTTATAGATACAGTAGGTACATAGAACATAGACATAATGTAAATGATGAGATATTTGAATACCACAGTAATATACTGCTACTGCAAAGTATTGTATTATTATGTTCATATACTGTAAAAGGTATAGTTTTTCATGTAACAAGTGTCCTTTAAACCCATACGGGCTGAGCATCTAATCAAATCAAATGTATTTATATAGCCCTTCGTACATCAGCTGATATCTCAAAGTGCTGTACAAAAACCCAGCCTAAAACCCCAAACAGCAAGCAATGCAGGTGTAGAAGCACGGTGGTTAGGAAACACTCCCTAGAATGGCCAAAACCTAGGAAGAAACCTAGAGAGGAACCAGGCTATGTGGGGTGGCTAGTCCTCTTCTGGCTGTGCCGGATGGAGATTATAACAGAACATGGCCAAGATGTTCAAATGTTCATAAATGACCAGCATGGTCGAATAATAATAAGGCAGAACAGTTGAAACTGGAGCAGCAGCACGGCCAGGTGGACTGGGGACAGCAAGGACGCTTTACTAAACAAACAAATCAATCAGTCAGTCAATGTACATGTTTTCTTTTCTCATTCCAGGGCAACAAGGGAGGTGTGGCTGTGCGCTTTGTGTTCCACAACACCAGCTTCTGCTTTGTCAACTCCCACCTGGCGGCCCATGTCGAGGACTTTGAGAGGAGGAACCAGGACTACAAAGACATCTGTGCCCGCATGAGCTTCCACCTGCTAGACCATCCTCCCCACAATATCGTCAAACACGAGTCAGTCCCCTTCAAGACCCATACTGTAGAGTCATAGTTCCAATGTCTACATTAGCATACCACTTAGTGCATTAGCCATGTATTCTCAGTACTACTATATGTTTCAGGGTCAAGGGGCTTACAGTAGTCATTGCTATTATAGATGGAATTCTTTGGTGCTAATGTAATTAAATCCCAGAGAGAGACATTCTCAGGTAATACTCCGGCATGTCATTTAGCTGTAGAATAGTGTAACCATGCCACAGTATTTTTTCTTCATACAGTGTAATATGTAAATGTATGGTATTACTGTAAGACTGTTTACATGCTGTTGTGTTACAATACATAACTCTTCATCCATTCTGTGGTCCAGTGTAGTGATCTGGGTAGGAGATCTGAACTACCGGTTGTTTGTGTACGATGCAGCTGAGGTCAAACAGCTCATCTCCCACAACCAACTGAGGAAACTGCAGGAGTATGACCAGGTGAGAATACATACACACACACACACACATCTGTTATCTAGTCCGTTGTCAATGTTTTAAACACTTTTTAAAAATATTAAAATACGAATGAACTAATACTGCTTGAAGTCATGTTGGCATTTTAAAGTTCTGCACAACAACAAAAAGAAAGACATTCAATATAACAAAGCCGGATTTGTACAGTGGAGTTAGGATTTCTGTATCCTCCTCATTTCCTCTTTTCTCTGGTTGTTTAAAGGGTTATAAATACTGGAGTTCCTCTGTCTGTCTCTGAATAATGTGTGTTGTTGGTATATTTCCCCTTCTGCCTCTATGAAGCTGAATATCCAGAGACAGAACAAGCGAGCTTTCACAGACTTCATGGAGGGAGAGATCAATTTCATGCCCACGTACAAGTATGACTCCAAGACGGACCGATGGGACTCTAGGTAAAATACCACTGATCCGGATTCCTTTCGCACCAATCACATACTTCTAGAACACCCATAGAGTTTTGTAGTTTGTGTCAGCTGTTACCCCCCCACCCTCCACCCAACTGAGTCCAAAGGATATACCCTGTGTAGGCTAATCCTCATATGCCATGATTATTCAGGTTAACATACCTGGTAAGATCAAACCTGAAAAGTCATATTTCCAACCATTGTCTCCAATATTGACGAGGTGGGCCGGGCCCCCTGAGCAGCTTTGTACCCCACTGCCTAAATAACTTGAAAAGACCCAGGATGTTTCTTTGGGGGCTTATGTGACTTACCTGGAAATCTATGGTATTTAGGGAAACACTGGGTTGTGTGGCATTTAACTGAACATTTGTAACGGAAACGAAAATGACTGTTCCTTATTCCAAGGGCCCTCCCCCCGTGGGCACCATGTCTATTTCTAAGGGCACAAGCACTGTTAATGATACAAACTGTTCAACCCCTCTTATTGTCGGAGAGGATTTAGCAGGTTTAAAGCTTACTCCCTGCAATCCTACACATTTTGTCATGGTGCAGAGAACACTGCAGTTTTAAAGCACATTTTCTTGCAATTCTATAAATGTTGGCATGTCTAATGTGTATTCATGTGATATTTGAGTGACAAAAAAATCAACACTTTTTGTTGTTCTAGACATTTCTACCAAGTTATAAAAAGCTCTGTAAGGTATGCAATGACTGACTACCCAATTTCGAAATTGCACCTCATGCATTCTACTATTACTGGCCCCCTTGCCCCCCTGCCGACCCCTAGGGGGGGGGGCGTGCCCCACAGTTTGGGAACCACTGCCTTATTGGACTAGTCCACGTTGTTAATCACTGTTTTCAATCTGCTATCTTTCATTTGGTGCCGAATGAACAGCTGACCCTGTGTCTCTACCCCTTGTCTTTTTCTCTGGGGTTCTCCTGCAGTGGGAAGTGTCGTGTCCCAGCGTGGTGCGATCGGATCCTGTGGAGGGGCAGTAATGTGAAGCAGCTCCACTACAGGAGTCACATGGAACTGAAGACCAGCGACCACAAGCCTGTCAGCTCCCTCTTCAGTGTCGGGGTGAGGATCATGGAAACACACATACAGCATCTGGAAATCACATCTGACTGATTGAGGTTGAGACAGTCAAGGGAGACCTGACATTCACAATTCACAAGGAGTCCATTTAGTAAAATACACGTACCTTTAACATACTATACAGCTCATTGAGGATCATAAAATACAGGTTTGTTCTTGAGTAGCGTGCTTTATGCTATATTGAATGGATCGTTGTTGGATTGAGAAATTCTATTTGTGTGTGTCACAGGTGAAGGTGGTGAACGAGGCACGCCACAAGAAAGTCTTTGAGGAGATCGTGCGCATGATGGACAGGATGGAGAACGAATTCCTCCCGTCTCTGGCACTGACCCACAGAGAGGTGAGTCGACAGAACACAGAGACATGATTCTCATCTTATTCATTTCCTGTCCAGCATTTCCTCCCCCCTGATATTTTGTGTCAGATCAATAAGTCTGTTTTGTCAGTGATTGTCAGTGAAGTCATGTTGATACCAAGACAGCAAGTACTGAGTCAGGGACTTGTGATTTAAAATCCGGATGAAAAATGATAGCCTAAGAAAATGGACAAGTCTGCCCAGATGCTTGAGTTACTTTGCAGGTGTAGAATGGTATGGGGATCTATTTGCATTTCAAACAATCTACTGCATAGATCAAACAAACATTCGTGCACTCTGGCTTACTATAACAATGTCTGTGAGTCTGTCCTCCTCTCAACCTCTCTCTTTCTCTCCCCTGCTCTCCATCTCTCCCTCGCCTCCCATAGTTCACCTTTAAGGACGTCAAGTTTCGCCAGCTGCAGCGGGAGAGTTTTGTGATCTCTAACGATGGGCAGGTCGCCTGCCACTTTGTCTTCATCCCCAAGCTCAACGACTTGCAATACTGCAAGAACTGGCTCCGTGCTGAGCCCAGCGAAGGCTTCCTAGAGCCCAGTAAGTCTCCTTCACTTTCAGCCAGGCAGTCACACATAATTATCACACCATAATTTGCAAATAAATTCATAAAAAATCCTACAACGTGATTTTCTGGATTTATTTTCTAATTTTGTCTGTCGTAGTTGAAGTGTACCTATGATGAACATTACAGGCCTCTCTCATATTTTTAAGTGGGAGAACTTGCACAATTGGTGGCTGACTAAATACTTTTTTGCCCCACTGTATGTACTGTTCTCAATGGTGTCATTCATCTTTTGTCATACCACCAGGGCTGTTTTCTTGAGGCACCAAAACCAAAGAAAATAGACAAACAAATCCTACCTGGATTTGTTCAATAAGAAACGCTCATGTCTACTTTTATTACAAATTGTTGTCAATGGCATACCCAAATGAACACTTCCCTTCTCGGTCTCTCCCCACCAGACGAAACTTTAGAGATCTTCCTGGATGTGTACGTGAGCAAGGACTCGGTGACGCTGCTCAACTTGGGAGAGGACGCCATCGAAGACATCCTGGTGCTGCACCTGGACCGAGGCAAGGACTACTTCATCACCATCTCCGGCAACTACCTGCCCAGCTGCTTCGGTACCTCGCTGGAGACCCTGTGCCACATAAAGAAGCCCATCCGGGAGGTCCCCATCACCAAGCTCATCGACCTGGTGAGTGGAACTCGCTAATGTGAAGTTGCTGTAGCAACCAGGGAGGGATACGTTCAAGATAGGATAGGAGTGATGTATGTATTGAAAAGCCATTTAAATAGTGTTTATGCAGGATTAATTGAACAGTCAATACATTTAGTGTTCATGCAGGATTAATTGAACAATCAATACATTTAGTGTTCATGCAGGATTCATTGAACAGTCAATACATTTAGTGTTCATGCAGGATTAATTGAACAGTCAATACAATGTCCATTTTTTTAATATACTTCTTTAGTCATTGAAGGCCGCAATGGCAGACAGTTGTTTTTCTCCATGACACTTTTGGCATGAGTTTCCGCTAAACTTGGCTTCCCTAACCCTAAACCCTCTAAATGGGTAAGAAATCAAAAGCAGCTAACACTGCAGCAGGCCTCAAAGACTGGTGTTGAAGAGTACATAGATTTGGTCTAGATATTTGTCCATGTCTCAACCTGTGGCTGTGTTTAGAATCCCCAAGGGGATAAGGAAGTGGCAATTAGTGTGTACAAATGTCAGAAGGGTTTTCCTGAAACATTGGGAGCACTGACTAAGTCGAGACTAGTCATATACTCGGGTCTACTTTATAATACAAAAAGTCTGTCCATGCATTTCTCCATATTGTTATTTTACACGGGCTATCTAGATCCACCTTGGCCTTAGTTAGATTCTATGTTTATATGATCCATTTCAAATGATCTCTTGCTTCCACTGTCACTATTCTAATGTCATTCTGTTTGACTATGCACGGGTACATTTGGGTGGAATAATTCAATTTTAAAGGTTCAATCTGTAACTTTTTGACCCCCTGAAATGCTCAAGAAATCAATGCTGACACAAAAAAACACTACAATCAGTGTGTATTACACTCACATAAAGACTCTCTCCCAGTCTTGGCAGCCCGGGACAATACTTTTTTAAAATCAGAAATGACCTACAGATCGCACTTTTAACACAGCCTATCATTATCTTCCTGACTCCTTGGTGGTTATGCATTATCTCTTGTCTACAGTATCTCCTCTGTTCTCTCTTCTTTCTGTCTCCTCCCTCATTGCCTCTCATTGCCTTGATCATTCCTTTCCAACTCTTCACTGCTCTGCTGGGGGCGAAGGGAGAGGACAGCTACATGGAAAAGGTACATTCTACTCGGTGTGTCCACCGTAGAAATAGAATAGTTAGAGTCGTTCTATTTCTATGGTGTCCCACTCTCCACTGTGATGCTAATCTGATGCCCTGCTGTTGCTCAGCGATGTAGGCAACCCAGGTTCTCGTCAAGTAATGTTGCTTTTCTGATTTGACATTTAAAACCTACAGGAGGGTAGCACTCCAGGAACAGGGTTGGAGTTAAAACCTACAGGAGGGTAGCTCTCCTGGAACAGGGTTGGAGTTAAAACCTACAGGAGGGTAGTAAATCAACATCCAGGGCCTGATGTAATAGAGCCTCTGTAAAAGCCTTTATTTCTGGTTGTAGCCAAGGCGACATCATTATTAGAAGCTACACTCAAATACCCTTAAGGAACAACAGTAACACTTTGAGAGGCTCTCTAACTCTTACAGTAACTTCGGCCTTGCTCTTGATATTGTAATTGGCTCTGCAGGCTATCACGGTGTCCCACTCCAGTCCTGTGAGTGTGTGTATCCGTATGTGTGACCCCCACTGCCAGAGCTTATTTTTGGAACCACTCTCGCTTGTTCTCAGCTAGATAAAAAACAATGCGATCCACTCCCAGTTAAATGGCTGTCCTCCAAGACGACCCGACATCCAAACCTCGAGATAATCCACTGTAATATGTTCCCTATACCTGAAATGACACGCAATGTGCCATATTATGTAATAATTTTAGGAATGGAATCAACGTTCTGATCAATGCGAAGGTGATGGCACCTCCTTAGGAGGATTTGAATCGACCGGGTAAAGCTGGTTCCAGTCACGTTACAAACCATAGAGATGATGTGTCAGAATCAGAATTCTCTCAGTATCGTATCTATGTTTCTAACATGTGATGGTTCTCTCAGTATAGTATCTATGTTTCTAACATGTTGTGGTTCTCTCAGTATAGTATCTATGTTTCTAAAATGTTGTGGTTCTCTCAGTATAGTATCTATGTTTCTAACATGTGATGGTTCTCTCAGTATAGTATCTATGTTTCTAACATGTGATGGTTCTCTCAGTATAGTATCTATGTTTCTAACATGTGATGGTTCTCTCAGTATAGTATCTATGTTTCTAACATGTTGTGGTTCTCTCAGTATAGTATCTATGTTTCTAACATGTTGTGGTTCTCTCAGTATAGTATCTATGTTTCTAACATGTTGTGGTTCTCTCAGTATAGTATCTATGTTTCTAACATGTTGTGGTTCTCTCAGTATAGTATCTATGTTTCTAACATGTGATGGTTCTCTCAGTATAGTATCTATGTTTCTAACATGTGATGGTTCTCTCAGTATAGTATCTATGTTTCTAACATGTGATGGTTCTCTCAGTATAGTATCTATGTTTCTAACATGTGATGGTTCTCTCAGTATAGTATCTATGTTTCTAACATGTTGTGGTTCTCTCAGTATAGTGTCTATGTTTCTAACATGTGATGGTTCTCTCAGTATAGTATCTATGTTTCTAACATGTGATGGTTCTCTCAGTATAGTATCTATGTTTCTAACATGTTGTGGTTCTCTCAGTATAGTATCTATGTTTCTAACATGTGATGGTTCTCTCAGTATAGTATCTATGTTTCTAACATGTGATGGTTCTCTCAGTATTGTATCTATGTTTCTAACATGTTGTGGTTCTCTCAGTATAGTATCTATGTTTCTAACATGTGATGGTTCTCTCAGTATAGTATCTATGTTTCTAACATGTGATGGTTCTCTCAGTATAGTATCTATGTTTCTAACATGTTGTGATGGTTCTCTCAGTATAGTATCTATGTTTCTAAAATGTTGTGATGGTTTTCTCAGTACAGTATCTATGTTTCTAACATGTGATGGTTCTCTCAGTATAGTATCTATGTTTCTAACATGTGATGGTTCTCTCAGTATAGTATCTATGTTTCTAACATGTGATGGTTCTCTCAGTATAGTATCTATGTTTCTAACATGTTGTGGTTCTCTCAGTATAGTATCTATGTTTCTAACATGTGATGGTTCTCTCAGTATAGTATCTATGTTTCTAACATGTGATGGTTCTCTCAGTATAGTATCTATGTTTCTAACATGTGATGGTTCTCTCAGTATAGTATCTATGTTTCTAACATGTGATGGTTCTCTCAGTATAGTATCTATGTTTCTAACATGTGATGGTTCTCTCAGTATAGTATCTATGTTTCTAACATGTTGTGATGGTTCTCTCAGTATAGTATCTATGTTTCTAAAATGTTGTGATGGTTTTCTCAGTACAGTATCTATGTTTCTAACATGTGATGGTTCTCTCAGTATAGTATCTATGTTTCTAACATGTGATGGTTCTCTCAGTATAGTATCTATGTTTCTAACATGTGATGGTTCTCTCAGTATAGTATCTATGTTTCTAACATGTTGTGGTTCTCTCAGTATAGTATCTATGTTTCTAACATGTGATGGTTCTCTCAGTATAGTATCTATGTTTCTAACATGTGATGGTTCTCTCAGTATAGTATCTAAGTTTCTAACATGTGATGGTTCTCTCAGTATAGTATCTATGTTTCTAACATGTGATGGTTCTCTCAGTATAGTATCTATGTTTCTAACATGTTGTGGTTCTCTCAGTATAGTATCTATGTTTCTAACATGTTGTGGTTCTCTCAGTATAGTATATATGTTTCTAACATGTTGTGGTTCTCTCAGTATAGTATCTATGTTTCTAACATGTGATGGTTCTCTCAGTATAGTATCTATGTTTCTAACATGTTGTGGTTCTCTCAGTATAGTATCTATGTTTCTAACATGTGATGGTTCTCTCAGTATAGTATCTATGTTTCTAACATGTGATGGTTCTCTCAGTATAGTATCTATGTTTCTAACATGTTGTGGTTCTCTCAGTATAGTATCTATGTTTCTAACATGTGATGGTTCTCTCAGTATAGTATCTATGTTTCTAACATGTGATGGTTCTCTCAGTATAGTATCTATGTTTCTAACATGTTGTGGTTCTCTCAGTATAGTATCTATGTTTCTAACATGTTGTGGTTCTCTCAGTATTGTATCTATGTTTCTAACGTGATGGTTCTCTCAGTATTGTATCTATGTTTCTAACATGTTGTGGTTCTCTCAGTATAGTATCTATGTTTCTAACGTGATGGTTCTCTCAGTATTGTATCTATGTTTCTAACATGTGATGGTTCTCTCAGTATAGTATCTATGTTTCTAACATGTGATGGTTCTCTCAGTATAGTATCTATGTTTCTAACATGTTGTGATGGTTCTCTCAGTATAGTATCTATGTTTCTAACATGTTGTGATGGTTCTCTCAGTATAGTATCTATGTTTCTAACATGTGATGGTTCTCTCAGTATAGTATCTATGTTTCTAACATGTGATGGTTCTCTCAGTACAGTATCTATGTTTCTAACAGGTTGTGGTTCTCTCAGTATAGTGTCTATGTTTCTAACATGTGATGGTTCTCTCAGTATAGTATCTATGTTTCTAACATGTGATGGTTCTCTCAGTATAGTATCTATGTTTCTAACATGTTGTGATGGTTCTCTCAGTATAGTATCTATGTTTCTAACATGTTGTGATGGTTCTCTCAGTATAGTATCTATGTTTCTAACATGTGATGGTTCTCTCAGTATAGTATCTATGTTTCTAACATGTGATGGTTCTCTCAGTATAGTATCTATGTTTCTAACATGTTGTGATGGTTCTCTCAGTATAGTATCTATGTTTCTAAAATGTTGTGATGGTTTTCTCAGTACAGTATCTATGTTTCTAACATGTGATGGTTCTCTCAGTATAGTATCTATGTTTCTAACATGTGATGGTTCTCTCAGTATAGTATCTATGTTTCTAACATGTGATGGTTCTCTCAGTATAGTATCTATGTTTCTAACATGTGATGGTTCTCTCAGTATAGTATCTATGTTTCTAACATGTGATGGTTCTCTCAGTATAGTATCTATGTTTCTAACATGTGATGGTTCTCTTAGTATAGTATCTATGTTTCTAACATGTTGTGATGGTTCTCTCAGTATCGTATCTATGTTTCTAACATGTTGTGATGGTTTTCTCAGTACAGTATCTATGTTTCTAACATGTTGTGATGGTTCTCTCAGTATTGTATCTATGTTTCTAACATGTTGTGATGGTTCTCTCAGTATATTATCTTATGTTTCTAACATGCTGTGGTTGTGTGTTACTTCAGGAGAAGTCCAGGGTGAGCTTCCTGATGGTGGACAGTGCCGGCACGGAGGACAAGCCCTTAAAGATTCCCAAGGAGGTGTGGCTGCTGGTGAACCACCTCTTTACCATGTCCTGCCAGCAGGTGAGAGGATAGTTCAGGGAAATGTTCACAGCACTTTTATTTCTAGGTCGTACCACATCCGAGTTTGTTTTTAATCTCTGTAATGAAGATTCTGAAATGCTGTTTGCAGTGAATTTGGATGATTTTCAGAATGAGCTATTCCTTAGAGGGGTAACCTTGGGTAACAAGGAATCCAAACAGAATATCACTCCATTTCACTATTGTCACTTCGGTTTGAAGAAGTGAAACAGAGCAAAATTCAGTTTGTATGCCAGGCTAACTCTTCTAGGCACTATTCTAGACTTAGTCTTTCAGCCCGTAAATAGTATTCTACCCTACCCTTATTTCAACGTCATTTCAAAACAACATTCTCCTGTAAACTCATTGCCGTTCTTCCAGGAGGACCTGTTCCAGACACCGGGCCTGCAGGAGGAGCTGCAGGGTGTCATTGACTGCCTGGACACCAGCATTCCTGACTCCATCCGTATCCTTACTCATATGTCCCCAGTCATTCCTGGCTCCATCCGTATCCTTACTCATATGTCCCCAGTCATTCCTGGCTCCATCCGTAATCCTTACTCATATGACCCCAGTCATTCCTGGCTCCATCCGTAATCCTTACTCATATGACCCCAGTCATTCCTGGCTCCATCCGTATCCTTACTCATATGTCCCCAGTCATTCCTGGCTCCATCCGTAATCCTTACTCATATGTCCCCAGTCATTCCTGGCTCCATCTGTATCCTTACTCATATGTCCCCAGTCATTCCTGGCTCCATCCGTAATCCTTACTCATATGACCCCAGTCATTCCTGGCTCCATCCGTAATCCTTACTCATATGACCCCAGTCATTCCTGGCTCCATCCGTATCCTTACTCATATGTCCCCAGTCATTCCTGGCTCCATCCGTAATCCTTACTCATATGTCCCCAGTCATTCCTGGCTCCATCCGTAATCCTTACTCATATGACCCCAGTCATTCCTGGCTCCATCCGTATCCTTACTCATATGTCCCCAGTCATTCCTGGCTCCATCCGTATCCTTACTCATATGTCCCCAGTCATTCCTGGCTCCATCCGTAATCCTTACTCATATGTCCCCAGTCATTCCTGGCTCCATCCGTATCCTTACTCATATGTCCCCAGTCATTCCTGGCTCCATCCGTAATCCTTACTCATATGTCCCCAGTCATTCCTGGCTCCATCCGTATCCTTACTCATATGTCCCCAGTCATTCCTGACTCCATCTGTATCCTTACTCATATGTCCCCAGTCATTCCTGGCTCCATCCGTATCCTTACTCATATGTCCCCAGTCATTCCTGGCTCCATCTGTATCCTTACTCATATGTCCCCAGTCATTCCTGACTCCATCTGTATCCTTACTCATATGTCCCCAGTCATTCCTGACTCCATCTGTATCCTTACTCATATGTCCCCAGTCATTCCTGACTCCATCTGTATCCTTACTCATATGTCCCCAGTCATTCCTGGCTCCATCTGTATCCTTACTCATATGTCCCCAGTCATTCCTGACTCCATCTGTATCCTTACTCATATGTCCCCAGTCATTCCTGGCTCCATCCGTATCCTTACTCATATGTCCCCAGTCATTCCTGACTCCATCCGTAATCCTTACTCATATGTCCCCAGTCATTCCTGGCTCCATCTGTATCCTTACTCATATGTCCCCAGTCATTCCTGGCTCCATCCGGAATCCTTACTCATATGTCCCCAGTCATTCCTGGCTCCATCTGTATCCTTACTCATATGTCCCCAGTCATTCCTGGCTCCATCCGGAATCCTTACTCATATGTCCCCAGTCATTCCTGGCTCCATCTGTATCCTTACTCATATGTCCCCAGTCATTCCTGGCTCCATCCGGAATCCTTACTCATATGTCCCCAGTCATTCCTGGCTCCATCTGTATCCTTACTCATATGTCCCCAGTCATTCCTGGCTCCATCCGGAATCCTTACTCATATGTCCCCAGTCATTCCTGGCTCCATCTGTATCCTTACTCATATGTCCCCAGTCATTCCTGACTCCATCCGTAATCCTTACTCATATGTCCCCAGTCATTCCTGGCTCCATCCGTATCCTTACTCATATGTCCCCAGTCATTCCTGACTCCATCTGTATCCTTACTCATATGTCCCCAGTCATTCCTGGCTCCATCTGTATCCTTACTCATATGTCCCCAGTCATTCCTGGCTCCATCCGTATCCTTACTCATATGTCCCCAGTCATTCCTGGCTCCATCCGTATCCTTACTCATATGTCCCCAGTCATTCCTGACTCCATCTGTATCCTTACTCATATGTCCCCAGTCATTCCTGACTCCATCCGTAATCCTTACTCATATGTCCCCAGTCATTCCTGGCTCCATCCGTAATCCTTACTCATATGTCCCCAGTCATTCCTGACTCCATCTGTATCCTTACTCATATGTCCCCAGTCATTCCTGACTCCATCCGTAATCCTTACTCATATGTCCCCAGTCATTCCTGACTCCATCCGTATCCTTACTCATATGTCCCTAGTCATTCCAACCCCCCTGGCCCAGATCCGCTAGTAAGCCCAGCCCTGTAACAGGACACTGTGACTGAGATGCCACACAGTTAGTTGGGTCACTGCGATAAAGTGGCTGCTATACACAGACTGGTGCCAAGGCGCAACATAGATTAACAGTGTCGAGGAAGTATGATATCTGTGGTAGTTGGGGGGTGTACGGTTTGCAATCTTCCTGTCCGTCCGTATGCTCACGCACCAACACACACACAACCAGCTTGTTTGAGGGGATCACTTTGAACTGATTGCTAATCTTCATCACGTAATGAGTAGCTGTTTAGGATTCAAGGGGATTTGTAGATCAGGGATTCAACATGTAGTCATGTTCAAACACTGTACACCCACCCTCGGCCACAAATCTGTGTCCCCCCAACTTTGTCTGTCTGTTTCTGACTGTTCCCTGACTGTGTGTCAGCTGGTTGTAACCACTCCGTGGCCGAGGCCCTGTTGATATTTCTGGAAGCTCTGCCGGAGCCAGTGGTCTGTTACGAGAACTACCAGCGCAGCCTGGACTGCTCCCACGACAGCCGCCTCTGCAAACAGGTGCAGTGAATTCAATTCCGATTTTAGGGTGACCTAACATTAAATATTTTCACATAAAAGTCATTTTATATGAATCTGGAAATGGATATGAGTAGGAGTCATTGACTTCTGTTGAATCAATAAAGTTAATATGTATAGTCATTGTAAAACGTACGACATAGTTTGTCCTCTCGGCTCTACAAGGGGATGGTTGTAGTTCTCATCTGTCTTTTCTCTGGGCTGTTTTGTCAGTTGATCTCCCAGCTGCCCCGGGCTCACCGCAACGTCTTCCGCTACCTGATGGCCTTCCTCAAGGAGCTGCTGAAATATGCCCACAACAACAACCTCACTGCCAACCTCATAGGTCAGTTCCCCATAGCCACAATTTCTATAACCTACATGTGCTTTTCCAGTAGGGTACACTGTAGCAAAGCGTTATGCCACGGAATGCAAATATCTGTGTTCTTATTGGACTTGTTCAGATATAGTAGTATGTCCCCGCTTCTCTCCAATTCAAAACATATCTTCCATACTGAACACAACCCAGATTTAGGGTCAATACTACTTCAATTCAGGAAATGAAATTCCCGAGTCTAGAATAGAAACGTGATTTATTTTCAGTAATGTTGATAAAACATTTAACTGGAGTTTCAATTCAGTGAATCCTGACTGAATTTAAATGAAACGGCTCTAAACCCATGTTGCTTTAGAAATGCCTCTTTCTCACATCTTCCTCTACCTCTCTTTCCTCCACTGTGTCCCATGCCAGCTACCCTCTTTGCCAGCCTGCTCATCCGACCCCCGCCCAACATGGTGGGCCGACAGACAGCGCAGGACCGACAGAGAGCCATCGACTTCATTCTGGGCTTCCTCATGGGAGGGGACGAGGAGTGAGGGGTCAGGGGATCAGACAGCCGGGACCTTTTGATGACAGATCGAGGAATGGGGTTTTGGTGGACACACGGTCCATGTATGTGTGTAAGGGACCATGGTGGATTGTGTTGTGGGAGAACAAACATTGCAATTATATGGGACCCTCTCTTATCAGACTCTTATCAATGCCCCAGCCCCCAGCCTTTGTAGTGCTGTACTTCAGTCACTCACAACCATCACCATTAACCAAGTCCCATAGTTTTCATGTCTGCTCATTGTGTGGCTGCAGGACCAGGAGTTTAGGTGTTGGGCAGCTTGGAGTGAAAGTGAACAGACAACTGGCTGACGCCCCACTCCCCAGGCAACCCATGCCCCATTCAACCCCCACTGAGGACTGTTCTGTGCCCCATTCAACCCCCACTGAGGACTGTTCCGTGCCCCATTCAACCCCCACTGAGGACTGTTCCGTGCCCCATTCAACCCCCACTGAGGACTGTTCCGTGCCCCATTCAACCCCCACTGAGGACTGTTCCGTGCCCCATTCAACCCCCACTGAGGACTGTTCCGTGCCCCATTCAACCCCCACTGAGGACTGTTCCGTGCCCCATTCAACCCCCACTGAGGACTGTTCCGTGCCCCATTCAACCCCCACTGAGGACTGTTCCGTGCCCCATTCAACCCCCACTGAGGACTGTTCCGTGCCAAAACGACTCCCTTTACCTGATTTGAATGTGAAATCTGAATGGAAGTACAATATGTATGAACCCACAGATACTAAGATAATGATGATCTGTTAGTACGTTACACTAAAGATACACGTAGAGGGTCGTGCAGAAAATTTGGATCGCATTCTACCTGGTGGATACTCCTCTCAGAGTGAATGATTCAACCAATGGGTACGTAGTGATATCGCAGGCAAGAGACTTCTGGGGAACACAGAGAGACTAAATGAATCCTTGCTTGTCCGAAATACCGTCCAAGGAAGTTTGACGTTCTTCTACAAGATAATGATGACAATCCGGAGCAGTCCTTTCTGGGATCTGGGAGACATATTGGGAGATGTGTTAGAACTGTCAGCTATGGTGTAAACATGTTATTTATGATTTATATTCTTTCCTTACATAACTTTGGACCATCTTTAGAGTTTATTTCAACTTCATACTTCTTTTAAGAGACCACATTTTGGATATTGAGCGTTATCGTGAGTTAGGCTGATTTCTCCATTCAAGTACATTACAACTCTGAACCCAAGTCACACTAACTTGACACTAACTTGACAGTAGAGTGATCAGTCATCCCTCCTGCTTGTACAGTATCTGCTATTCTACGGGCCAGTTTTTCAGACCCAGATTCATCTTATTGGAGAGTTAACATTCGCGATTGAGCATGCTTTTTTGTTGTTGTTCAAGAGTGGTTCAATGTGGTTGTCTCATCCAGCTATCTTAAGATGAATGCACTAATTGTAAGTCGCTCTGGATAAGAGTGTCTGCTACATGACTAAAATTAGTTGGCTTTTAGTCTTGAGTCTGGGAAAAACCCTCCCTACAGTGTGCTACAGAACATAACAAAGACAAACCCACTACGGCATCGACGTCTTAACATTTGTTGCAAACAGTCCCGCTCCTGTCCGCATTGACCTCTTGTGGGTTTTTTGACTCTGCTGTCACCTCTTATTATGGTGGTGCAAACCGTGTGTTCAATATGTATGTATTGTTTGTTGGTCATGCAGGTACCATCGATTAAATGCTTGTTTATATGTTTATTTTCTCGCTTCAGCCTCGTCTGCCTCGCTGTCTGCCTTCATACTGGTTAGAGCCTCATTGTATTGGGCCTGTGTGCTCAGGCAGGGGCCTTTCTTGTCACAGTCGATTCAGACAATATAATGCCCTGTTTTACTGTCTTGAGTTTCATCTAAAGTAGCACCCTATACCCTATATAATGCACTACTTTTGACCAGAGAGCGCTGGTCAAAAGTAGTGTGCTATATAGGGGAAAGGGTGCCATTTCGGACGTACCCTAATACTTTTTTCAGTGGCAAAGCATTTTGTACAGTGCAGGTTGAACAGGATTTAGATGTTCATTACTCTCCGCTGAGACACAACTGTTTTTTTCCCCCCTAAATGCCGTCGTGGAACGTGTTATGGTTGTGAAACGAAGAACTCTAATACTGTGACATTTCTACAGTGTTTCTTCCCTTTGTTTTCCACACTGTCGTCTAGTAACTGGTAATAAGGTGTGAAAACAGCTCCTGGCTGGCCTGTTGTGACACGGTTGGTCTATGACACTTGTTTCCACTGGAAACGTTTCCCTCTCTTATGTCTCCGGTCAACTAATCGAGCCAGAAAAGCCTGTTACTTTGTTAACAGACATGTACTGTAATCTAGCCAGAAAAGCTACAGAAAAGGCATTCAAAGTTTTAAAGTGTTTTTTTAAATATTGCATGATCTTGTAGCTGACACAATGACAGGCTGTTAATCAAAGCACTTAACAGTTTGGTTGTCTCTCTGTCAGCTCTCACCCAGAGAGGATTTTGAGTGGAGTTGGCCCAAGTCGTGTGTGACTTCCTGACTGCAATCATCCGTACAGTACATTCGCTTTGCTTAGCTTTGCCAAACCATGATTGGCCCTGGATGGATTGGTCCTACCTGTTGTCTCGGACTCTAACCAAGGAGGAACAGTGAATCTGAGATTGTCATCTCATTCACAACACAAAGCTTTTACATCAGAGACGAGGTCATCCCCAGCTGCAGAGATATTGTCAGAATTTAATATTCAATTTGGGAGATGAGCCCACACTCATGTTGTCCTAGCTGTCCCTTCATCTGTGGCCTGTCTGTGTTTTCATGTGTTGTCTTTTATTGCTCTGCTCCCCTTCATACTGTGGCTTTTGTAATGGTATGTCTAGTAATAATGCTACATGTGCACAGCTGTTTTTGGTATTTTTAATTTATTTAACGGAAATAAAATAATGTATGAAAAAAACACTTTGTATCTAACCTTTTATTGGTGTATCCGGTTGTTCACAGGTGAAACACTCAACAGCCCTTTGGGAATCCTTTCTATCCTGTAAAACACCATCTAGATGAAAAACAACAATATTGTGACATACTTACTATGGCTGACTTGTCTGCTACATGTCAAATGTCCAGCTGCTGACGCTAACCCCTGTAGTTAGACCAGTCAGTGGGCTGGGAGAGATCCATCGCCTGGATGAAACATTCCCCCTCATCTCCATGTATAAAGTCTTCAACCTGGACTCACTATCATACGTTTGGCTGTGTTCGTTACTGTAGCCCCCGCCTGCAGTACCAGTCCCAGTAAACCAACCATGGCCATGGTGAGAGTCTTTCTACCACCGGCAGTTTGAGGAGGAGCAGTGTAGTGAGAATGGAGAGTCCAACAGAGATTGTGGGGCAGTATGGAGAACACTGTGCACTGAGGATGGTTTACTACAGGAGATGGGCTGTATGGAGAACACTGTGCACCGAGAATGGTTTACTACAGGAGATGGGCTGTATGGAGAACACTGTGCACCGAGAATGGTTTACTACAGGAGATGGGCTGTATGGAGAACACTGTGCACCGAGAATGGTTTAATACAGGAGATGGGCTGTGTGGAGAACACTGTGCACCGAGGATGGTTTACTACAGGAGATGGGCTGTATGGAGAACACTGTGCACCGAGGATGGTTTACTACAGGAGATGGGCTGTGTGGAGAACACTGTGCACCGAGGATGGTTTACTACAGGAGATGGTGCACAGTGTTCTCCATACAGCCCGAGGATGGTTTACTACAGGAGATGGGCTGTATGGAGAACACTGTGCACCGAGGAAGGTTTACTACAGGAGATGGGCTGTGTGGAGAACACTGTGCACCGAGGATGGTTTACTACAGGAGATGGGCTGTATGGAGAACACTGTGCACCGAGGATGGTTTACTACAGGAGATGGGCTGTGTGGAGAACACTGTGCACCGAGGATGGTTTAATACAGGAGATGGGCTGTATGGAGAACACTGTGCACCGAGGATGGTTTACTACAGGAGATGGGCTGTATGGAGAACACTGTGCACCGAGGATGGTTTACTACAGGAGATGGGCTGTATGGAGAACACTGTGCACCGAGGATGGTTTACTACAGGAGATGGGCTGTGTGGAGAACACTGTGCACCGAGGATGGTTTACTACAGGAGATGGTGCACAGTGTTCTCCATACAGCCCGAGGATGGTTTACTACAGGAGATGGGCTGTGTGGAGAACACTGTGCACCGAGGATGGTTTACTACAGGAGATGGGCTGTATGGAGAACACTGTGCACCGAGGAAGGTTTACTACAGGAGATGGGCTGTGTGGAGAACACTGTGCACCGAGGATGGTTTACTACAGGAGATGGGCTGTGTGGAGAACACTGTGCACCGAGGATGGTTTACTACAGGAGATGGGCTGTGTGGAGAACACTGTGCACCGAGGATGGTTTACTACAGGAGATGGGCTGTGTGGAGAACACTGTGCACCGAGGATGGTTTACTACAGGAGATGGGCTGTGTGGAGAACACTGTGCACCGAGGATGGTTTACTACAGGAGATGGGCTGTATGGAGAACACTGTGCACCGAGGATGGTTTACTACAGGAGATGGGCTGTGTGGAGAACACTGTGCACCGAGGATGGTTTACTACAGGAGATGGGCTGTGTGGAGAACACTGTGCACCGAGGATGGTTTACTACAGGAGATGGGCTGTGTGGAGAACACTGTGCACCGAGGATGGTTTACTACAGGAGATGGGCTGTGTGGAGAACACTGTGCACCGAGGATGGTTTACTACAGGAGATGGGCTGTGTGGAGAACACTGTGCACCGAGGATGGTTTACTACAGGAGATGGGCTGTATGGAGAACACTGTGCACCGAGGATGGTTTACTACAGGAGATGGGCTGTATGGAGAACACTGTGCACCGAGGATGGTTTACTACAGGAGGTGGGCTGTATGGAGAACACTGTGCACCGAGGATGGTTTACTACAGGAGATGGGCTGTATGGAGAACACTGTGCACCGAGGATGGTTTACTACAGGAGATGGGCTGTGTGGAGAACACTGTGCACCAAGGATGGTTTACTACAGGAGATGGGCTGTATGGAGAACACTGTGCACCGAGGATGGTTTACTACAGGAGATGGGCTGTATGGAGAACACTGTGCACCGAGGATGGTTTACTACAGGAGATGGGCTGTGTGGAGAACACTGTGCACCGAGGATGGTTTACTACAGGAGATGGGCTGTATGGAGAACACTGTGCACCGAGGATGGTTTACTACAGGAGATGGGCTGTATGGAGAACACTGTGCACCGAGGATGGTTTACTACAGGAGATGGGCTGTGTGGAGAACACTGTGCACCGAGGATGGTTTACTACAGGAGATGGGCTGTGTGGAGAACACTGTGCACCGAGGATGGTTTACTACAGGAGATGGGCTGTATGGAGAACACTGTGCACCGAGGATGGTTTACTACAGGAGATGGGCTGTATGGAGAACACTGTGCACCGAGGATGGTTTACTACAGGAGATGGGCTGTATGGAGAACACTGTGCACCGAGGATGGTTTACTACAGGAGATGGGCTGTATGGAGAACACTGTGCACCGAGGATGGTTTACTACAGGAGATGGGCTGTGTGGAGAACACTGTGCACCGAGGATGGTTTACTACAGGAGATGGGCTGTATGGAGAACACTGTGCACCGAGGATGGTTTACTACAGGAGATGGGCTGTATGGAGAACACTGTGCACTGAGGATGGTTTACTACAGGAGATGGGCTGTATGGAGAACACTGTGCACTGAGGATGGTTTAATACAGGAGATGGGCTGTATGGAGAACACTGTGCACTGAGGATGGTTTACTACAGGAGATGGGCTGTATGGAGAACACTGTGCACTGAGGATGGTTTACTACAGGAGATGGGCTGTATGGAGAACACTGTGCACTGAGGATGGTTTACTACAGGAGATGGGCTGTGTGGAGAACACTGTGCACCGAGGATGGTTTACTACAGGAGGTGGGCTGTGTGGAGAACACTGTGCACTGAGGATGGTTTAATACAGGAGATGGGCTGTATGGAGAACACTGTGCCGAGGATGGTTTACTACAGGAGATAGGCTGTATGGAGAACACTGTGCACTGAGGATGGTTTACTACAGGAGATGGGCTGTATGGAGAACACTGTGCACTGAGGATGGTTTACTACAGGAGATGGGCTGTATGGAGAACACTGTGCCGAGGATGGTTTACTACAGGAGATGGGCTGTATGGAGAACACTGTGCCGAGGATGGTTTACTACAGGAGATGGGCTGTATGGAGAACACTGTGCCGAGGATGGTTTACTACAGGAGATGGGCTGTATGGAGAACACTGTGCCGAGGATGGTTTACTACAGGAGATGGGCTGTATGGAGAACACTGTGCCGAGGATGGTTTACTACAGGAGATGGGCTGTGTGGAGAACACTGTGCACCGAGGATGGTTTACTACAGGAGATGGGCTGTGTGGAGAACACTGTGCACCGAGGATGGTTTACTACAGGAGATGGGCTGTGTGGAGAACACTGTGCACCGAGGATGGTTTACTACAGGAGATGGGCTGTATGGAGAACACTGTGCCGAGGATGGTTTACTACAGGAGATGGGCTGTATGGAGAACACTGTGCACTGAGGATGGTTTACTACAGGAGATGGGCTGTGTGGAGAACACTGTGCACCGAGGATGGTTTACTACAGGGTGTATCAACCTTTTTTATAACAGGCTGGGAAGCTTCTTGGGGGACTTCTTCCATTAAACTAGAATGTATCAGACCACCCTCTGAAGGACCGGGCAGCAACATCCGAGGGACCGTTTCTGGTCCAGTCACCAGAGTTTGAGTGACACTGGTTTACTAGAAGGAGGCTAATGGAAAGAATATGATGTTTGTATTGTGTTGTGCAAATTGGAGATGGGTTGAGACATACAGTACTTGTAAGGTTTATGATAATTTGTATGTCTGAGTAAGCTTTGCACTATTTCTATATACAGTATAGAATGTCACTCCGTTTAACAGTGTTTAGTGTTAGTTACGCCTTGTTCGTCCCAAGGGAAAAGTTTGAAAGATGATGACAAACGCCTTTTGTACTTGCATCAAACAATGAAATCAGGTTACCCCGGGCGGTGTTTATTTACACAGAGCTGATTTGGGAGGGGCAGCAATGCTATTCATTCAAGACTTTTCAGAGATTTTGATCTTGTGGCCCTTGATTTTCAATGTACATGCACAAAACAAACCAATACTTTTGTGATATTTAGCCTATAGGGGTGTGTGTGTGTGTGTGTGTGTGTGTGTGTGTGTGTGTGTGTGTGTGTGTGTGTGTGTGTGTGTGTGTGTGTGTGTGTGTGTGTGTGTGTGTGTGTGTGTGTGTGTGTGTGTGTGTGTGTGTGTGTGTGTGTGTGTGTGTGTGTGTGGTGTGCACCCCTCCCACAGGGGTGTGGCTGCTGAGGAGTGTACGTGTGAGAAGCTGGACTTCGTGGCTGCCAAGGCGCTCGACAAGGAGAGTCTGGTCCAATTCACTGAAGACCACAGCGTTATTCTCGCCCTGATCGTTTTGTTGCACTCATCAACATGGTGAAGCCGAGATGGATTCAACCCTCTAAACATTGTCCTACGGTTGTAGGAACATTGTCCTAAGGTTGAGCAAACATTGTTTTGAGATGGACCAACACCATATAACCAGTGCAAAACTCTACAATAAATCAAAAGTGTTTTTCTTATACTGTATGTTGTAGTCAGTCTGTTGTAGTCGGATGCTCCAAGGAAGCAACCCATTAAATGTAACATACACAGGGTTCTAAAATTCCAGTAACTTTCCCCAAAGTCCCATCTTTCTCAGATATGGTGGTTAGAATATCAGATGGAAATAAGCAAATCACCTGAATCCTCCAACCGGGATGTTTGGACAACCAGGCAATTTTCTGAACAATTCAGACTTTTGCAACCCTAAACATGCATGTCATTTCCTGTGTAAAAAAAACATGCTATATCATTGTACGTGCTGTTTGTGCCCTTTAGATGTGCTGCTTTGAGGAGGACAATGAGTCTCTGGAGGCCCAGACCTGTGAGCTGCAGGAGAGGCTGGCTGGCCAACAGACCACCTCCACTGTCCTAGCTGTCCCTGAATGCAGCCTGGATGCCACGGTGGAGAGACTGCTTAAGGAGAGGGTACATATTAACAATACAGTGGAATGGAGGCATTCATATCCCACGAGGAGCTAGGAGACAGACCGTTACCACTACCTACCAGTGCCAGACTGATATGCCACTGCGTGTCCGACTGGAGTGGGAGGATGTTGGCCTGGGAATGACCTCACTCCTGCACCCCTGGCGGCCATTTTGGTGTTATTGTTTAGTAGTTGTGTTGATTTGTTGTCTTCGTTTGTTATATATTCTCAAACAATGAGAAGACTTTTAATGTGTGCTACTGTCGATATAGAACATGCATAAAGACATAGATCTAACTTGTGGTAGCTCAACTTTTGTACCCAATTTTCATCTGCAATGAAGTACAATCATCTTCAAAAAGAAAATATTTCGAAATGCAAATAGGCAAAGATGGGTGGAAAGAAAGATAATTAATCTGAACATTCAGAGGGCCAATATCTCTTTGGGAGCTTAATGCAACTGCACTAAATTATAATAACCACTAGATGGCACTATTGCCACGACTTGCCAACACTGTTTAATCCTCTCCTATTAAACGAATATCAACTGAGTGTCTCATCATAGTCCAGCAGCTCCTCTGTAGCTCTATAGATCTCTACCCACTTTGTTGAACTGATCATCATTCCTACAGTCTGGGCCAGCAGCCACAACGCAACCCGAGAACCCCAGTCTTAACAAACCCTACTATCCCATTTCCTCTCATTCCCTCCCTGCTTGCCACATCACACCCCTCTCCAATGTCAGCCCAGATGTGGGAGATGCTGTTTTCATGTCTCCTTATTGAGTCATTCAGGCTTTTATCCCATACAGATGTAATACAGACAGTAATATAGTCGGAGCAGTAATGCTGCTGGCTGGCTCAGCCTCTGGCTCCGATAGGAAAGCAGCTGGAGTGTGGAGAGAGACTAGAGCCGGTGGGAAAAGGACTCAGGCAGGGAGTGGAAAGGAGAAGAGAGATTGAATGTGATTGTGAACCAGTGTTGGAAGCAGCTCCTCGGGAGGAGGCTACAGTCTTTCTCGGAAGACAGACGGCCGACAGACAGGCCTTGGAAGAGGTCAACAAGGCATGGCTGGGTATTTGAAGTCCAGCCTTGCCATTGGCTATTGATTAAGCTACATTTTGGACAGCTTCCATTGTCTGGTCTGGTCTTGTCTGGTCAGCTATTTCTCTGAGTGTTCTTTTGAGCTTGTATCTGGGGCTATGGATACAATGTTTGGTTCAGCAGCGACAACGCGTTGAAGGCTGGAGGAGCTAGCTGATTCTAATTCAAAGCAGTAGACGGTGTGATAAAGCACAGCTGACCTTAAGCGATGAGAGGAGAAGGGTCATGTAGGGGGGATTTCTTTAGTCTTTACAGTCCACAGTCTGCGAGTGCAAAACTCTCTCCAATTGACAGGCTCATGTTTGCCTAGAGATAACAGCAACAGACCGCCTGCCTCTTGTGTGACATCCATCAGGGCCCCATGTGTTCCAGCAGCCACAGCAGAAAGGTTCCCACCCTGGACCTATCCCGTTTTTCATTCAGATGTAAATGCTAGCACCAGGAGTAATTGAATTCATCACCAATTAATCAGGCACTTAAAAAGGGCTGGATGAGCTAAAAGCTAATTAGCTCTTTCCACCCCCCCCCCCCCTCTTCTCTGCATTGCAGTGTCTAGCTTGCTACCTGCTGGCTGAAGGAATAGAGTGTGTCATGGTTCTTATGTGCTGAATTTCAAATCGACCCTAGCCCCTTCTTCTTACCTCTTTCCCCCTAGGCACTCATGTAGATATTAAAGGATTGGATTGGTGTAAGCCAGTGTTTTCCACTCCTGGTCAAAGGGACAAATGTTTGTTTTTGCCTAGCACCAATACACCTGATTAAGCTAAAGACTTTATGATGAGTTGATTAGTTTAATCAAGTGTCTTATTGCTCCCCTTTGGGTCCCCAGAACCAAGATTGGTAAATACTAGTGTAAGCAATATTATGAAAATGCCACCCATTTAGTTGGAACAACTAATAGTGTTTGTGGTTTTCTGATGAGCGCTGTTGGTTTTCTATTGATCTAGCTCTCTGCTGCCTCCTGTAGGAAGTGGATGTAGAGACGGCAGACTGTCTGGGCAACTGGCCCACATGGATGCACAGCATGAGACGGTAAGAGAGAAGGGGGAGGGAGGGAGAGCGAGCGAGGGAAGGAAGGAGAGCGAGTGAGCGAGGGGTAGAGGGAGGGAGAGTGAGCGAGGGGTAGAGGGAGGGAGGGAGAGCGAGCGAGGGGTAGAGGGAGGGAGAGAGAGCGAGTGAGGGGTAGAGGGAGGGAGAGAGAGCGAGCGAGGGGTAGAGGGAGGGAGAGCGAGCGAGCGAGGGGTAGAGGGAGGGAGAGCGAGCGAGGGGTAGAGGGAGGGAGAGCGAGCGAGCTGGAGAGGGGGTGGGAGGGAGAGTGAGCGAGGCGGAGAGAGAGCGAAGGGGGGTGGGAGGGAGAGCGGGTGAAGGGGAGGAAGCGAGAGGGAGGGAGAGCGAGAGGCGGAGGGAGGGAGAGAGGTGGAGGGAGGGAGAACGAGCAAGAGAGGCAGAGGTAGGGAGGGAGAGCGAGAGGGAGGGGGGAGAGCGAGGGTGAGCGAAAGGAGGGTGAACATGGCAGAGGGAGGGAGAGCGAGAGGGAGGGGGGAGAGCGAGGGTGAGCGAAAGGAAGGTGAGCGAAAGGAGGGTGAGCGAGGCAGAGGGAGGGGGATCTGGGGAGGGGGAGGGAGAGCGAGCGAGGGGTAGGGAGAGCGAGAGGGAGGGGGTAGGGAGAGCGAGAGGGAGAGCGGGAGGGAGGGAGAGCGAGAGAGGACGGAGGGAGCAAGAGCGAGCGAGTGAGGCGGAGGAAGGGAGAGCGAGGCGGAGGGAGGGAGGGAGAGCGAGGCGGAGGGAGGGAGAGCGAGGCGGAGGGAGGGAGAGCAAGGCGGAGGTAGGGAGAGCTGGGGAGGGAGAGCGAGGACGGAGGGAGGGAGAGCGTGCGAGGCCGAGGGAGGGAGAGCGTGCGAGAGAGGCGGAGGGAGGGAGAGCGTGCAAGAGAGGCGGAGGGAGGGAGAGGGAGCGAGAGAGGCGGAGGGAGGGAGAGGGAGCGAGAGAGGCGGAGGGAGGAAGAGGGAGCGAGAGAGGCGGAGGGAGGGAGAGGGAGCGAGAGAGGGGGAGCGAGAGAGGCGGAGGGAGTTAGAGCGAGCGAGAGAGGCGGAGGGAGGGAGGGAGAGCGAGCGAGAGAGGCGGAGGGAGGGAGGGAGGGAGAGCGAGCGAGAGAGGCGGAGGGAGGGAGAGCGAGCGAGGGGTAGGGAGAGCGAGAGGGAGGGGGTAGGGAGAGCGAGATGGAGGGTGGAGGGAGAGCAGGAGGGAGGGAGGGAGAGCGAGAGAGGACGGAAGGAGGGAGCAAGAGCGAGCGAGAGAGGCGGAGGGAGGGAGGGAGAGTGAGGCGGAGGGAGGGAGAGTGAGGCGGAGGGAGGGAGAGCGAGGCGGAGGTAGGGAGAGCTGGGGAGGGAGAGGGAGGGGTTCGGGAGAGCGAGAGGGAGGGGGTAGGGAGAGCGAGAGGGTGGGGGTAGGGAGAGCGACAGGGAGGGAGGGAGGGAGTAGACGGAGGGAGGGAGGGAGAGAGAAGACGGAGGGAGCAAGAGCGAGCGAGAGAGGCGGAGGGAGAGAGGGAGAGCGAGGCGGAGGGAGGGAGGGAGAGCGAGGCGGAGGGAGGGAGGGAGAGCGAGGCGGAGGTAGGGAGAGCTGGGGAGGGAGAGCAAGAGGGAGGGGGTCGGGAGAGCGAGAGGGAGGGGGTAGGGAGAGCGAGAGGGAGGGGGTAGGGGAGAGCGACAGGGAGGGAGGGAGGGAGGGAGAGCGAGAGAGGACGAGGGAGGGAGGGAGAGCGAGAGGGAGGGTGGAGGGAGAACGGGAGGGAGGGAGAGTGAGAGAGGACGGAGGGAGGGAGCAAGAGCGAGCGAGAGACGTGGAGGGAGGGAGGGAGAGCGAGGCGGAGGGAGGGAGGGAGAGCGAGGCGGAGGTAGGGAGAGCTGGGGAGGGAGAGCAAGAGGGAGGGGGTCGGGAGAGCGAGAGGGAGGGGGTAGGGAGAGCGAGAGGGAGGGGGTAGGGAGAGCGACAGGGAGGGAGGGAGGGAGGGAGAGCGAGAGAGGACGAGGGAGGGAGGGAGAGCGAGAGGGAGGGTGGAGGGAGAACGGGAGGGAGGGAGAGTGAGAGAGGACGGAGGGAGGGAGCAAGAGCGAGCGAGAGACGTGGAGGGAGGGAGGGAGAGCGAGGCGGAGGGAGGGAGAGCGAGGCGGAGGTAGGGAGAGCTGGGGAGGGAGAGCGAGAGGGAGGGGGTAGGGAGAGTGAGAGGGAGGGGGTAGGGAGAGTGAGAGGGAGGGAGGTAGGGAGAGCGACAGGGAGGGAGGGACGGAGAGCGAGAGAGGACGGAGGGAGGGAGGGAGAGGGAGGGAGGGAGAGAGAGGACGGAGGGAGCAAGAGCGAGCGAGAGAGGCAGAGGGAGAGAGGGAGAGCGAGGCTGAGGGAGTGAGAGCGAGGGGGAGCGAGGAGGAGGAGGGAGGGAGAGCTGGGGAGAGTGAGCGTGGGGGAGGGAGAGCGAGCGGGAGGGTGAACGAAAGGAGGGAGAGCGAGGCAGAGGGAGGGAGAGCGAGGCAGAGGGAGGGAGAGCGAGGCAGAGGGAGGGAGAGCGAGGCAGAGGGAGGACGAGCGAGGCAGAGGGAGGGTGAGCTGGGGAGGGGTAGGGAGAGCGAGCGAGGGGGTAGGGAGAGCGAGCGGGGGGTAGGGAGAGCGAGAGGGAGGGGGTAGGGAGAGCGAGAGGGAGGGGGTAGGGAGAGCGAGAGGGAGGGGGTAGGGAGAGCGAGAGGGAGGGGGTTGGGAGAGCGAGAGGGAGAGCGAGAGAGGATGGAGGGAGGGAGAGCGAGAGAGGATGGAGGGAGGGAGAGCGAGAGAGGATGGAGGGAGGGAGAGCGAGAGAGGATGGAGGGAGGGAGAGCGAGGGAGGGAGAGCGAGAGAGGACTGAGGGAGCAAGAGCGAGTGAGAGAGGACTGAGGGAGCAAGAGCGAGCGAGAGAGGCGGAGGGAGGGAGCAAGAGCGAGCGAGGAGGAGGGAGGGAGGGAGAGCGAGGCGGAGGGAGGGAGAGCGAGGCGGACGTAGGGAGAGCTGGGTAGGGAGAGCGAGAGGGAGGGGGTAGGGAGAGCGAGAGGGAGGGGTAGGGAGAGCGGGAGGGAGAGCGAGAGAGGACGGAGGGAGGGAGGGAGAGAGAGGACGGAGGGAGGGAGAGCGAGGGAGAGTGAGCGTGGGGGAGGGAGAGCGAGCGGGAGTGTGAACGAAAGGAGGGAGAGCAAGGCAGAGGGAGATTGAGGCAGAGGTAGGGAGAGCTTGGTAGGGGGAGGGAGGGAGAGCGAGCATGAGGGAGAGAGGGAGGACGAGCGAGCGAGCAGGAGGCGGAGGGAGGGAGAGCGAGGTGGAGGGAGGGAGAGCGAGTGAGAGAGGTGGAGGGAGGGAGAGCGAGCGAGAGAGGTGGAGGGAGGGAGAGCGAGCGAGAGAGGGGGAGCGAGGGAGAGCGAGCGAGAGAGGGGGAGCGAGGGAGAGCGAGCGAGAGAGGCGGAGGGAGGGAGAGCGAGCGAGAGAAGCGGAGGGAGGGCGAGCGAGAGAGGCGGAGGGAGGGAGAGCGAGCGAGAGAGGCGGAAGAAGGGAAAGCGAGCGAGAGAGGCGGAGGGAGGGAGAGCGAGCGAGAGAGGCGGAGGGAGGGAGAGCGAGCGAGAGAGGCGGAGGGAGGGAGGGAGAGCGAGGCGAAGGGAGGGAGGGAGAGCGAGGCGGAGGGAGGGTGGGAGGGAGAGCGAGGCGGAGGGAGGGAGGGAGAGCGAGGCGGAGGGAGGGAGAGAGAGGGAGGGCGAGCGAGCAGGAGGCGGAGGGAAGGAGAGCGAGGCGGAGGGAGGGAGAGCGAGGCGGAGGGAGGGAGAGCGAGGCGGAGGGAGGGAGGGAGAGCGAGCGAGAATGGCGGAGGGAGAGCGAGCGAGCGAGAGGCGGAGGGAGAGCGAGCGAGCGAGAGGCGGAGGGAGAGCGAGCGAGCGAGAGAGGCGGAGGGAGAGCGAGCGAGCGAGAGAGGCGGAGGGAGAGCGAGCGAGAGAGAGAGGCGGAGGGAGAGCGAGCGAGCGAGAGAGGCGGAGGGAGAGCGAGCGAGAGAGAGAGGCGGAGGGAGAGCGAGCGAGCGAGAGAGGCGGAGGGAGAGCGAGCGAGCGAGAGAGGCGGAGGGAGAGCGAGCGAGCGAGAGAGGCGGAGGGAGAGCGAGCGAGCGAGAGAGGCGGAGGGAGAGCGAGCGAGAGAGGCGGAGGGAGAGCGAGCGAGCGAGAGAGGCGGAGGGAGAGCGAGCGAGCGAGCGAGGCGGAGGGAGAGAGAGAGCGGGAGGGCGAGCGAGCAGGAGGCGGAGGGAGGGAAGGAGAGCGAGGCGGAGGGAGGGAGGGAGGGAGAGCGAGGCGGAGGGAGGGATGGAGAGCGAGCGAGAGTGGCGGAGGGAGGGATGGAGAGCGAGCGAGAGTGGCGGAGGGAGAGCGAGCGAGCGAGAGTGGCGGAGGGAGAGCGAGCGAGCGAGAGTGGCGGAGGGAGAGAGAGCGAGCGAGAGAGGCGTAGGGAGAGCGAGCGAGAGAGGCGTAGGGAGAGCGAGCGAGCGAGAGAGGCGGAGGGAGAGCGAGCGAGCGGAGGGAGAGCGAGCGAGTGAGAGAGGCGGAGGGAGAGCGAGCGAGAGAGGCGGAGGGAGAGCGAGCGAGCGAGAGAGGCGTAGGGAGAGCGAGCGAGAGAGGCGTAGGGAGAGCGAGCGAGCGAGAGAGGCGGAGGGAGAGCGAGCAAGCGAGCGGAGGGAGAGCGAGCGAGTGAGAGAGGCGGAGGGAGGGCGAGCGAGAGAGGCGGAGGGAGAGCGAGCGAGCGAGAGAGGCGGAGGGAGAGCGAGAGAGGCGGAGGGAGGGAGGGTGTGGGAGGGAGAGAGCTGGGGAGGGAGAGCGAGGGAGGGAGAGGGAGCGAGAGAGGCGGAGGGAAGGAGCGGGAGGGTGAGCGAGGCAGAGGGAGGGAGAGCTGGGGAGGGAGGGAGAGCGAGCATGAGGGAGAGGGAGGGGGAGCGAGGGAGAGGGAGGGGGAGCGAGGGAGAAGGAGGGGGAGCGAGGCGGAGGGAGGGAGAGCGAGGCGGAGGGAGGGCGGAGGGAGGGAGAGCGAGGCGGAGGGAGGGAGAGCGAGGGGGAGCAAGGAGGAGGAGGGAGGGAGAGCGAGGCGGAGGGAGGGCGGAGGGAGGGAGAGCGAGGCGGAGGGAGGGCGGAGGGAGGGAGAGCGAGGCGGAGGGAGGGAGAGCGAGGGGGAGCAAGGAGGAGGAGGGAGGGAGAGCTGGGGAGTGAGCGTGGGGGAGGGAGAGCGAGCGGGAGGGAGAGCGAGGCAGAGGGAGGTAGAGCGAGCGGGAGGGTGAACGAAAGGAGGGAGAGCGAGGCAGAGGGAGGGAGAGCGAGGCAGAGGGAGGGGGAGCTGGGGAGGGGGAAGGAGAGTGAGTGAGGTGGAGGGAGAGCGAGCGAGGGGTAGGGAGAGGAAGGGGGAGGGAGAGCGGTAGGGAGGGACGGAGGGAGGGAGAGCGAGCAAGAGAGGCGGAGGGAGGGAGAGCGAGGAGGAGTGAGGGAGAGCTGTGGAGAGTGAGCGTGGGGGAGGGAGAGCGAGCGGGAGGGTGAACGAAAGGAGGGAGAGCAAGGCGGAGGGAGGGAGAGCGAGAGAGGCGGAGGGAGGGAGGGTGTGGGAGGGAGAGCTGGGGAGGGAGAGCGAGCGAGGCAGAGGGAGGGAGAGCTGGGGAGGGAGAGTGAGCGAGGCAGAGGGAGGGCGAGGCAGGCAGAGGGAGGGAGAGCGAGCGAGAGAGGCGGAGGGAGGGTGTGGGAGGGTGAGCGAGCGGGAGGGTGAGCGAGGCAGAGGGAGAGTGAGCGAGGCAGAGGGAGGGCGAGCGAGGCGGAGGGAGGGAGAGCTGGGGAGGGGGAGGGGGTTGAGCAGGGCGGAGGGAGGGAGAGCTGGGGAGGGAGAGCTGGGGAGGGGGAGGTAGAGCGAGCGAGGGGAGTGAGAGCTGGGGAGGCGGAGGGGGTGTGAGCAGGGCGGAGGGAGGGGGAGCTTGGGAGGTGGAGGGAGGCAGAGCGAGAGGGGGAGGGGGAGCGAGCAGGAGGGAGAGCGAGGGAGAGCGAGGGAGAGCGAGGGAGAGCGAGCGAGAGGGTGAGCAAAAGGAGGGAGAGCGATTCGGAAGAATGGAGAGCATGGCGGAGGGAGGGAGAGCAAGGGGGAGGGAGAGCGAGGCGGAGGGAGGGTGAGGGAGGGAGAGCGAGGCAGAGGGAGGGAGAGCTGGGGAGGGTCAGGGAGAGCTGGGGAGGGTCAGGGAGAGCTGTGGAGGGAGGGAGGGAGGGAGAGCGAGCGGGAGGGAGGGAGAGCGGGGGAGGGAGGGAGAGTTAGCGGGAGGGAGGAAGAGGGCGAGCGGGAGGGTGGGAGAGCAAGCGGGATGGTGGGAGAGCGAGCGAGGGAGGGAGGTAGAGAGAGAGAACGAGGACGGAGGGAGGGAGAGCGAGGGAGGGAGAGTGAGCGAGAGAGGCGATGGGAGGGAGAGTGAGCGAGAGAGGGGGTGGGAGGGAGAGTGAGCGAGAGAGGCGGAGGGAAGGAGCGGGAGGGTGAGCGAGGCAGAGGGAGGGAGAGCTGGGGAGGGAGGGAGAGCGAGCATGAGGGAGAGGGAGGGGGAGCGAGGGAGAAGGAGGGAGAGCGAGGGAGAAGGAGGGGGAGCGAGGCGGAGGGAGGGAGAGCGAGGCGGAGGGAGGGAGGGCGGAGGGAGGGAGAGCGAGGCGGAGGGAGGGAGAGCGAGGGGGAGCAAGGAGGAGGAGGGAGGGAGAGCTGGGGAGTGAGCGTGGGGGAGGGAGAGCGAGCGGGAGGGAGAGCGAGGCAGAGGGAGGGAGAGCGAGGCAGAGGGAGGGGGAGCGAGGCTGAGGGAGGGGGAGCTGTGGAGAGTGAGCGTGG